>NC_141219.1:29401388-29813888 GCF_054856515.1 Filicampus tigris
TCTCCAAGGAAGAACATCCCAGTTACCTGACTGTGCCAGTGTTTTATAAAGCATGTAGAATTTGAGTGTGTAATATACAAATAAATTACTAGCTCGTTAGCTGTTCATTTAAACCTTTGGACCGACGTTCAACTTGTCGATTACATTTTCAGAGGGCACCAGTAAGGCACATCAGGACAAGCACGTGAATTGTGACCAAGTAAGCAAGAAAGAAGTAACGTGAGCGTGCACGGCTCGTCAGCAGCCGGGAAAAGTAGAGGCTTCTTCCTCTGAACCAACGTCTGCATGCCACCATCCCACCTTTCACCTGGAAGCACAAGTGGCATTCAAATCAGACTGGTAGAGAAATCACAAAGATTTAGAATAAGTGGCAAAAAAGACATCAATTCAGTGACATACAAAGACTCTGAGGGACACCAAAATCGCTGTCACTGGTTGGGCTTGGAAAAAAAATCTGACTGTATATGATAGTTTAGATAGTTTGATCACTCTGCAATGACGGTTAGCGCTTGAAGACGATGGCGTGGGCGATATGACGATATTAGATCGTTAAGGGCTTTAACATGTTGACGATCTCATAAAGCCGAAAGATCGTTTGATCGTCTATAGGGCACATTCTATACAGTTTAGCTCTATGGTGCTGACGTATACCCGACCAACCAATCACAGCACGCAGAGTGCACCGTACGTGACACTCTCCGCCTCTCTGTTTGTTTGTATCGTGGGAAGCTATAGCGGAAAGTCACCACGAAGTAGAGTTGGTCCCGAAAAGAAACTCCGCATCCACAGTGTCGATTTGGTTTGGCTTTTCCTCGGAGGAGAAAGCGCAAACCAGTTATTTGCAAAGTTTGCAGAGACGGAGACAGCACCCAAAAAACTACGGCGACAGCCAAAGCAAACGGAGATCAGACACATGGTAGCCAGAGGCAGCCGCTAGCTCCACACAACACAACCCACGGTAACACAATCATTTAACAAGGGTACTCCATATGAAAAAACAAGCAAGCAGTGTAAAGAAGTAACTGAGGCAGTGACTAATTACCTTACTGAAGACATGATTCCCATTAAAACAGTGGAAAACACGGGGCTTCAAAGACTCTTCAAAATACTAGACCTGCGCTACGAGCTGTGTTTTTATGTTTACGGTATGTTACCTTTCGTTTACAGTCACTGCACATTTTGATAAAAAAATTTCACTATTCAAATTAAAATCTGTTCAGAAAGCTTAAAATGTCTTTTTTTTTCTTTTAGAGTTTTATATACATTTTAAATATGTTTTATGTTTAACATGAGGAAAATGGTAAAATTGTGCAAATTAGCCCCCGAAAAAAAATGATGTAAAAAAAGATAAAATCATGATCGTGATTTTATTTTTTTAAAAATCGCGATCTGATGTTTTTGCCATATCACCCAGAACTAATCAGTCACATGTATTTGCATTAATAACACTGACGCCTTGCTGAAATGAACACAAGATCGGTTGGTACAGTACTAGCAGCGGTGCATCAAGTGTGTGGAAATATTTGAATAAGTGGTCCCTGCAAGACTATCTTCAAGTATGACAAAAGCACAAGTGCTCATGTCAACAGCCATCTAAAAAGGCACCTGCTAACGCTGGCCGACAAACAGCCTAAATGCTCAAAGCAGCGCATTTAGCAAACGTCCTCCTGTAACGGTGAAAGGTGACAATATACTGTAGCATGAAATGAAAATATCGTTCGTGACTATGCCAAAAACAAAGTCTTCAGCTTGTTTCACTCAAACTTTCATCCCGCACACACTGACACACTCCTCTTCCTCCTTTCAGTCGCCCCACCCCCTGACTAACTCGTCCAATCACAAATCACACTCACAAAACATGACTGCCTCACAGACAGTCTGAATTCATAGGACTATTGGAAGAATCTGCAAAACACGGTCGTTATTATTGCAATTGACATTATTGCAAAGCATTCCATCCTGTGATTGTCTTAAGATTGACCTAATTGCAGTGTTGCAGCAAGTAGCGCCTAAATAGATGGGGTACGTGAATTGGAGCTAGAACTTTACAATTTGCGAGACAGTGAAGGTGTCTGAATGGCACCCAGCATGGAATGAAAAAAAAACATGTCATTGGTTGTAGAAGGGACGGCAGGCTATGTTTACTTAATTTTGAGCATTACCACAACCATTTGAACCTTGCATAAGTGTGCCGCCACCATACAGTATGCCTTTTTTTCTTGTGAAATCACAATGACGATTTTATCATAATTTTTTTCCCATCATCATTATTCAGACTACTGTCCAAATTATCTACTAGCAAAACAAACCAATTCACCTATTTAAAATCTTAGAAAATGGAAAATGGATAAATTATTATTACTACAATTATTGCATTGTTTAAACAATACTTTGTTTTCCTATACAATTCCCTTTAAAGCAGTCTGGGCTTCTTTAACTTTGCACATACCTATGTATGTCTATGCTAAGAATAAGGTAAAAAGGAATCTCACTAGGGCTGCACAATATATCGAAAAAATATCGATATTGTGATAATGGTCAATGCAATATGCATATTACAAAGACATGCAATAATTTTCTTATGGAATTGTATGCTTTTATCTGAACTTGACCAGTAGATGCAAACCTAAAGTGGAAGTCAACTCAAACATATTTTTTTCCAGAATATGTTATATGCAGGCCCACTAGTTGAAACAAGGCATTCTAGTTAATATTGCGTTTGTGGAATGAGAGTTAAACCAGCCACTTTTAGCCATCTCTGAGGGCAGCCATTTTGTCACTTCTTTCAACTGAAAATGACATCACAGAGTCTCGGGGCTCAGGTAAAGACCAATCACAGCTCACCTGTTTTCTGAAGCTGAGCCATGATTGGTCGTTATCTGAGCACTGAGACACAGTGATGTCATTTTCAGTCGACAGAAGTGACCAAATGGGTGCCCCCTGCGATGGCTAAAAGCGGATTGATTTTGTTGTTTAACTCATATGCCACAAACGCGATATTAATCAGAATGCCTTGTCTCAACTAGTGGGCCTGCACAGAACATACTTTGGAAAAAATATGTTTGAGTTGACTTCCCCCATTAAATGTGCATTGCCACCAATAGTTGGAAGTTAATTACAATTAATTTGCTAAGAACACAGAGTATGCTTATTCTGTCGGATGAAAAAAATTACTTCTTTCATTGGATAATAAAAGTGTCATTTCTTTAGGGACATGTTAAATATCTGAGTAATATCGATATCGCTGAAGTCAACATCCAAATCGCATATTTTTCCAATACTGTGCAGGCCTAAATCTTATTTGATTTTACATTGACTTACAAATGGCAAGGTGAAGTCCTGTCCAAAAAAGGTGAGATGAATTCAGCAGATGAGGCCCAAGGCTTTTAACTTTAACTCCACTTTGTCACGTACGGCAGTCAAAGTCAAGTCGAGGAAGGCGGTGTTGGAAACAATATTTGCAACTACGTAACTTGTAATGAGGATCACCTACTTTTAGAAGTCTTTTCAACATATTATGATATTCAAATATTCCACACTTTGGCTGGGGATCATGATTTCCGAGCTAAAACACAATTGCCTCGGTTACGTCTGTCCAGCTTGTTTCAAGACACTGCCTGCAGCTCGCTCTGATTGGCTCATTGGTGTGTCTGTAGTGAGGACATGAAGCGAACTAGCAAGTGGGTTGATTTGGCAGAGAAAAGGAAACTTTGGGACTGTCCATGCCTGGGCACACAGACGCAGCACTGCAGGGGATAATAGCGGAATTCCGCTCAACGGGGGACTTCTTTGATCCCTGTGGATGATTGGATAAGCGAGTGCCTGAATGCGATTGGATGAGTGAGTCATGTTGTGGGGCGACTGTACGCAGGGATGGCGGCGAGCACATGTCTATGACGGAGAAAGGAAGCTTGTATTTGGAGGCTGAAGGAAAACAGTCACATGCACAGCGAGCTGACAATAACAGAAGGATTAATGCCGTCATCGATTTGACGTCGTCAACTCGAATACCATCACCATAGACTACCGAAAAATCTGAAGACATTCAAGCCCTAGTACATGATGCAAAAGTGTTGACGGCTGCAAGACGAGGCTTCCATGGCAGAAACAGTACTGTAGTAAAGCAGAAGTCAACCCAAACATTTTTTTTTCAAGAATATGTTCCCAGCAGGCCCACTAGTTGAAACACGGCATTCTGATTAATTTTTTTTCGTGTGTGGAACATAAATTAAGCAGCAAAATGCACTCGTTTTTAACCATCTATGGGGGTGGCCATTTTGTCTTCTGTCGACTGAAAATGACATCACAACTGCTCACAACGACCAATCATGGCTGACCCGTTTTCTGAATCTGAGCCATGATTGGGCGTGAAGACAAAATGGCCGCCCCCAGAGATGGCTAAAACGAGTGCATTTTGCATTTTGCTTATATTCCACATCAGAATGCCGTGTTTCAACTAGTCGGCTAGCATAGAACAAATTCTTGAAAAGAAAAAAAAGGTTTGCGTTGACTTCCACTTTAAAAAACATGGCAAAATAAAGATCCTGATGTCAGTCACTGGGGAAACGGGATGGCCCCACCCCAGCTGAAAGCTCATAAGCGAAAAGCTGCATTCTACCTTCCGTGTTATCAGAGGCTGGTTTGGGTTGAGGCTCACAGCTTCCCACTCGTCATCTGTTTCCATCTCAATGCTGCTGAAGTCTCTCCGAATATCTTGAGATAGGCTTGAAGTGATGCTGCACAACACAACATTTACCTTTGAGCACATCTTCACGGCCATTATACGGATGTTTTTGTGTCAACACCTTTTTGTGCTGGCCTGGGCAAGATGCAAAGCCTCTTCAGCAGTCTCCCTTCGGCACCGTTCATCTGCCAGACTCCGCTCGACCTCAAGTAGCCTAAAAGTGGAGCAAAGGAACATCTACAGTCAAGGGGTCACAGTGCTGAATGAGTACGGAGGACTTCTTGTGCTACAGTAGAGAAACTATATCGATGCGGAGCGTTTAGTCAACTGCAGCAAGGGAGAGGCGTCCATTGTATATATCATACAGTATACACTGTAAGAGTTTTAAACAAAACAACAAAAAAATCGAGTAAAAAATGGCGAGAACCGTCAGGGCAGAACCATTAAGTTGTGCACCTCCCTAAAACACAAACATGGATGCACACAACTATGCGGAGTGAGCACAACTACAGGAACCACGTATCGCACAATAGATTTAATAGTATGAGATAAATCTCAAATTGATTTAATCCGTGCAAAAAATCTGCGTGAAACTGTGCTTTTGTGCTGCTGTTTGGGTTAGCCAGAGTTAGTAACAAGTTCAAAACAGGCCAACATGTTTGACTCTTTAACTCCTTGGGTGAATAGAGTCCATTAACTGAGATAATTACAGTTACTTTTATTTTTCTAATGAGAAAAGTATGGCATTTCTTAAAGGAAAGGCCACTGCTTGCAGAGATACTCCAATTCAACCTAAATCTGAACGGTTTATCAAAATAAATATGCATTATTAGGAAGCATGAGACAAAATGTTTGCTGGTCATTATCAGTGACAAATCGAAAACTGCTGAACAAATCACACGTGACTTGCTGTGATAAGGCCTGACTGGACAAGCCGAAAGTCGCAGCAGCAACAATAACAACAACAACCACCAAGTCTGAGTGACCTCACCTTTCTCGCAGCTGGCCTATTTCAACTGTTGTAGCGACAACTGTGTTCTTTTCCTGAGGAGCTCCGGGAGCCACCTCTGCATTGATTGAACCCTAAAAGGCAGGCAAACACAATACCACAATTTTTATCACATTCAATCCAACATTACGCTAAAAACATAAAAAGAAACTCATTATTTGTACACGCATCCCATTAGTAACCATAGTGAACGTAATCCAAAAGCAGCAATGCAGTTGACTGTGATCACTCTCGTTTGATGTAAAACCACTGGCAGGGGCCAATTTTGAGTAGACAATCCAAACAGAACAGAAAATGCATGGCCTTCTTGAGAAGCCTTACCTGGGCCTGGCCTTGGATTTCCAGCCAGTGGCATCGATTTTGGGTGTCCCTCAGGGTTTGCGACACGGCACTTAGCTGGGCGGCCACAGCACCCTTTTCATCCATCGCCTGCTGTAGCTGTGAACGTGGTCGCGAACATGAAGGATTTCCCACATTTTTTTTCTTCCAATTCCAATTCTGAACACCAAACAACGTGGCTTAACATCTACTGTACATCAATCTATTGCAAGCAACTCCATATTTTTAATGATTTTTTTTTGGGCTTCTTGTGTGTGTAAATAAGTAAACTATAACTCATTTGAGCCCTCTTAGCAATTAGAATATTATTAAAGTCGGATGTGAGTGTCATCCTCAACTCTTTCAAACCTTTGAGTTAAGTTGCTGAAAGCACTGGTCTCGTTGCTGGATGTCATACAAGCAGCGTTGCAGCTCTCTGTGCAGCTGGACGCGCTCCGCCTCCAGTCGACTCACCGCCTCTTCCAATTCACTCTGGCCTACCCGATTCACCGTTTCCTATTGTGATGCACAAATATTAACAGTGACGAATGGTTGACCATGGACCCGTTATTAAAAAGTTAACATTTAACAGTTCATGTTGAAGCCTTCTGAATTATTGAATCTGAAGGACAAAAAAACCCCCCTCTATATTCAAATGCCCTTAGAGTGCTACTATTCAGAATTTCTCAATTCCGCCCTCCAAACATTTAAATAAGTTCTGGGATCCAGCTGACTGCATAATGTTACGTAAGGCCGGCCACACACTGAACGGCGAGGCCAAATGTGATTGAACTGTGAAGCAGTGTGAGGACACAGATTTTTCGGCGATTAAAAAATTTAATCGCAGTTGCATGATGTGCCAACTTTGTAAATTATAGCTAATCAAAATGCACTGAAGCATCCATAGGCGAAAAATCAATTTACGGCTTATAAGAGAATGCCAGGGCCCGGAACACAGCCGCCCACCACGCGCCATCAAGTGATCGGAATACAGTATATAAAGTGCACTTCAAATGAATGGGAGCAAGCCCCGTCTTTCAATATATCCAATATAATTTTTCAATAAACCTTTTTTCAGAAAATCAGATGCCATTGATGTCAGCACTTTTATTCCTTATACACAATGACTAATCGAATGCTGGAAAAAGAATTTTGACCGGTCTGTTCCTTTAAAAAAAAAAAAAAAAAATTGGATAAGGTACTGTATAACACATTATATGAGAAGCCCTAGAACGCAAAACAGGCTTGCACAGTTCATATTTCAAGGAGTCCGTATGCCAAATCCCAATATATTTAATGGATATTTCATTTATAGTGAATGCTGACTACTGTGTAACTTGTGTTGCTTTTGTTGATGCTTTGTTTCTGTGGTATCTTTATTTGTAAATTATTATTATTATTATTTTTTTTGCCTTCACAAGTGATTTACATTTATTTTGTCTGTGTTTTTTTCTTCCTGATTGTTTAAAAAAAATGTTACATGTTCGAAATAAAATAAAATAAAATTAAATTCAATATGCGGGGGTTAGTGGCCAACTGTCTTTTTTTTTTGCGATGGTCAGCTCCTAGTCAGATTCTGAAGCATCGCACAGCACGCGGCAGCCCATAGATGACATGTCAATGAGTCAGAACGTCAAAGTATGCAAATTTACCTTGACTGGTTGTCTGTCTCTTTCCGACCTGCAAGCAGTAACATAATGTTAATTTGCTGAGATCTCTTACTCTTTATACGCACACATATTAGAGCTGCCCGAGATTGAAATAACATGCACTATGAATGTTGACTATAGCAATATCAATATTATTGCGATATTTAACATATATCTAAAGAAATGACATTTATTATCGAATGAAAGAACTAAATTTTTTTTACAACTACTGTGTTATATATATATATATATATATATATATATATATATATATATATATATATATATATATATATACATATACATATATATATATACATATATATACATATATATATATATATATATATACATATACATATATATATATATATATATATATATATATATACATATATACATATATATATATATATATATATATATATATATACATATATATATATATATATATATATATATATATATACATATATACATATATATATACATATATGTATATATATATATATACATATATATATATACATATATGTATATATATATATATACATATATGTATATACTGTATCTAAACATTTGATGAATACGCATATTTTAAACTCATAAAATGTAAAGTTTTGACAGATTGGGTTTAGTTCCCCTCTTTTTTTTTTTTTAAACCCATCTTTTTTTTTTACCTTTGAATAGCCGTTTCGTTTGGCAAACTATTGACTTCTTTCTCAGTTGTCAGTCTAGGCCACAGCTCATTCATCTGTAAGACAAGCAATAGTAGACAAACAGCTTGTCAAATGAAATCAAATGAATCTTGAAATCCCATCAAACACTACAGTAAATGTTATGGGCAGCAGTTGAAGCCTAACACCATGCACGAGGTACCAATAGAATGTTGACAAAAGCAAATCTGACTTGACCCCACATGCAGAATGCAAAAGCAAACACTGTAGAGACATTGCAGTGCGAGCGACAATTCAAAAATCAAACCACTGCTATGACATTACTTACCGCCCCATGTTTTTCAATCTGGAAAGCACTTCCTTTTGACTTTTTCTCACTCATGGTCCTGACAGTGTTCAGGCCTGACCCTTGCCTGGACTCAACCACTCTTTTGGCCAATTCATCAACCAGCCTGTCACGATCATTTTGGAGGCTGGCCATGGATTTGGAGAATGCAGACAGCTGCCTGCTATAGTTGGAATTTTCCAGGACAACCTGTTTCAGTTGTTTTTCCTTTTCTGACAAAGCTTTTCTGAGCTCGCCCAGCAACTTGTTCAGCTCTGCATGAGTATTTTTGCTCTCCAAAGCTCTTAATTGGCCAACAAGGATCTCCCTTTCTCTGGTAAACATTTCCACATCAGATGTAGCACCCTGGAAACTTCGCTGAACTTTGTTCAGAGTTGCCTGAATCTCTGTAAGCTCTTCATCATATCTGTTTCGCAAGACTTTGAAGTCTTCAATGAGCTGGTCACGGTCATTCTGCAAGGCTGCCATGGCTTTACACAGGGACTCATTTTGAGCCTTTATGTCTTTATTTTGCCCGTGAGCCACCAGCAACTGTTGCTTCATTTCCAGTAGGCCTTTTTCAAGCTCGGTTACCCGTTGCTCAGCCCTCTCTCGCTCAGTCCTCATTCGCTTCACCTCACGTTCATCGGCATTCAACTCGGTATTGTGTTTATCATCTGAATTAGTGAGTTTGTTGTCTGTTTCATTTTCAAGCAGCTCCATTTGTTTCATTAAGTCCTCAATTTGGGTTCCCTGAGATAGAAGTTTTTGCCGAAGATCAATACATTCGGCTGTTTTAGCCGCCATAGTTTGCTGCAGATCAGCAATCACTTTGCCCTCATTTGTAACCTCCTGACTCACTATATCGCTTTGCAGTTTTGTCACCTGTGCTCTAAGTTTAGAAACATCTGCCTTCAAAGTACAGCTAACCTCTACTTCGTTTTGGAGCACTGACAACGCTTCTGTGTGTTGTTTTTCAGCTGCAGTCTTTTGGTTTTTGAGATTTTTTATAACATCCTCCTGCCTTTTTAGCAAAACTCTCGACTGATTGTCTTTTAAAGATAAAACTTGATTCAAATCCTCTCTGTAACGAATGAGCTGGGCCCTGAGCATAGCGTTCTCTGAATTTAGGTCATCCATCTGGTGTAGTAACTTCTTAATTTCATGTTTAAGGCCTCTGGTTGTACCACCTTCATTATCTGGCAAGTCTTCTTGACTTTTAAGTTCTAAATGACTCTTTGCCGCAAGTATTCTGTATTCGGACATCAGATGCTCTTTTTCTCTCTGTAAAGCCACCAATGACTTCTTGACAACTTCCATCTTAGCTGACACCTGCTCTTTTTCCTGGACTGACCTGTTCAAGCTAATTTGCAGAGTTCTGGCTTTGGCCTCAAGTTCTCTGAACTCTTTATCAGCCCTTTCCCTTTGGTGTTGTAAAGTTGTTAACCTGTCTTCATAGACAGCTTCTTGGGAGTGAGAATTTGTCTGAAGTTGCTCAAGATATCCTGACATATGGTCATCCCTACAGGACAAAAGAGAGGCGATCTCAGCATCTTTGCTTTGAAGTAGGGTTTTCAATTGAAGGGAAATTCCCTTTTGGGTCTCAAATTCGGCCTGCACTTTGTCATTCTCAGCCTGCAAAACAAGTATATGTGAGTCTAAGTCAGCATTTATCTTTTCTGTCATGTTGCGATGAAGCTGCAAATGGGAAATCTCATCATCTTTGTCAGCAATCTGTATCTCAAGTGTAGTTCTATCTTGTTCAATTCTTTTAACTTGAGCACTGAGTTCATTTACCTGCCCAGTCAAAAGTTCTACAGTCTCAGAAAGATCGGCGTTGCTAGCACTCAGAACCAAGATCTGCCTCTGATGAGCAGCAGAGGCAACTGAATATCCGTTTAACGCACTCTCCAGTCTCGATTTAGTTGATCGAAGTTCATTCAGCTCTTTTTCGCTCAATCTCATATCCTCCAGCAATCTTTTCATTGCAGAACCTTGTTCGATGAGCTGGTTATCTTTCTCCTGCAAGGCGTTTAAGTACAAATCATTCCAAAGTTTTGTAGCATTTGCCCCATGAGGAGTGGATGATAAAGCAGACAGTTTTGCTTCATTAGTCTCAAGTGCTCGATTTAGAATATTCATCTTCAGCTCTTGGGAGCCCATTTGTTGCTTTAGTTCAGTTACTTTTTGACTCTCTTTATTATTAATAATCTTTAGATCATCTATCTGTTTCTGCAACATAACTTCACTGTCCTTAGATGAGTTTAATTGTTTTTCAATGGTAGCTTCTTTTAATTTTGTTTTCTCTTCAGACCTAACATTTTCTAGAGCTAGTTTAAGGAGGTCTCTTTCCGACTGAAGTTTTCCAATTCTCTCCGTGGCCTCCTGGATGTGAGTCTTGCACGTGATCAAATTGGATTCAACTTGTTTGTTTTGCTCTTCAACGACAGAGATCTTGTCAGAGCATTTATTCAAATCTTTTTTCAAGTTTTCACAAGCAAACTCTGAGGTTTTCAAAGAGCTCTCTAAATGCAAAATGTGTTCTTGGTATTTAATGCAGTTTTGTTGCAACTGATTTATTTCTTGATGCTTTTCTTTTAGAAGCTCTTGTAGTTCTTTATTGATGTTCTTGGACCCGTCCTTGCCCCGCTGCACAGCCTTGAGCTTATTCTCAAAGTCTTGGACTAATTTAAGATGGCCATCCTCTTTTTCTTGGCGAAGTGTGTCATTCATCTCCTTGCTAATTGTAAGCTGAGAAGACAGATGGATGTTTTCGGCTTGCAAAACACTAATGGATTCAGAAAGTGCATCAATTCTTTTAGAATTGTTGAGGTTCACAGTTTCCAGGCCCTCATTTTCATTTTTCACTTTGTCTGAAGACTCTTGAACATGTTCTAGCTCCTCTTGCAGAAGGCACTTATCATCTTCTAAAATTCTAACCTTCTCATTCAGACTGATTGATTCTTGGCTGTGCCAATTCATCATGTCTTTAAGCTCATTAATGGCATCGTCTTTTTTTCGGAGTTGCATTTCATGATCATTGTGTATTGTTTCAAGTCTTTCAGAAAGAGATTCATTTTCTTTCTGCAAAACATTACTGCTTTCAAGGTGAGCACTAAATTCAGCCTTTTGGGTCTCGATCTGGGCAGTCAATGAACTATTCACACTTAATATCTCATCAAGTTTAAGCTGCATGCTCTTTGTCTGACATTTTGATTCCAAGCACTGTTTTTCTAAAGGATGATAAGCTTTAAGATTTTCCGTCAGTTCTCGGTTTTTAACCTGCATATCTGTAAACTTATCTTTGCAAGTATCCAGTGACGACTGGAGTTGTAGAATTTCGGCCTCACAATGTTCATTTTTGGTAGTCAGCTCACATATTGCCATCCTGTGGTTTTCATTTAACTCAGCCAGTTCTTTTTTAATGTTCTCATTGTCTTGCTCCAGATCATCCATCATGTGTTGTTTTTCTTCTGAAAAGTTGATTTTTCCTTTAAGTCTTTCATGCTCCTCCTCCACTTGTTTTGCTTGGCCCTGCAGAATTTCCATCTCAGTTTCATATTTGTGCAATTTTCTGAGGGCTTCTTGTTTTTCGCTTTTGGCTCCTTCCAAAAGTTGTCTCATCCTGTCAATTTCTGTGCCAACATTCTCATATGCTTGTAGAAGGGTCTCATAGTCTTGTTTAAGTTCTGAATGCCTTGATTTCCATTTGGTCAGCTCCTCTGTCTGAGAGTCTTTCAGAGATTCCAGCTGGCAGGAAAATGCTTGCTTCTGCTGGGTGATATTCTCTATGGTTTGCTTCAAGCTTTCACATGCGTCTGATAGACTACAATTGTCATTAAGGATACGATCAACTTCAGAACTAAGCCTCTCTTTATCAGTTTTAAGACATTTCATCTCGATTTCCAGGTCTACATTGTGTTGTTTTAGTCTTGAAAATGAGGATTCTAAGGAAAGAGACTCAGCTTCTTTAGCATTGATTTTTGCTGACAGAATTCCAACTTGCTCTTTCAATGATGCATTTTCCTTCATGAGTTCTTTCCTTGAGACTAAAGCTGCTTGAAGTTTCTTGGTTGTAAGGGTCATTTTATTATGGCTGTCCTGATCATTTACTTTGTTACAATCTTCTTGAGATTTATGAAGATGGTCAATTTCTCTTTTCATCCTCATAATGGAAATTTCATGGTTTGTACTTACCTGCTGCAATTGCAACTGAAGCGCAGCAATCAGCTCATCCTTTTCTGATATCGCAGCCTTATCATTCTTATGTTTCAGAGTCACTTTAATGTCTTCAGCACATCTGTAAGCAGTGCTTACCTCCTCTTCGTTTACATGCTCTTCCTTGATGGACCTCTCAGGAATCTCTTCATATATCAGCTCTTTGACATGCTTGCACTGGTTTAGCTGTGTATGAAGCGTACCTAACTCTGTCCTGAGTTCATCAATTATTCTCAAGGCAATTGCATTGTCTTGCTTCAACGGCACCATATTTGTTTCTTTTTCAGTACAGTCCATCTGTGCTTTTTCAAGCATCTTAGTGAAACTGTATTGCTTCTCACACAGCAGTTGCTGTGCCTCTGCCAAAACTCTCTGGATAATTAAGGCTTGATTCAAATGAGTCTTCTCTCCTTCCAATAAGTCATGATACTTTATATCAATTGTTTTCAGATGACCTTCCTGCCAATCTCTCTCTCTTTTTGCCAGGGAAGTCTTTAAATCTTGCACGGTTGCATCTCTCTCCTGAACAAGCTGTCTTAAAATCTTCAGCTCATCTAAATTGGACAATGAGGTTCTCTGGAGTCGCTCCAGTTCTGCAAGATTGTCATTATACTTTAACTGGATGGCAGTAAACTCATTTGTCTGCTGACAGTGTTGCTCCAAGAGAGCCTTATAGTTATCTTTCAGTTCATTGAATTCTTTGGTTAACTGATTTTCATTTTCTTGAGCTTTTTGCAGTGTCTCTTTTCGTGCTAGTAATGCAGCCTGGCTCTTTTTCTGCAGCATTGCCTTTTCTTGCTTCATTTGAGTAAGCTTGTTTTCTAACACATCAGCATTATCATTGGAGAAAACTCTGTCTTGAGATTGATCTTTACATTCTGCAATTTTATTCTGAAGCTCTTCCACATTTTTCATCAGTCTCTTTTTATGTTGTTCAAAAATATCTTCTTGCTCAGCAGCAATTGCCTGAAGCTGTTGAATTTGGACACTTTTCTCATTGAGTTGTTCCAACATTTCTGCCAAGCAACTTTCTTTTTCACTTACTGTCGACTGCAAAAAGTTTTTTTCAGATTCCAGTTGTTCAGCAAGTTTTTCAGTTTGCCTTTTGTGATAATGGATCTCCCTTTCTTTATCAAGGCCTTCCTTTTCAAGGAGAGAAATCCTTTCTTCATACACTTTTGCGGCAGACTGAGCTTGTGTTGCTGTTTCCACTATTTTTTTTTTAAAACGGGAAATATCATTATCATTGTTTATACTGTCATATTTTTTTTCAAACTCTTCTATTTTTTTCATCAGATCCTTTCGAATAAGGAGAGAAGCTTTAAGCTTTTTCTTTATTGTGTCATTGTCTTTAGAAATCCTTGCTATATCACATTTTAGGTCATCGTTTTCTTTTAGCAGTTCAAGCTTTTCTGAAGTCTTAATTTCGTTCTCCCTTAGGGAACATGAATTAAGTTCTTCTAGCTGCAAAGAAATCTCCTTATACTGCCTAGTGGATGTATAGTAATCTTGTTGTATAATTGCTAGTTGTTTTGATAGATATGCATTTTCCCCACCAAGTTTCAATCTTTCATTTAAAGCAGACTCCATGACTTGGGAAATGGATGCATCCTTTTCTTTTAACTGCTGACTAAGCCCAACAAGTAACTCCTTTTGCTGACTTATCTGAATGGTCATGGAGATGATTTGGTCATCTTTTGTTTGAAGTTCTCCATGTAAAGACGAGTGTTCGAGAGAAGCTTCTGTCACTTTTTCTGCCTCAATCTTCAGCTGAGTTTGTAAATTCTCTACTTCCTCCTGTAAAAATGAAATTTCTTGACTTTTTTCAAAATTACTCTTATTTTCTTTAGCAATTGCATTTTGCATTTTTTGAAAATCTGCTCGTATACTATCAAACTTGTTTTTCAAAGCATCTTCCTCAGAGTAATGACTTGCTTCAACTTGTTTTATTATTTGATGCAAATGTGATCTGTCCTCATGTAAAGTGGCAAAATCAATGTCAGCACCACTGAATTTTGCTACAAGTTGTTCTAACTCCTGTTCCACAGCCTTAAGAGACTGTTTCAAATTTTTGGTCTCATTATCCTTTTCTTTGACTAATGCCATGACCTTTTCAAGTTGCATCCTAGACGTTGATGCCTCAAACTCTTTTGCACTGAGCAAATCAGAACCTTTTTTAATAGAAGAGAACGCTTCAGCCAGTTTGTCTTGCAAACTGTCGAGGTCCTGTTTCAAAGCATTTACCTTATCATCTTTAGATGCAATTTCATTTTCAACATTACTCAATTGTTCCACAAGTAACATCTTGTCATGTTTTTCTCTATCTAGAACTAGCAGCCACTCTTTTTCAGTGTCCTCCAGAGTTTGCTCCATTTTATGAATACTATCTTTCATTCGAGAAATCTCTTCCTCTTGAGCACTAACCTTTGTTTGAAGGTTCTCCTTGTCATACACCATTTGCTGGATGCTTTCACTCATGCTGCTGGACTGCTGCTCCAACTGAACCTTGAGCTCCCCCTGGGACGTGCAAATTTGATGATGCCGCCTCTCCAGCTCTTCCTTCTCTGCAAGATGTTTTCTAATATTCTCGACTAATCGTGTATTTTCATTGTTGGCTGCTGTGAGAGAGCTCTGGTGCTCCTTCCTTGACATACTAATCTCTTCTTTAAGCTTCTTATTTTGCAATTCTAGTTTCTGTATTTCAGAAATCAGGTGAGATGTATGTTTGGCTTGGGCTGTGTACTGATTGTTAATTGCATGTAAAGACATTTCTCTCTGCTCCAGGTTTTCTGTCAATGCATTCATTTGCGCCACAACTTGAAGATGTTGAGCTTTTAGTCTTTCTATTTCAACTGTCAATAGAGAGACACTTGCTTGATGAGAGGAAAATGCTTCATCCTTTTCTTTTGACAGCTTGGAGTTGATGTTCTCTGTCTTCTCAAGTTTATGTTGGATTGAAGACAGCTCGTCTCTCAAAGCTTCTATTGTGGTCTTTGCTGTGTCGTGTTCATCTGATAGGTTCCTAAAGGTCAATACTTCATCAGTTCTTTGGGACAGTTGCTTTCTCATGTCTTGCAAATCCTCCAAATTGGCCGCATATTTTTCTTGCAGGTTAATGAGGGCACTTTGTTTTTCTTCAGATGACTTTTTGTGGTTGGAAGCGTCAGAGGACAGCACCTGCATTTGACTTTGTAACTGTGACACTAATTCTGTGCTTTCCATAAACTGAGTTTTGAAAAGCAACAACTCATCGGCCGTTTTCTGTAAATCTTGAAGAGATTGTGATTGTTCCATAAGACTACAGTCTCGTTCTTCCAAGGCTTTTTTAAGATTTTTGTTTTCTACTGTCTGTATTTGGAGAGTACTGTTAATCTTAAAAGAACATTCTTCAAGATGTGAAATCTGTTCTTTTAAGATCTCACACTCTATTACTTTGTCTTGAAGATTAACGTTCAAATTTTCATTCACAAGCGAGACATTTTTTTGATCTTCAAGACTAGACTGCTCTTTTCGCTCCAATGTATTTTTTAATGTTGTTGACTCTGTAGTAAGAGTTTGGACTTGATCTGTAAGTTTGCAGACAGAATCTCCAAGCTCTGTAACTTGAACCCTTAAACTAAACGCTTCATTATCTTTCTGTTTCAGCTGCTCCTCCTGCTCAGAAATTCTACTTTCAAGTTTTTTCAGGGAGTCATCTTTTCCTTGGATGGCTAAACTAAGATGGTCCTTGTCTGACTGAGCAGTTATGAGTTGCAGTTCGCTATCATTAACTGCCGTTTTTAGATATGCAAGCTCTTCGTGTCCTTTGGAAAGTTCTACAAAAGATTTCTGAAGCTCAGATTTCAATCTTACATTCTGATCATTTAGTGCTTGAATGGCATCTTTAAAATCAGTTACCTCAGCTTTCATTAGTTCATTTTCTTGTTTTAGTTGACAATTTTCTAACGTGAGCATCCCTCCAGATTCCTTTAGGTTGGTAGTTTTAATCTGCATCTCTACAAAACTGTTGTTCATGGCTAGAAGTTGACTCTCAAGTTCCATCATGGACTGACAACGTTTATTTAATTCTTCTTTCTGGTTTTCAAAATCACTTGTTATATCTTTTAATATGTGTTCCTTTTGTTCTAACTGTTGCTTTGTCCCTAAACATTCTTGCCTGACTGACTCAATCTCACAATGCATCTGCGACACAAGGTCCTTCTGCAACATGACTTCATTCTGATGAACAACACATTCATCTGATTTCTGCTGAAACATTGTTTCCTTCTCCATTAGTCCTGTCTTTAGGACAGACCCCTGTTCTTGAAGCATGGATATTGTGTCCTGTAATTGCAGTTGTTGTATCTGCTGGGCATCCAAGAGAGATTTGTTTTCTAACAAAATTTCTTCTTTCTCAAACATTGAGAGGTTTAACTGATTCATTTGAATTTTTAGGTCATTAACTTGCTCTAGCAATGCTTGAATCTGCTCTTCTCTTTCACTCAGTGTTTTTGAAAGAGTACTACATTCATTTGTTTTCTCAAGCAAACATTCTTTGATAGAAATTTCCTTTTCCTGAAGGACCTGCTTTGCATTAGTTAGTGAACCAAAAAGCTCTTTTTTTTCATTGAGAAGATCATTAATTATCTTCTTATTATGTGTGATTTGTACCTCAAGTTCAGATTTCCGTTCTTTGAGCAGGCTAGTCTCAGTTTTTAATTCAAAAGCCAATGAAATGTTGTGTGCCAATTCATTTTGTAGTCGTTCATTATCTTCTGCTAGACTAGTTATCTTCATGCTAAAACTGGAGTTCTGCTCAAGAGTGCCCTTAAGCTGTCTATCAAGGTCTGAAACAATATCTATTTTCTTGTCAAGCTCATTTTCTCTGGATTTGAAAACTGCATGAAGTTGATGGTTTTCTTCCGTGATTGTATGTACTTCATTTTTAAGGGTTTGCAGCTCGGTTTCCCTGGAGTCTGCTTCTGATTTGAGTTTTCTGGACTTTTCTTCCATTTCATTGATTTCATTTTTTAGAGCTTTCACAGTCTTGTTTACATCATCAAAGTCATCTTTGTGTTTTTGGCACTGATGGACCATATTTTTCATCATCATTTCTCTTTCTTCAAGATCTTTGCTAAGCTGTGAGCGTTCAGAATTCAGTGATTCAACTTCCACTTGGAGCTTAGATAGAGAATTCTTATGGAAAATAATTTCATCCTGCAAACGATGACACTCTTCCTGTTTTTCTTTCAACGTTGTATCCTTGTCCAATAACCCAGACTTCAGACTAGAATCCTGTTCTTGAAGAAGAGACAATTTTTCTTTAAGCTGGATGTGGTCACTTCTTTGAGCCTCCAATTCTGCTTGAAGATCAGAGGCAATCCGCTGTTTTTTTTCTATGGTAACGTGCAACTCATCTACCTGAGAAATGTAGTTCTGTAATTGCCCTTGCAGTTGTGTGACGCGGTCCTCCTTCTCCTTCAGTAACTGGTTGAGATGGCTACATTCATTTGTTTTGGCCAGCACAACCTCATTGTTCGAGAGTGTGCTTTGTTCCAGAACTCTTTTCAAATCTGTAGCTTGTAAAATTAAATCTTCTTTATTTTTTTCTAATTCATGAATAATATTGTTGTTTTGTAACTGTTGCGATTCTAATGCGGATAACTTGACATGCAGAGAATCT
The DNA here is from genome assembly GCF_054856515.1 of Filicampus tigris. Classification (NCBI taxonomy): domain Eukaryota; kingdom Metazoa; phylum Chordata; class Actinopteri; order Syngnathiformes; family Syngnathidae; genus Filicampus; species Filicampus tigris. The sequence continues at coordinate 29,419,931 of NC_141219.1, forward strand.
CTTTCAAATCTTATTTCTGAAATTGCAGCTACTCTTTCAGTTACTTCCAGTCCAAGTCTTTCATTTTCCTTTGTCAAGTTTTGTACTTGGCTCTTTAAATTGTTGTTAAGTTCAAGAGCAGATGTAATCTTTTCATTAAGTTGGTTTTGATTCAGATTCTGTAGTTCAAGGTTTTCAGTGAGATTTTTAAGATTTTCTTGCAAATGCTCTTTTTCAGTCTCCATGCCTTTTAAGAGATCCTTCATCTTGGCGAAATTTTCAATATTATCATCAAGTTCTTTGCACAACTTCTTATTTTCAGACTCCCTGACTTGTAATTCTACATTATAGCTCTCTCTTTCACCCGCTGCCTGTTCATCATTTACCTTCAGCTGGTTTTCCAGCGATAATATTATTTCTTTGCATTTCTCCATCTCTTTTTGAACATTGTCCTCACTCTGTGCTCGTTCCTTTAACTCTTTGGACAACAACTTCATGTCATGATTGCATTTTTCCACTTGGGATAGGAGTTTATTCTTTTCATCCTTTATAGTTTTCAATTCATTTTCATATGTTTCTTCTTTATTAAGAATATTTTTCTCATTGTTAGTATTCATTTCCTTGAGCTGCAAAATAAGTTCATCAGACTCATGTTGCCTTTGGGTAGCTAAATTCAGTTGTTCCTTTAGTGAAGAGATGCGTGCTTCACATTCAGAAAGTTGAGTATGATGGCTTACAATTTGTTGCTGAGTCTTAGATTGGAGGTCCTGAATAGTTTTCTTATCCTCCTTGGCCAGTTTTATTAGGTGGTCCAGCTCTGCTACTTTAGGTTTGCTTTCTTCTTTGGCCTTGTCTAACTCCATCTCAACATCCTTTAGATTCCCAACAAGCTCAGCGATCTTACTATTAAGGGCTTGCTGATCTGCAGTCTGCGAGTCTCTAATAATTGTGGCCTCTCGATGTGCCTTTGTCAGTGCGTTTTCTACTTGAACCAAGTTTTCTTCTTTGAGGCGAAGCTCTTGTTTGAGAATTGTAACCTGTTCTGTATACTCCAACATGTTGCCATTGAGTGCTTTATCTTTTTCCAACAGAATTTCTTTCAGACTATCAATCTCCCGCTCACAACTTTGAAGATCATGAATGAGTTGGGCCCTTTCTTCCAGGTGAGACGTGTTTAACTTGACTAATTCCTCATTTGTCTGGTAAAGCTCATTTTGTAATGTGTCTAAAATGATGTCTTGCTTCTGACTCTGCAAAAAAAAATCAGAATAAGTATAAAGTAAGATTGGATCATTTGTATTTTTTTTCACCAATGAAAGCAAAACATAAACCTTCCAATATTGGTTAAACATATCTTAAAAGACAGACTGAAGTGCACCTTGTCTCTCAGCGCACTCAGCTTCTGTGTGAGGTCAATGACTTCTGCTTTTAACTCAGAGCAGTGATTCTCTGAGATACTGCGTTTCTTGGAAACATTCTCAAGCTGAGTGTAAGAAATTAGACAATTAGAGTAGACAATATCAAGCCAACAACACAAATAATGCCTAAAGCTGGGCATACACTTTCAGGAGTATTAGCTTAAAAGGGGACATACTATGGAAAATTGACTTCTTATCTGCTCTTAGTCTGTGGAGTACTAGTCCATCCATCCAAATGTGAAATTAAAGAGCCAAGTAAAACGTTCATCTGTCGAATTGAAAATGTTATGAGCAAGCCCTTCTGTATTTCTGCCCCACTGTTATGTAACAGGTCAAGTGGTTAGCACGTCTGCCTCACAGTTCAGAGGTTGTGGGTTCGATCCCGGCTCCGGCCTCCCTGTGTGGAGTTTGCATGTTCCCCCCGTGCCTGCGTGGGTTTTCTCCGGGTACTCCGGTTTCCTCCCACATTCTAAAAACATGCATGGTAAGTTGATTGGACTCTCTAAATTGCCCCTAGGTGTGATTGTGAGTGCGGATGTTTGTCTTTGTGTGCCCTGCGATTGGCTGGCAACCAATTCAGGGTGTCCCCCGCCTACTGCCCGAAGACAGCTGGGATAGGCTCCAGCACGCCCCGCGACCCTTGTGAGGATAAGCGGTGTAGATAATGGATGGATGGATGTTATGTAACAGCTAGGTTATTTGACATATTATACCCCCCAACACACACACACACACGCTTACCTTACCAATAGTGGACTATCAGCCCAGACAGACAAAGAGAGAATCCTTATTATCTAACAGGAGACCACCCTATAACGAGGTGGAGCTGTGTGTACCCATCCACACTGCTGATGAGTGCTTGTTTACCACAATGAGTTTGTTTCTTTCATGAATGGCTGATTTAACCTAAATATAATCATTATTTATACATTTCTGTCGGAGAAAAATATTGAGAGTATAATTGGGTTAAAAGTGCTCCATTTATTCTGTGGATTTCAATTTTAATTTTCACCATAATACAGTAAGTATTTGTTTTAAACTTTGTTATAATGTTCTGTAATAAGGACAGAAAAAGATTCAATCATTGTCATTTTACAAAATTCTACATGAAATAGCTATTAATGTAATTTTGAATGCTAGGCCTAAATAAGCGCATAAACGGACTAACTTCAATTTATTTGCTATGTTGAAGGGTTTCCCTACATCTGAAATAAGCCTACTCACTGCAGTTTCGCTAAAGTGAATATACCTGCTACTTACACATATCTTTCTCTCTGGTGAGTGTCATGCATCACTGTTAAGGTGTGTTTTACTATATCTAGACCAGGCGTAGACGTACAGCTCCGGTCCTGGAGGTCCGCTGTCCTGACTGGTTCACGTCTCAATCATGTGACACACCTGATTTAAATGATCAGCTCATCAGCAAGCTCTGCAGAAGCCTGATAACAATCCTGATCATTTGAATCAGGTGGTTTGGATGAGGGAGACGTAAAACATGCAGGACCGTGACCCTTAAAGACTGGGTTTGGACACCCCTGGTCCAGACTTTCAGACCAAACAAGGAGAGTACTGATCAGAGATGCAGCCAAGATGCGCATGATCACTCTGGATGAATTGCAGAGATCCATCCACAGCTGAGGTGGGGGAATCTAGTCATCGGACAACTATTCGTCGCACACTGCACAAATCTGGCCTTTATGGAAGAATGGCAAGTACAAAGCCATTTCTCAAAGAAATCCCCCAAAAGTCCAGTTTAAAGTTTGTCATAAGACACCTGGGAGACACACCAAATGTGGAAGGTACTCTGGTCAGATGAAACCAAAATTTAAGTTTTAGGGCAAAACATTATATTTTGCGTAAAGGTTACACTGCACATCCCCACTGTAAAACATGGTGGTGGCAGCATCATCGTCTGGGGCTGCTTTCAGCAGGGACAGGGAAGGTAGTTAGAGTTGATGGTAGGATGGATGAAGCCAAATACAGGGCCATTTTGGAAAATTAAGGAAAACCTGTTGGAGTCTGCAAAAGACCTAAGACTATGATGGAGGTTTACCTTCCAACAAGACAATGATCCTAAACAAAAAGCCCTGAGCAATTGTGATGCCATTTTCAGTCGACAGGAAGTGGCAAAATGGCCGTTCCTTAAGATGAAAAAAACGGGTGGGTTTTGCTGTTTAACTCATGTTCCACAAACGCATTATTAATCAGAATGCCATGGTTGACTAGTGGAGGTGCAGAGCATATAATTATAAAAATGTGGGTTAACTTTCTCTTTAAGTTTGATTGACTGATTTATTTAATTGGCCTTGATTAAAAAATGAGATGAATGGCTCGGAATTGGGCTTGAAAGAGGTTTCATTTGCAGAGTGTATATGCCCAGCTTTAGCATGAAAAAAAAAAAGATTCCCAACTCTTACAGCTTGCTCAGTTTGAAGGAGTTTGTCAGAGATCTCTTTGTACTGAATCTCTTTTTCACTCAAAGCTTCATTGATGCTGTTGATGAGCTCAAGTTTCTCCGATGTCTTGGCTAATGTGTTTTCCTTCTCAATGAGTGAGCTTTCCAGGCACTCTTGTGTGTCACTGAGCCTAAAAACAATAAGCATAACAGCGACTATTAGTTTTATAAAATGAAGAATGAAGACCTGCTTCCCTGTTAAACAGGAGATAATGCATCAAGCAGTGTTTTGCAAAACTTTAAAAATTACACGTCATTTATATCCAAACAATTGACATACTAGAACCGACCACCGACTACAAATAATGTAATCTACTAATTTATGAAACAGCACCGGAAACATTGCAATTTCATTACCAAGATTAGGCTGACACAAAAAACATACATTTTATTAATCACTGGTGTAACCTACCCCTTAAGTTGTTCATTGAGACTGCTAACCAGCAACTGATGTTTTTCTGCTTCCCTGTTCTGCTGACTACGCACACTGGTAAGTTGGGTCTGTAATTTATCTGTCTCATTCTGTAAGGGAAGCAACATTAACAAGCACAGTAAGAATTTAAATAATTGAATAAAATCCTGGATATACATACATGGACACAATTGTTGGTACCTCTCTGTTAATGAAAGAAAAACGCACATTTGTCGCAGAAACAACTTGACAATCTGACAAAAGTGATCCCTTAAATTTTATAAATACAAATTTGAAATGGAAATTAAGCAATTAAAAAAAATCAGACATTTTGTTTTAATTGTGGTTCAACAGAATTACTTTTAAAAAACAAAGTCATGAAACAGGTAGGGCAAAAATTATGGTACCCTTAATATTAGGTTGCACAACCTTTTAGGAATCACGACAATCAAACAATTTTTGGAACTTTCAATGAAACTTCTGCACCTCTCAGTATGTTATTTTGGCCCACTCACAAGAGTAAACTGCTCCAGTTGTCTCAGATTGTAATGGTGCTTTCTCCAGACAGCATGTTTCATTTCCCTCCACAAATATTCAATAGGATTGAAATCAGGGCTCATAGAAGGCCACTTCAAAATAGTCCAACGTTTTGCTCTTAGCCATCGTTTGTTAATAGTAGTAGTATCGTCAATACTTCAACAAAACCTTAACTTTCATTTAGAGTACAGGAAGTCCTCAATTTCCGAACGAGTTCTGTTCCTACACTGGCGATGTAACACGCATTTCCGCGTATGTTGGATTTCAGTTAAAAGTCGAAATTTACGTCAAAATACTTTGTCTAAAAAAAACGAAAATACATTCAAATAAAAAGCATACGAGTATTACTGCTGAGGGGTGGATGGAGAAGGAGGAGAGGAGGGTGAAAAAGGCAAAGATGCTGCGGAAATTACGCTTGAATCATGACGCTGTGCGTCGCCGTATATACCGTATCTATGTATATATATACACACACACATACATATATACATATATATATATATATATATATATATATATATATATATATATATATATATATATATGTATCTACATATACATATACACATATACACATACATATATATATATATATATATATATATATATATATATATATATATATATATATATATATATATATATACACACACACACAGTATACACATATTGTTGTCATGTGAAAAGCATATCTCCAATCTTGGAAACTTTTAAAATTTTCCCTTTAAAGCGATGTCTAACGCAGAAACATGATTAATGTAAAAATCATAAAATAAAAAAAAAGGAGATAAGTGTTTTTCACATGACAGCGATGATATATATATATATATATATATATATATATATATATATATATATATATATGTGTGTGTATGTCAAGGCCTGTTTCATGAGATTGTTTTTAAATAATTCTGTTAAATTTATTACTTCTGTCAGATTCAACTTATTTTGTGACCACTGTTTTTTTTTCAATATCAGAGGAGGAGTACCAACAACTTTGTCCACGTGTGTTTAGTTAATTACCACTGCACACAGATGTCGAGGACCTAATGATGATCACAAAAATTATTTAAGTCTTAATTACCTGTACTGTCAAGTGTTGGAAAAACTCTCCGAAGAGCATGTACTGTACTCATTAATTAATCAAGTTCAACAGTAAAGTCACCACACCCAGTGATGCAGAGACCAAACATTGGACTTTCTATTAACATTGTTCATAAAACAAGTCATGTAATGTTCATGGTTAAACACACACACACCACACCATTAGCAGTCAACGCCAGAGGTGGTCTCCAGCGCACACAAACGTGAGAGACCTAACACACCTGAAGGATGCAGTTTGGCTGTTCATCTTCATTAATATCAAACGTCACCTGTGTTAGAAGGCTTTGTTACAATATCCCAGTCCTCAAGGGCAGGGACATGCAAATGACTTCAGCATTTACTCATCACTGGGTAAATGTTTGTGTGTTAGTGTATGTTTTGCTGTACAGGGGAGGCTGGTTTGATTTTTTCCTTACGGGGAAGTCAACCCAAACATTTGTTTTCAAGAATATGTTCTATGCAAGCCCACTAGTTGAAACAAGGCATTCTGATATATATTGTTTTTGTGGAATAAGAGTTAATCCAGGTAACGGGTGACCTGCCGTGATTGGTCGTTACCTGAGCTATGAGCAGTTGTGGTGTTATTTTCAGTTGACAGAAGTGACAAAATGGATGCCCCCTGGTTGGCTAAAATGGGGTGGATTTTGCTGCTTAACTAATATTCCACAAACACAATATTAATCAGAATGCCGTGTTTCAACTAGTAGGCCTGCTGGGAAGATATTCTTTGTTTGGGTTGATTTCCTCTTTAAGTCTTTATGATCATAGTTTGAAGTCACATGTGGTTCAACGATGAGACTACCTGTAAAGTCTCAATGCGTGCCTGCAGCTGGAGACGATCTTCAAGACCTTGACAGCGCTCTTCCAGGCTCAGTATCTGCTCTTGTAATTGATTTCTTTCCAGCTCCAGCTCCTCCACAACAGTCCGCAAACCATCTTTAATTTTCAGGAGGACAAACAGGCAGAAAAAAAATGTTGTCTTCTCAGTATATACACTCTCATTCCAGTCTACAGGGTATACTCAGATAAAATAGTACATTTACAGTTGCACTCTAAAGTTAACAAATATTTATCAATGTCATATTCATTTGGGACTTTTCAGTATTTATTGGAGGCATTCTTTTTACCGGGTTGTTTGACTATACAGCAAACATTGCCAATGATTGTGATGATTTAAACAAGAAAAGGTCATGTACAGTGCTGTGAAAAAGTATGTGCCAGAGTCCTGATATTTTCTGCGTACATTTCGAAAGTAAACATTTCAGATCATCAAGCCAATATCGCACAAAAGAAACCAATAAATTAGGGCTGCTCAATTATGAAAAAAAAAAAAAAAAAAAGAATCATGATTATTTTGGTCATAACTGAAATCGCGATTATTCAAACAATCATTTGTTTTTGGGTACAAAACAAGAAAATGTATAAATGTAAAAAATATAAAGACAAATAAATGTAAGTAATTTCCTTTTGGACCAAACAAAATTGATAAAATTAGTTATAAAATCAAACATGCACATCTATAAATTCAAGTATGATTTCCTTGTGTAAACAAACAGTGTGTTCGATAAAAATAAATATTAACTCATTCACTGCCAGACATTTCCAGACCCTCTTTTACCCTAACATTAAAAAAATAAAACAAATATAAATAAGTTCCTGTGATTGAATGGCTGGACTGTGAAAAGAAAAGTAAATTCGTCAATGGCAGTCAATGAGTTAATCATCGTTTTTTTACGAATTGTAATTGAAATTCGATTAATTGCACAGCCCTGCAATAAATACAAAATGCAGTTTCTAAATGATGACTGAAGCTTTATTAAGTGGAAAAAAATAATCCATTCTATCTTAATGTATCTTTTTATCCATCTTTCTTTCTTATGTATTTAAACAACTCTGACTTGTTTAATAACCACTTTGACTAATTGTTGAGGTTTGTGTCTGAACAGAAAAGAAAGAAGAAGAAAAAAAAAAGACTTTCCCAGACCAAAAAAATTCTACCGGTCCATTTATCTTTAATGCCTTTTCTGCCAGATGCAGAAGGAGCTCTATTCTGTCCCCAAAATGGTTCCTACTCTTATCCTGTTTTTGCCGCCCCCACACAGGAGGGCTGCGCTGCCTATCTTTCCATGTATGACTCCATGGTCTTACCTGGTTTCAACTTGTAATTGTGCAAGGGTTACAAATAGACAGGAAAATGCAAAGCCAGGAGAAAAGATCACAGCGACAAAAAGTCCTAGCTCAAGTCACCTAATTATTTGTGCCAAAGAGTCAAATCTAACACAGTTAATACAGTATGTACATATTAAAGCATTAAGGATGGGAGTGCATAACCGTCTTTCTACCCTTAAAGCCTGGAGCGCTGTTGCGTCTTTCTACCCTTAAAGCCTGGAGAGCATATACGTCATTTTATTTATTTTTGTTATCCAACTTTTGTTCTCTTAACCAATGAAATGCATCAGAATATACATGTAATGGTGTCGTGAGCCCGCAGAAAATGGTCTGGAATTCTTTCGAGACATAATGGCGGACGCCATCGATCGCGGGAGCTTTGACATGAATAATGGCAGTGATATCGACGATGAGCTTGTGGACTTTGAACCAGTAGAACCAGTCTAATGTGATATATGGTTCAGATATACGTTTGTAGACAATGACAATATCAACGTCTTTGTAACAAAATAGAGGATACCACTCGATTTTTAAAATTAAAAATACTGCTTCTCTTGCACTGACACTTTATTTTTACATCTTCGATTGAAACAGTAAAGATTAATAAACTCGGGCCTGTGTGCAAGCCACATGTCTAAGGTCTCAAAATCTCAAAATCATTGAAGATGTCTGTTACATAAATTATTCCTGCCAGGAAAAATAAAAATCCAAAGAAATCATTAAGAGCCCCAAATTACTGTGATTTATTTGATTAATACTTACTTACAGTACTGTTTATGATGAATTTTGCCCATGATACGCAAATGTAAACTTCTGACCTAAATTTTACATGAAATAGACTTGGGGAAAAACAAACACACACAAACACACACCCCACGCACACAGCATTTGATATTATGTTCAGATACTTATTGTATTTCTTAAATATATTTGTTTTCTCGTTTGTTTGTTTTTTTTATTGTCATGATCATCAGCAAACTGCTATTACAACAGTCATTGACTGTGCTTGAGTGAACACAAATGTTTAATCGGAAAAAGCACAACAATACTTCAATCAGATATACTACGAGATCCCCATAGTATCAGCTCCCCGCCATGCTTACCAGTGACCCTCAAAGCGTTGTACAGTGATCATTTCTTTTGAAATAAAGAATTTGTTGATTGCTCACCGCTCGTCCAGGTTTCTTTGTCCATTCTATGGCAGCATTAAGAATACGAGAGCGAGCCAAGCGGCTGTGCAAAGCATCGGCATCGACCAGCCCACTCAAATGAGAATTGGTATCATGAATACTAGATCGCTCCCTTCTAAAGCTTTTTGAGTACATAAGTAATTGCTACGATGGGTCTATATGCAAACAAGGTTTCTTCCCTAAACTTTGAGAGCTGACATATTGCACGTACATCCAAGCAAGGTGGTGGCATCACCCTCATCTCTTAATTTCAGTCCCAGGTAAACTGTCAATTTTTAGACGAATTCTGACTGTTTCTGACCTAGCTATAGCAGCCATATTATTAGTGCCCACAGCTACAGCTTCCTTTCCTTCTCATATTGAGTCTACTGATCACACAATTTCAATGTGGCTCTCTCTAAAACCTCAGCAGTGCAGCACCATTAAGAATAAAAATGCAGACTAAAAAAACCTACACTCTAGTTCACAGATGAGACCTGAGCACTTAAACAATACTGCACAAAGTTTGTCTTAATAAAACCAGCCCTAAAGACTTATTTGATCAACAGAAACCTACTTCCAACAGCCCCCCTATTCAGCTAATGATTTCATGCAATTTTTGTTATTCCAAAAATGTAATTTATTCGAGTAAAGATTAAAAGTACTGTACCCCAAATCTGGCTAAATCCTTTGATTAGTGGGACTAAAACAGGCATTAATGGGACCAACGTTCCCTCTAATTTTCCATGTGTCTGAGCATTCACACAAACTCCCAGAGCATTCCTTGGATCACGGTGAGCAACATTCACGGATGGACTAACAATAGCGCTTATTCAACCGTAGCAAGAATTGAAGCCACAGGTGGCCATTTTACGTTGCCATTTGCTAAGCGCACCTAACTTGAATACATTTATTTCTCAGCAGCATTTTCACATTATTTTCTGTCTCTATGTCAGAAATGCCACCGTATATGGCATACGGTTGTAGCAATAAGTCTGGAAGAAGAGCTACATGCATTGTTTATAGGCAAGAATGTGTACATTTTCTCTTATAAGGTACTGTATATCTGCGAGTGCTATTCGAAAATGTGTCTGCATCATGTTGTCAGAACTATCAAAGCCCATCAGGACAAAATTGCTGCCACATGTAAACCTAACCTCTGTAAATCACGATTCACAATACTCAGATAATCTGAATGGTCATCGCAAACAGTCAAGTTTGTTCACTGAGAGGCTCTCAATTTTCCAGACAGGGATACTGGCGTATAACATGCAATGATAACATTGTTTTCAGTGAAAAAAAAATCGTCAAAATGCCAAATATCAGTCTAGTAACTAGTATCAGAATGCCCGTGCATTTTTTTTAAAGTAACTCAATACAAAAGGAATCAAACCTTATGCAGAGGTCCCTTGAAATTGAAAGCCCCAATGGTTGTGCAATATTAGCATGTGTTGGCAAAAGTTCAAATCATTTTTGCATTTCAACCGGTCATTGTTTGTGACATCATCATATGCGTTTCCCGTCAGTGCACCTGAGTCGTGTATACTGTATTGCTTTGAAATGATGACTCTACACCTTATGCTATCATCAAGAAAGATATCAAAAAGCTCCCTAGTCGACCAAGTTAAATCCTCTGTGACTTTAGTTCACTGTGTGTCTTGTTGATTTCATAACACACACGTGTGGGAATTGTTACAAAACGTGATCCGTAAAGTGCATCTGTGATATGACATTTAGTACTCTTCCTCGTTTGTCATTGAAGTTTGTGAATGTCTTTGTTGTTTGTTTTTAACGGAATTACTGATGATTATTTACGTATATTTATCTAGCAATGTATTATGTTAAATGTTGAAACATTTCCTGCACATTTTTTACGACGGCTAAAGTTTGGACTTCGGAACAAAATATCTCAAATACAGTATTGTTGCTTTCATGGCAGAATTTAGCTTGGAAAGACAACCAAATCGAAATTCGATTAGCATGACAGATTGGATTTGCACTTTGAGATTCTTGTACCACTGTACTACCATTTACTTTGGCCTGGGCTGACTATTCCGAACAGGGAGGAAATGTCTGCATTACTCTGCTGCTGGCCATTGTTTTCGCTGTTTCGTGTTCTATGGACCTTAGGGCATTTCCTGTAATGAATTTGCCACAAAATTGAATTTGAAGCATGTAGTGTAATCCAGCCCCACCCAAAAAAAAAAAAAAAAAGAAATGCAATAAATCAAAGAAAAAAAACACAGTTGAAACTATCTTGCAACATACAATACCGGCCAAAAGTCTGGATACGGTTTCTATATCAATAACATTAGAAAGTGTGTCCAAACGTTTGACAGGTTGTGTACATAATTTCACCAGAGCTCAATGCATTCACAATACTAACCCCAACAAACTAGTCAGTTCAACCAGCATGCACGGTGTGATGAAAATGCAAAACAATTATGAATGTCATAATTTCATTTAATTGGGAAATTTTCAGAAAACCAACGTTATTCTTAAATTTTGCTTACTGTTTTGTGACCCAGACACCTTACTTGCACACTAAGTTACACAAGTATGGCCTGACAGATGGTGGGAACACAAAATTAACCAACAGCTACAAAAAAAAAAAAATAACAACAACAACAAAAAAATATGTACCTGTATTTCTAATGTTATGAAAAATGAAAGATGAACCCAAATGTGATGACAACCAGGTGCATGCTGGTATAAACTGTCTAGCGGTTCTCCCACCTGTGTCAGGTGTACTGTACTCAGGCCACCAACCTCCCATATTTTCTCCTTCCATTGGTGTTGTGCTCTCCGAGGTGCTTTGGTAGTCCTGGAATGGGGCTTTTCCATCAAATTCAAAATCCTCCTAAATGTAAGAACAATTCCATCAAACAGGTAATATAAAAGTATCTTTAAAGCAATACCGTTCGAAACGTAAAATCACTTTTAGAGTAGAGGTTATTATAGAAGTTGGTAGCACATACATTATGTCTATATGTCATAATGTCTATTTATAACTAATAAGTTACTTGAGATGCTTATGCTTTGAGAGAAAAACAAAAATGTGCACACACAGCAATATGCATCTCTCAAACTTTGCAGGACGCTGAAATGCAGAACGGAGAGCAATTAAAAGCACATCCGGCAATCAAGGTACAGTATATTGATTTTGTAGAACAAACATGGTTGGACACAAAGGTGTGTATGTAGTAGAATGTCAAATACAAATGAGGTGTGACTGTGACAAATTTTATATGACCGGATTGTGTTGGAGGTGGCTCATCACCGGATTATTTCAAATGCATGGGAAATTATAAGCAAGTTCACATTTTATGGTTACAAATAATTCATGTTGGGGAGTTTGATGATTTTGCTCTTTGTTCACTTTAACTCATTCAGTACCAGACTTTTTCAGACCCTCTGTGAAATGACATAAAAATGTCATTGGGATCGAATGTTAATTCACCGAAGCGAATTCTTTAGTGAATTAAAATGTCACAGAAAACCTGAACACACACAAATAGACATCATATGAGATGGTGTGAAGAGCAAACTCACAGTAATGTCCCGTAGGTGCCTACCTGCAAGCTTCTTTGGGCTGGTACAGCCAGCTTCTTGGCTCTGTGTTGACTGAGGCCCTGAGCTTGAGCTAGCTCCTCCTCCAACTCCTGCTGCCGAGTGGCCAGTGCTGAATCGGAGCAGCCAGGAAAGAACCAGTCATCCTCAATCAGTTTTGTGCCACAGGAACAGGGGGTATTTGGGTTGGATTGAGGATGTAGGTATGGATGGAAAAGGGCATGAAAAAGGGTTTGGATACAACTAGAAGATGCCAATAGTGAATATCGAGAAGGACGAGGAACAATGTGGGAAAAAGAGAACACTTGCTGAAAAAGTGTGGTCCGAGCCTGCACGTTTAGGTTGGAAAGAAAAAGTGACTGTCTTCATATATTTGGGAGACAACAGAAGAAAATTGACTGAAGGCAAGAAGAACAGACCAATTTTCATAAAATCATCATCGAAGCCAACCATTATCATGATCACTGGCTAAAGTAAAGATTCTTTGACTGTTTTTAATTGCAGTAAGATTTTCATTTTGTCAGGCAGGGTGAAAGATCCTTGAAGTGGCTTTTTTTCCCCCCCAATCATGTACAAAACATGTTCCCATCTGTTTTGTGACAAAAGGCTGACAAAGCGTAGGCTGAAGGGGCAGCTCATAGCAAAAGAAGAAAATAGTGGAATGGACACAAGAAACTAAGTAAGTTGTCATATAATAGCAGCAAATGAAAGAAAAGAGCACAGCAGATACTGAAGATGGAGCGAATGACACGGTTTTCAATATTGTTTACAGATATGTGCACGTACCACCTCCCTCAGTCACTCGATTAAATAGAATACATGCTATTGATGAAACAACTAGGGATGTTCGATACCACTTTTTTTTCAGACCGCTACCAGTACTCAACTCTTGAGTAGTCGGCCATAACGATAACAAATACCAATACCACTAGTACTTTTGATATATAAAATTTACTCCCAAAACAATGACAGATCCTTTTAAAGAAAGACATAATTTCTACTTAAAATTACATGAAATTAATGTCAATTTCCTATTATATTTTGTCCATTTTTTCCAAATACACATTTTGTAAAGAACACACCGTAAAAATTTCAATAAATAAATAGACACATAAAACAAATAATCCAGGTGGCAGAAAAATTCTCAATCAAAATCAGGGATGCTCCGATTGATCGGGCACCGATCATGATTGGCCGATTTTTGTGAAAAATGACGTGATCGGAATATTCGATCAGAGCCTTTTATTGCCGATCAAATCATCCGATCACCCGCAGCTCATTCTTCGCAGCCTACAGCCGTGTTGTGTCCCTCCCCCTCTGCTCGCTGCGGAGGTGAGGCTGCTACGTTCGCACAAACTGCGGTGGGAGCATTTCTGGCGGCGCGTTTCAATTGGAGTCAATGTAGTTGGCATGGGCTGGCGCAGTATGAATGATGCTTTTGGAGCGGTGGGACGTTGTCGCGTATTAAACAAGTCAACTTTTTTTCCGTTCCGCCTCGTGGCAGCCAATCAGCATCGGGTATACTACGTGACTACGTCTCACACACAGCCAAACAGAGCCAGAGCTCGAAGGTCCCCCGTACACTGCGGTGTCACACACAGCCAAACAGAGCTGCTGTAATAACTGTTAAAAAAAAAAGCCGCCTAGTGAACAGGACGCTGTTTGGCTGTGTGTGACGTAGATGCCCGATATTGATTGGCTGCCGAGACGAATTGGCAAAAAAGTTGATTGGTTTAATACGCGACGACAACCAACCACTCCAAAAGCATCATTCATGCCCGCGCCCGCCCGCGCGAGCTACATTGACTCCAATTGAAACGCAGCGCCAGAAATGCTCCAACCGCAGTTGGTGTGAACGTAGCATTGTGTGTGTGGAGTTTGCGTCTTGTAATACTATATATGCCATGAAAGGGTACCTCGCGGAGGGGAGCATGGCCAAAAGTTTCAACACAACCAACTTAATGCGACATTTGAAGAACAAGCAATTGGGAGACTATGGTGAGTTTACGAGGCTCACTGCATTGAATAAAGTCAAGGCGAGCAGACGGTGTATGGCACGCATGCTGCAGCTTGTTACAGTATGCATGATGCGTTACTGTCACAGCGCAGTAGAGTCACCATAAATAAATGGAAAAATATACAGATATTCCATGTGATCAGAATTGGTATCGTATCGGCCGATCTCACTCATGCATGAACGGTATCGGTGTCATAAAACCTGATCGGAACATCCCTAATCAAAATATTTGTATGTGGTTGTACAATTTCCTTTCACTTCAAGATTTCTGATGTTTTTTGTTGTTAATGTCTTTTTTTTGTGTCATGTGCTGTTTATTGTCCTTCATTTGCACTCGTTGTGGACTATTTTTAGCGTTTTGGCGGTCACATTCGCCGGTGAATATCGGTGCTTCATGGTTGCGCCTTTTCAGCAACATACTTGCACCAGCACTAATTTTAATGGGGGGAACGTCGGCGCTGTAGAGCTCCGGACTTTGACGTCACGCATCCCACAATGCACTGCGCCAAACGTAAACAACGCCATATTGGCAGCATAGGAAACATGTCACTACTTTGATTAATGGTGCCATAATTTTACAATGGTAGACAGCTGTTGTGCATCAGGGTGCCACAACAAGAGGAGGCAAAAGAAGGGGTAAAAAAAAAAAGAACCAAGGCGTAGACAATGAATAGCAGTCATAAAAGGACCAAAAACATGATGGAGAAACTGGTGGTTATTGCCATTGCTATACTGATAGATCGTAATACTCAATATTCTGTCCAGCTTGCCCATGCATCTTAAAGTCATTTTCATCAAATTGAGATGTGAATTGACGTGGACAGATTGTTGAGGGATAAACTTCAGTTTTATTGCTGCGCTCCATTGTTAGTCCTTTGCGTGCTGGCACTAGTATACTGCCGATGCGGCTGTGTAAACACATGCACGCCGGAATAGTGACGTGACGTCAAGAGCTCTATAGGCCATTTTACATTCTACGTCATTAAAGGCTGTGCATGCATCATTAACTCAAATCGACGGGAGACAAAAGTGTATGTGGCTGTGAATTTTTTTTTTTTTTTTAGCGCGAAGTTGCGATAGTTTTTGAATACAATACAATACAATACATATTTCCACAGATGGGCATTTTACAAAAATTTGCGGCCCATTTATCGCCTTCCGCCTACAGACGAGGTACCCTTCCGCCGTCCATTTATCCGGCTGGACTAAATAGTAATCACCCATAGGCCGGTCCTTTCTATCATTTTAAACGGGCTTCCGTTAGCGTTTACGACTACCAGCTTCGTCAAATTACCAACATTTTTCTCAATTCCTAGAGGAAACAGGCCATTTCAGAAACACAGGAGGTGCCTGTGGCTACACGCTATTAAACGCAGGAACTGGACCGAGGACATAATAAGGAATGCCTGAGTTTTCACTGCTCATGTCAGGTCCAGTAAGTTATCGTGGCTATTTGGTTTAACTTAACCTCTATGTCCTGAAATGTTGAATTAGTAGTCAGAAATTGCAATAAGCTTCGGTGCACACTAGCTCCATATAACTTAACTCATTCAGTATCAGACATTTTCAGACCCTTTTTTACCCTAACGTTTGAAAAAATTTGAAAAAAATATAAATACATTTCTGAGATTGAATGGCTGGACTGTGAAAAAACATAAATATGTCTTTGGGATTGAATGAGTTTCAAGATCTTATTTCATGAGCATTATTGTTTGTGATGTTTAGCCGGTTTTCCCTAGCATCCTAGAACAACTAAGCAACTTAAAAGTAGTCCTGTAATGTGGTCCCACCGAGATCGCAGTCACAAGAATTTGACGCAATTCTCAATTCCCTGTTATATATAATAACAAGCAGAAAAAAAAAGATAGCAGAATAGCTGACTACGTTACTCACCCTGCCTTCCAAGTAGAGTTAGCTGTGAGGATGTAGTTCTCTTTCCTGTTTTCTCTCTAGTGTAAACACTAAGTTTCTCCACTAAATAAAAATGAATATAGGGCCACTTTGTAACATCTTCCTCCCACTCTATAATCCCATAAGGATCGGAAAGTTTCTTTCCATCTGGTAATGTTAGTTTTTTTAAAGTAATTTTCACAATCCTTTGTTTTCTTTAGGCTTGTGTACATGTTAACCAACCCCACCGTTCTTTTATTTTACATGCGTCTGAGCATTCACACAAAGTTCATTTTACTTCTCATTAACGTACACGCAGCACCCCATCTTGACAGAAAAAAAACCAAATGTAGAAATGTTTGTAAATTTATGAAAAAGAAAAACTGAAATATCATTTGGTCATAAGTATTTAGACCTTTTGCAGGGACCTTCATATGTAACTCACATGCTGGTCATTTCTTCTAATCCTCCTTGAGATGGTTCTGCTCCTTTATTGGAGTCCAGATGTGGTTAATTAAACTAAATGGACTTGATTAGGAAAGGTCTATATAAGACCTTTCTATATAAGAGCTCACAGTGCATGCTAGAGAAAATGAGATTCATGAGGTCGAAGGAACTGCCAAAGGAGATCAGAGACAGAATTGTGGCAAGGCATAGATCTGGCCAAGGTTACAAAATAATTTCTGCAGCACTCAGGGTTCCTAAGAGCACAGTGGCGTCCATAATCCTCAAATGGAAGAAGTTTGGGACGACTCTTCCTAGACCTGGCTGTCCAGTCAAACTGAGTAATCGTGGGAGAAGGGCCTTGGTGAGAGAAGTAAAGAAGAACCCAACGATGACTGTGGCTGAGCTCCAGAGAAGCAGTGGGGAGATGGGCGAAAGTTCTACAAAGTCAACTATCGCTGCAATCCTCCACCAGTCTGGGCTTTATGGCAGAGTGGCCTGACGGAAGCCTCTCCTCAGTGCAAGACACATGAAAGCCCGCATATAGATTGCCAAAACCACATGAAGGACTCCCAAACTGAGAAATAAGATTCTCTGGTCTGATGAGACCAAAATTTAACCTTTTGGTGATAATTGTAATGTGTGGAATAACCCAGGCACTGCGCATCGCCTGCCCAATATAATCCCTACAGTGAAACGTGGTGGTGGAAGCACCATGTTGTGGGGGTGTTTTTCAGCTGCAGGGACAGGACGACTGGTTGCAATTGGAGGAAAGAGGAATGCGGCCAAGTACAGAGATATCCTGGAGGAAAACCTCTTACAGAGTGCTCAGGTCCTCAGACTGGGCCGAAGGTTCACCTTTCAACAGGAAAATGACCTGAAGCTTCAGAACAACTCTGTAACCATTCTTGGACCCAAACCTGATTGAGCATCTCTGGAAAGACCTGAAAATGGCTGTCCACCTCCGTTCACCATCCAAACTGACAGAACTGAAGACGATCTACAAGGAAGAATGGCAGAGGATCCCCAAATCCAGGTGTGAAAAACCTGTTGCGTCATTCCAAAGAAGACTTGTACTAGCGCATAAGGGTGCTTCTACTCACTAAAATGCATCAGGGTCTGAATACTTATGAGCATATGATATTTTAGTTTTTCTTTTTTCATGAATTTGAAAAAATTTCTACATTTCTGTTTTTTTTTTTCTATCAAGATGTGGTCCTGAGTGTACATTAATGATAAATAAAATGAACTTTTTTGATTTTGGCAAATGGCTGCAATGACACAGAAAGTGAAAAAGTTCAAGGGGTCTGAATACCTTCCGTGCCCACTGTTGGTATGTCACAAAAAAGTCAAACCACCTACATCTCAAAATATAAAAAATCATTGAATAGTGATTTGTGATGAATAAAATTAGCCCTAGTTTGCAAGAATTGGTTAAGTATTTATGCCACGTTTTATTTTTCTTATAAAAAGAAATGTGATGTCATGTCATAGAACTCACTTGAGCTGAAAACAATATAAATTAAAAAAAGAAATTCGAAACCGATAGTTGAGAATTACAACACGGACCAAACCGTATTGTCCTGTACAGACCCTAATAATTTGTACAATGCTGGAATGCAATCTTATTTTACATTAATACAACCACTGGAAAAAAATTATGGAATCACTAATCGCAGAGGATGTTCATTCAGTTGTTTAAATTTGCAGGAAAGAAAAAACAGATCTCACACACAATACACAAAACTAGAGTAATTTCAAGTGGCATGGATGGATGAACTTTCTGGCTTTGAGAAACACTAAAAGAAAAAAAGTGGTACTCAGTAATAGTTACTTGTTTGGACCAAACAGACGAAAAACCTATGTAATCACTCAATTCTGAGGAAAAAAAATGGAATCACGCTGTAAATTTTCATCCCCAAAACTAACACCTGCATCAGACTAGATCTGCTAGTTAGTCTGCACTTAAACAGGAGTGATCACACCTCGGAGAGCTTTTACACCAAGAGGACTAACATGAATATTGGCTCTAACATAGGAGGTGTCAATTGAAACAAAAGAGAGGATGATCAACCTTCTTAACCCATTAAGGCCTAAAGCGCCTGGCTCAACAGCTCCCCAAGACCTAAGGTCGTCTTTGGAATTACCCCTGAAAACCTGAGGTTTTCCCAGAAATTCAACACCTTGAAAATAATTAATCTCAGCCCCTGTAGTAGACATCAACATAATTCCAAAAGAATTTGAGAGTTTAGACATGAGGCTTTCACACAGACCTGAGTTTATTCATCTGTTTCAACCGAAGAGGTAAAAATAAAGTGTCAGTGCAAGAGAAGCACTACTTTTAACAACAACAACAAAAAAAAATCGAGTGGTAATTACCATCCTCTTTTCTGTTACAAAGACGTCGATATTGTCATTATCTACAAACATATATCTTAACCATGTATCATGTTTGACTGGTTTTATTGGTTCAAAGTCCACAATCGCGCCGTCTATATCACTGCCGTTATTCATATCAGAGGTCCCGCGATCGACGGCATCCGCCATTACTGCTTGAAAAAATTCCAGATATCCGCCGACGACTCACGACACCGTCACATATCTATTCTGATGCATTTAATTGGTTAAGATTCCAAGAATTAAATAATAAATAGAAAATGACGTATATGCTCTCCTGGGTTTAAGGGTGAAAAGAGGCAATAGTGCTCCCGGCTCTAGTGGTAGAAACGAAGTTTTGCGCTCCCGTCCTTAATGGGTTAAAGAAGGTAAACCATCAAGCAATGTTGCTAAAGATATTGGATCTTCACAGTCAGCTGTTTCTAAAATCTGGACCATGTAAAAACAACATGGGAAGGTTGTTAAAGACAAGCATGCTGGCAGACCAACAAAGACATCAAAATGTCAAGACAGAAAACTTAAAGTGATAGTCAAATTATTGAGCCATCTGTCAGGCCCAGGTGACTGCTGGGGAAGCCTCAGCTGCGGCTCTTGTTCAAGTGAATAAGACCCAGCCAGCGGTGCTTACTCTCACAAAAATATTTATCCCAAGTTTCAATATTTACTGTTTTATTAGATTTTTTAAGAGTCGAGCATCAGCTGGTTGTGTTGCGCAACCTGTAATTGTTTTCAGTCGCCACATGGCCCGAATTGAGTGCAGC
The DNA here is from genome assembly GCF_054856515.1 of Filicampus tigris. Lineage (NCBI taxonomy): Eukaryota > Metazoa > Chordata > Actinopteri > Syngnathiformes > Syngnathidae > Filicampus > Filicampus tigris. The sequence continues at coordinate 29,440,253 of NC_141219.1, forward strand.
CTAAAGCCCTGGTTTACATTGACATTTTGGACACTTATCCCATCAAGTGAAAGGACTTTAGGAGTATACATCATTCTTCAAGATGATAATGCATCTGGCCATAGAGCAAAAACTGTGAAAACGTTGCTTGACATAAGGTCAATGTCATGGCCTGCAAATAGGCTGGATCTCAATGCAATAGAAAAATTATAGGTGGAAGTTGAAGAAAATGGTCCATGACAATGCTCCAATCTGCAAATCTGATCTGGCAAAAATAATCAGAGAAAGTTGGGAGCCAGATTGATGAAGAGTACTGTATATCACTTATTCCATGCCTCTCAGACACTAAACTGTTATTGAAAGCCAGAGGTGTTTTTTTTTGGTTCCATAATTTCTTCCTCAGAATTGAATGATTCCATAATTTTTCTCTCTGCTTGGTCTAAACAAGGAACTGCTACTGACTATCACATTTTTTCCTTGATTTCTTTTAGTGTTTCTTAAGGCCAGAAAGTTGACCTTTGAAATGACTTTAGTTTTATGTCTGTCTGTGATCTTTTTTTTTTCTTTTTTTCTACAAAATTAGACAACTAACTGAACATTCTCTGAGACTGGTGATTCCATCATTTTTGTCAGGGGTTTAATATTTGTTTTACTGAATTTAATGAACTTTTAATTTTAATTAATTTAATTAATTTTAGCTTGGTCAATAAAGACATATTGGAGACTTTATTTAAAAGATTAAGACAGAAAAAAAGTTTGTGAAGAACTTAAAAGGAACATAACACCAAAGAGTGGGGTAGGAAGGCGAACTGAAACAAAGACTCAAATGTGCAGTCTACTACTGTACTGGATGCAGCTCAACCCATTAAAGGCAACATTCTGGGAAACTGCAGCCAGTACAGTTAGGAAGAGCTACACTACAGCTCAGGAGGAGCCTGCATGCACAAAACTGATGGGAAACTGTTCTGTGTGGCTACTCCCATCCATGGAGCAGGAGCTGGTGAGGGCAATTGGGGGCAGAGGTCCTCATGATGGGAAAGCACAGGGTCAATGAAGTACTCCTCATTAACAATGGAGAGAGCAGTGAATAAAATAAAGAAAATGAATGTTATGTACAGTCAGACAATAGGACAAACAGTAAATGAAAAAAAAACATTCTAATTCCCTCTGTAGAACTAATTATGGTGTCAGTGAAGAGGGTGGTGGTGAAGGGATAGGACAAATCAAGAGGTGGAATTCACACTTATTTGTCAGTTCATGAGTCAATTAACTTTGCATTCATAGTTGTAGACCAACATTACATCAATTTGACAAACTGGCCAGAGATTTGGACTATATTCATCTGAACGAAGATGGCCATTGGTCAACAGGCAATACAATTTATTACAATTGTGTTTTTTTTATTGATGTTTCTGCCATATTTTGAAAAAAAAAATAACCACTGAATGTTGAGCAATGTTATTTTATTTTTTGCAATTTTATTCCAAGAGCCGTGACAATAACTGTCGTCATCCTCTGGCAAATGACTTACCCTCTCTTTCTTCCTCCATGTGGCTAATGCGAAGGACCATGGCAGCCTTCTCTTCCCTGGCCTGATCCCTGGCACTCACTGCCTCATCTACCATCTCCTGCCACTCCAAGACCTGGCTTTGAGCATCATCCGCACTTCCGGACTCACTTGCCTGTGGTTAAAAAGAGTGTGGGGAGTTAAGAAACAATATGCTCAACTCACTGAGAATGCACGGTTGGCCAGGCCATTTGAAAAATAATCCTGGAACCCAGACCTGAGAGGTAGCTCTCTTTGTAAACTGTTCCAGGTCTGCTTGCAGTGCCCTCTGTTGCTCCTCATATACCACCAGTTTAGCCTCCAACATGTCTGTTGGTAAAAGAATCAACACACTGTGAGAAAATACAGTTTTGTGTCTTTTGAGTCAACCGTAATATTTAAATCTGTATGCAGGTTTTCCGAAATGAAAACAAAACATGCCAACACAAATTCTTAGCTTTAAGTACCACTGTTTGCTTTGAGCTCCTCATATTGCTCCACCTTCCAAAGGTTTTCCTCTCGTTCCACCTCCAGTTCCGTAATCCGACTTCGCAGGGCAGTCAGATCAGGAGGTGCAATACCAGCCTTAAAAGGAAACAGGACACATGGCTGGCAAATAAGACTTTCATATAGTGGTGTTAGGGCTGAACGATTTATCGTTTTCAGATCAAAATCGCGACTACGTGATCGCTGTAGCTGAATTTCTGCAGCGCTCCTAACTGACCCAGATTCTGTTGTGTCAACTATTTCACACATCAACGCCACTGTCTCATTCATAGGCATAGCTAGAACTTTTTCAGTGGGGTGGCTAGGGTAAGTGGTGATACCACAATTCACCAAAGGGGTGGCTGCGCACACACACGTGTGCATGTATGCACCCACAGCCACACGTTGGCAACCTCACAAGTCAGAGAGGGTGAGGTCTACCTTGGCGACACAGTGTACGGCCGAGAATACATTGTTTAACATTCTATACACAGACGGGAGTTCATGAAATAAAATGTACACATACACAGAACCATGCCTAAAAGACTCAGTACAGGCAGTAAAGTAAAAAGCACGGTTTTGCAGAGCTGAATTTGAGATAATACTATTCTCTTTGCTGTTGCTTTGCTTGTGTACTCATGCTCAACTTCTATCTCATGCAATGATTCGCTGGCCAACAGCCAATTGTAGTGATCAATTGTCTCAGACTGTTGAAGCTATTTAGCATAGTGTGATCAACTGCTCATTCAATCAAATCATATCTCTAAATATCTAAGAAGTACAATGAAACAACAATCTAAATTCTTCACAATTCTAAATGTCGCTTTTTACTTATATTTGCTCCTGCATTTATTATGAATATGTTGGGCAAGATTAGTATACAATACTTGAAAAGTGGTATCACATCGCTGTTTGCTATGTAAATTTTGCGACTCAAACGAACATGCTGAAATACAAAACTGTGATTGGGCAGGCGTTTGTGGCTTTATGTGAACTGAGGTTTCACGAAGAGGTTCCACTTTAATGGCTCCCTTTTTTTCTGGAGCTGTGGGACAGCGTGTTATTACACACACTAGCCATTGATATGATATTAACATTTCATATAAAAATATCAAAATAAACATTTCAACATAAACAGAGACAAGCATTAAAGATAAACCTGATAAACTTTCTGGGTTGATCATCTGACCTGACTTTTTTTCAGCTCGTCCTCCAGCTGTCGGATTCGAGATTTAGACCAGGCTTTCATTTTCAGGAACTTGGCCTCCGATTTACTGGCTTCATCCATTTTTTGCTTTCTTTGGGCTGTATAAAAAAAAAAGTAAAAGGAAAGGTAAAAAATGGAATCAGTTCTTTTTCCAAATTAATGAAGGAGCCTACTGATTGGCCGATCATTTATATATGACAGACTATTATTCATTTACCTATAAAAACAGCAAAACATGAAGAAAAAATAAATAAAATATTGACAAAAAACATCTGTGAATATGCAAATCAACAGGTGTGAAACTATGAGTATGCAGAGGTCAACCGCAATCTAATATTGAAGAGGGTTCCTGTATTTTTTATACAATACCAATAGAGGATGAAGAGAAGAGGACCGAGCACAGAACCCTGGGGGACACCATGGGACAAGGGGGCAGTGGATGGGGAGCAATTGTTGATGTGGATGAATTGTTTCCTGTGTGTGAGGTAGGAGTGAAGCCAGGTGAGGACTTTGTCGTTAATGTGGACAGATTGCAGGCGACCGAGTAGGATGGAGTGGTTGGTGTCAAAGGCGGCGGTGAGGTCGAGGAGGATGAGAAGGGAGAGATTGCCGGAGTCAGAGGAGAGGAGGAGGTCGTTGGTGATTTTGAGAAGGGCGGTTTCAGTGCTGTGTTGTGTGCGGAATCCAGATTGAAATTGTTCAAAGAGTAGGTTATTGTCGAGGTGGGCTTTGATTTGGGATGCGACGACACGTTCTATAATTTTGGACAGGAAGTGGGGATTGGAGATGGGTCGGAAGTTGCTCAGGATGTCAGGGTTGAGTCCAGATTTTTTCATGATGGGGGTAACAGCAGCAAGTTTGAGTGAGGAGGAAACAAAGGAAGAGTTGAAGGAGGAGTTAACTATGGTGGTGATGAGGTGGGAAAGCAGTGCTTGACGAAGGATGATGGGATGGGATCCAGTATGCAGGTTGACAATTTCATTGTAGAGATGATTTTGGTGAGCTCGGCAGAGGATATGGGTGTGAATTTAGAGAGGGGCGGAGTGGTAGGAGGGACAGAGGCAGGTAGGAAGAGAGGGGAGGAGGGAGCGGTGGTTAATGAGGAGTAGAGGATATCGACTTTCGTTTGACAGAAGGATAGAAATGAATTGCATTTTTCAGTGGTGAAAGAGGTAGAAATGTTATCACAGGGTTTGAGGAGTTTGTTGATGGTAGAGAAGAGTGCCTTTTGGTTATTGGAGTCGGTGCGAATGAGGTTGGAGTAGTAGGCAGAACGGGTGGAGTTGAGGGCTGTCTTGTATAGCTGAAGGTGATCAGTGTAGGCAATGTGATGGACCTGATTTTTTGTAAAGTCTTTCAAGCTGGTGCTTGTGGGTTTTTAGTATGCGGTGTTCCGGGGTGAACCAGGGGACCGAGTGAGTGAAGGAGAAAAGTTTGTTTTTTATAGGGGCGATTTGATTCAGACAGATGGAGAGAGTGCTGTTGTAGTAGTTAGTAAGGACAGTGGGGTCGTGGGGTAGTAGAGGAGGTGGACAGGTGTATGGAGGTAGTGAAGTCAAGTGGGGAGATGGATTTAAGGTTTCTGAATAATATAGTGCGCTTTTCCTTGGGGAGGGGAGGTGGAGGTCCATAGTGATAGCCAAGTGGTCAGAAATGTTGAGGTTGGTGCTGGAGAGATTTTGAATGGTGAGACCGGTAGAGCAGACCAAGTCCAGAGTATGGCCATGGTTGTGGGTGGGAAAGTTGACATGTTGAATGAAGTTGAGGCAATCCAGAAGGTCCAGGAACTCAGAGGCATGGTTGCAGTTGATGTCGTCGATGTGGAGGTTGAAATCGCCGAGAAGCAGAGTGGAAGGTGAGATGGGTATGAGCTGTGTGACGAAATCAGAGAAGTCGGAAAGAAATGCTGGGTTGAACTTACAGCAATGACCAGAGGGGAGGGTCCACTAAGTTTAAAGGTGATGTGTTTGAATGATTGAGTGGGTGTGGTGGATATGGCGTTGATTTTGAAATCTGTTTTGGGGATTGAGGCCACTCCACCACCTCGGCCAGTGAGGCAAGGCTGGTCACTGTAGGTGTATCCGGGGGCGGGGTGGCTTGGTTGAGTGAAAAGTAGTCCAGTGGGTTGTGCCGAGTTTCTGTGATGAAGAGGAAGTCCAGGTTGTTGTCGGTTATGAATTCATGTAAGATGAGAGCTTTATTGTTGAGTGAGCGGGTGTTAAAGAGCGACAGTTTGAGGATATCCTGGTGTACGGGAGGCAATGAGGTACAGTGGAGTCGGCGAAGATTTGGGTTTGGTATTTCACAATGTTTTCTCTCATTATTGTAGGGTCATAATGAACTGACTGTGATGATGGATTGAATGGGGTAGATGGTAGCAGGAGGGGACAATAGCAACTTGTGGGGGGGACTCCGGCAGGGGGAAGTACTGTGGGGAGATGAAGTGGAGGAGGAGGGAGTAACAGGTGTGTGATTTGAAGATAGTCATGTGGAGTGATGAACAACGTACTGGATGTTTACTGCCAGTATGCTGCTGCCCAGTTTATTGGGGTGAAAACCGTCCGCCTTTAAGAGGATTGGACGGCCCCAAAATAAATTAAAATTGTCAATGAATCCCACATTGTGCATCCTGCAAGCTCTTTGGAGCCAGGTGCGCAGGCTGAGGGTGTGGCTAAAAATGCCCATGCTTCGGTGCGGAGAGTGCGGGCCACTGATGAAGCTGGAATTTCCGGTGGAGTTAAGAAGTTGAAAAAGTTTGATGAAATGAGTTTTGGTAATTTCTGACTGTCGGCGGGATGCATCAACAGAGCCGATATGGACAATAATTCTGTAGGTAGATGGTGGGAGTGAGTGAAGCAGACGAGGAAGTTTTGCAAGGATGTCGGGGACAGTGGCTCCGGGGAAACAGTGTGTTGTTGCGTTAAAAAAGCTAAGATTTTGGGTGGTGGAGTCGCCAATGATCAGGGTGGTTGGAGGAAAAAGGGGGCAGGGTAGGCAGACGGGGTTGGGTGACGGGAGAGTGGATCTTGAAGTAGGTTTCGGTGGCAGTGAGGTGGAGGGAGGAATGCTGGAGGAGAGACAAAGGAGAGTGCGCTGTGTAGCTGGAGTGGGCTGAGGTAGGGAGCGACCATGGGCTATGGAGGAAAAGGAGCACATATGATTTTCAGGAGGGAGCCGAGGAGAGGATTTAGTTTTGGACTCTGTGGTGGAAGGCGGAGTAGGTGTAAATCTTTCATCAGGAGGAGGAAAATCCTGGGGAGTGAGAATGTCTTAGGTGTTTTTCAGCTATATGTTGAACGGCGGGGGTGGAGGGGGGGCATCAGTGGTAGAAGCGCGTGCCTCTCCCGCTGTGAGGGACAGTTGACCAGGACTCAGGCTCGCGTGGGGTGGAGCTGGACATGGACCGGCATTTACAGCATTTTTCCACAAGATATTGTGCTCAATGATTCTATGTACACCGGATCTACCAAAAACCCAGTCGTTTCCCCGAGTGGACTCACAAACTGCGCTAATCTCATATCTACCAGGGGTTGCGCATCAGTAAAACTGTTTCCAAGATTGAAATTTACAGTGGAGCAGCATCAGACCCCGGTCACCCATCACATTGAAACATGTAATTGACAAGTATATTTCTCACTGGCAGTGAATATTAATTAAAAATGTTGAGAAAGGTCTGAAATTTCTTTGGTATGCACTTCTCCAAAATGATATTAAAACTATATTCTAACAGCAGGACATCACTAACCAATGGGAATTATTTTCTAAAATAGTGTGATTGGTTTGACAAAAACACATACCTTCCAACTCTGCTATCCTTTGGGCAGAGGCTGAATCATCAGATACGTTTTCAGTTCTTGGGGCTTCCTGACTGACAGATTGCGGTGCTACTGAATTCCTTCTTAGCTCATCTATCTGGCTCAGGAGATCCTGCTGGGTTTGATTCAACTGCACCTGATGCTTCTCTGTCATTTGCTGAATTTCGACCTGCTGCTTCTCTATCAGGTCGCGAAGTTGGGCTCGCATCACGTGTTTTTCTGCCTCCATTTTGGATTCAAGGCTCTCTCGTTCAACGTGTAGTCTCCGCATCCGCTCTGTTAGCTCCTGGCAACAGAATGAAGAATCTCATCACAGGGGCTTTCTGGGATTCTATCAGATACAGAAAACTAGCTACTATAGTACATGCAGGAATACTCAATGTCCTTAGCTTTAACTGGAAGAGTGTGAGAGAGGTGGTGACTTGAGCCCTTTTCACACTGCACTCACTCAGTGTGAAGGAGTCGTGCAGCCACGCGAAATTACCAGTTTCCAGTGTACCCATAATTGGAAGTGCTGACGTAGCAGACTACCAGGAAGTAAAAACTGAGATTAGACCACACCTCGAGAAATTGGTGGGGTCTAAGATTCACTGTTGCAAAAAAAGCTCTGATTTTGCTCATTTTAAGAAGGAGGACACAGGCAGCAGAGGAAAAACTAATGGCTCTGCGGCAACTTGGATAGTTTAATCATGCCATTACTTATAAATAAGTTCGCCAAAATAACACAATGACTCTGCCATATCCTCTCTCACACCTTGCTGCTGCGGCGTAAAGCAATTTGCCGCACTGTGCCGTCCAGAAATGCTCCATTTCGTTGCCCCCGCCCCTCACCACATACACAATGAATGATTTTGACGTTGGTGCACTGTGACCTGCTAAATGCAGCGTGAAAAGTGACCATGGGCTTCTTGGTCACCTCGCGACACCTCCTCTCCCTTGATTTCTCAGTTCAGATGACTCCAGGAAGAGTCAGACTTGGGACCTTCAAAGCAGCAAGAATGTTTCGGTACCCTTTTCCAGATCTGTCCCTCGACAGTCTGGCAATGCAAGAAGGCCGCCAGTGGCGTTGTGACAGTCTGTGATCTACAAACACTTCTTGACATCATGTTTGCTTTGTGCTCTTGACATGCACTGACAACTATGGGACTTATGTAGACAGGTGTGTGTCTGTTCCCAAATTGTGTCAGATAAACTGTATACGGTATACCACAGGTGGCCACCAATTAAACTCTTGGAAAACCTCAAGGAATATCGGTGGAAAAAGGATGCACCTGAGCTCATACTGTAGTTGTCATTATTTTATATCACTTTTTACATATGCATATGTGAATGTGATTGTTTGTCTATATGGGCCCTGTAATTGTTTGGCACCCAGTCCAGGGTCTACCCCGCCTCTCACCTAAAGTCAGCTGGGAGAGACCACAGAGGGTAAAAGGCACCCATAACCATTTTAAGAACATCTAAAAGAGTCCACTAACTCTGTTAAGTCGACACAAAAACTTCTACCTCAAAACTATATGAAATTTAAAACCATATTTGCGGCATCAGGAACCTTTGTTTGGCCAATTCCGTGTTTTGGCACAGACATTTGTTGCTGTAGACCAGGGGTGCCCACACTTTTTCAGCCTGAGAGGTACTTCAAAATGATCTACCACCTACTAAAAATGCAAAACACATTACTTATAAATATATTGGGAATTATTTTTATATGTACCGTATATGCTGGTGTACCTTTCATGGCTGCATCAACCTATATAGCACAATACAACAAAAATGTTTTGTAATTACAGGTACCTTACTCTGATGACTTGCACTGAATGGAAACAGGAAGGGACGCATAGTCCGAACAATAGCTGCTGATAGCCAGCCTCAACCAGATTTGCAGCAACAACAATCCTTCCATTTGCATATAAAACAAGTCAATTTTTTTGCACACTATGCTAATGCTAACAATATTGCTGTCTTGGTAAAGTTAAAGAACTGTATAAAAAAAATAAATTAAACCCCCCCCCCCAAAAAAAAAACCCAGCTGAGTGAATAGGGCGCTCTCCTTTGTGTGCGGCGGAGTATTCCCGAAGCTGAATGGCTGCCGCGAGGCGAAATGGCAAAAAATGGACTTGTTTTATACGCGTCGAGTGGAGCGAATGGGCGGATTTTCGGTGCTTCGCTCTGCGTCCCACCGCTCCAAAAGCATCATTCGCGCCGCCCCGCACGCAACTGCGCTCGCCTGCTTGCGCGAACATTGACACTGACTCCAATTCAAACGCGCCGCCAGAAACGCTCCCAACACAGTTGGGGTGAACGTAGAATTAACGTAGCAATACAGTATTGAGGACGGATGATAGTCTGGCAATCTACCCACAATGCCTTTGCGATCGACCGGTCGCTCGCGATTGACGTAATGGGCACCCCTGCTGTAGACGCGCTTTTCTGGCGACAAACGTCCGCGGAGATGACGATGCCTATGGTTTGGGGCACAGATGTATATAAAAAACTGGACTGCCTACTCGCCATAGCAATAAGTAACGCCACCGGCAGCCTTCTTGCATTGCCACTAACTAACGTGAATAAAATGCCACAGTCTGTGGCTTAGAGTTGTACCAATAAGTCTAGGAGAAGCTCTAAATGCACATGTAATCAGTAAGAATATGATATATATTTTCTCTGATAAAGTAGATCTCAGAGTGCTACTTCAAAGATTGCCTGCATCATGTTGTCAGAACCATGAACAATTAAATGAAAGCAAAGCCATTCAAGGGGGAAAAAAATTACTGAAATGTCAACCTAAACTGTGTAAGTCTAGGTTCACACCGCAGGTCTTAATGCTCAATTCAGATTTTTTTGAAAAAAAAAATATTTTTTGTGTAAGCGTTCATATTACATTATAAATGCGACCTCAGTCTTGTCTGCTGTATGAACACATGCGTCGTCAAAGTGGCCCGCATATGCAGAAGAAGAGACGTCACACCCGACGTTGTGTTTGTGGAAGTAAATGTAGTCCAGCGTGTCGGGGCATTTATACGGTCAAGCGATTAGGTAGCAGGTAGAAATAAATGCAGTATTTGGTGGAAATTATGAGGCGAGGCTTTAATATCTCATTTCATGGAGACATCACTAACGATGGCGTTACGTCTTAACAGTGCGTAAAAAATGAATCGATCTGAGCCGTGGCTGAATTACTACGATCACCATAAATGTCCACTTTATGCTTCACGTTTCAAGTGGGATTAAATTAAAGTAAAATATAAAGTTAATAGTGTTACTCAAAACAATTTTGCAGATTTGATCCCCTTGCTGCCAGCGCATCTTGGGCTCCGGATGACGTCGGATATATGCGACCTGGCTGTTGAGACCACGAACGCATTGGAAAAGATCGAATACTTATCCGATCTAGGACCACATATGAAAGCGACCGAGGTCGCATTTGAAAAAAATCGGAATTCAGCCGTTCAGACTGTCTTAAAAAAAATCTGATACAGGTCGCATATGGGCAAAAAAATCCGATCTGTCATATTTGCCTGCGGTGTGAACCTAGCCTTAGTCACGACTCACAATACTGAGATAATGTACTCTGAATGGTTGATGCAAACAGTAAAGTTTATTCTTTGCGAGTCTTTAATTACTCAACGCAGAGATCGTTGCGTAAATCACGCATTGATAACAGTGTTTTCAGCAAAAACCGAACCGAAGTTATCAGTAGTAGGAGCAATACAAGATGGCTGCCCTCTGGCATCAGCTGCGAGAAAAAGCAAAGCACAGCTGGCGGACATTGGAGACTTGACACGGGGATGTGACACATGGCCGCCTACTGCTAGAGGTAACAACAACGCGGCTTTAAATTTATATTTTTAAGTGAATAAATACAGAACAAACTTAATCAGCATCATGGTATGGCCCATCACAATTTTTCAGGGGCCAAGCGTCTTCCACTGAACCGTCGTGACCGTTAAAGCTTCTCCAGCTAACTTAGTTTTTAGCATAGCTTGCTGCCTGTGTCTCATCGTTGAGCACTGTGCAGTGATCAAGTGTGCTTGTAAAGTAATCTGAATATTGTGGGGTATGTGAATGAAAAACAAATAAAGAGCTCAGGGAGAACTTAGCATTGAGTGCATTTCCTAACCTTTATCTGCTGGTCCCTGCCGTCCACCTCTTTCTGAAGAACATCAATGACCTGCGTTTTTCCAATCAGCACCTCCTCTTTCTCATAAAGTTTCTGTTTTAAAGCCTTCAGAAGCTGAGAAGAAAACAACCCACACAGAAAAAAAATACATGCAAGAAAGGTTATTCAACACATGTTCTTTAATACTTACTGGTTACTACTAAAATTAAAGGAATTGAAGACGAAACATCAACAACTATCTCATCACAACCTGCTCAAGATCAGCACTGGCATCAGACTTGGCAGCAAGTTTAAAGAGCTCCTGTTCATGCATCTGGTTGATTTCAGTCAGCTGATTATCTTTCTGGAGGATTATCTCTTTGAATGTTTGGATCTAAAACAAAAGACAAAATAGATCATAGATGCATCCAAATGAAAATTATTTGAATGCTAAACCACAAAAACAAACATCTGTGTTATGTTATTCTATTTGCTAGAATTTAACAAGGCTTGCAATTTTTTTTCTTTTCGGAGCAGTTTTGGGAATCAGCAACTTTCTAACTTTGTGGAGCATTTTTTTGTTTGGTTTTGCGGGTTAATCGAACTGAAGCAAGGGTTTTATTCAACAAAAAATACGAAAATATAATGAATGAACATTTTTTTTAGCACAATATAAATAAAGATGCTTGAATTGTACAGTAATATAGAATCAACAGTTTTTATTTCTTAAATACACAAGAAAATAATACAACAAAAAAAATACAAGAAAATATTTTCTTGTCGTTAAGCAAAGCTAAATTGATTTAAAAAAGCTCTTCTGTAATGTAATTTTAGAAAATAAAATAAAGCAAACCCCCAAAATTTCTTTACAAGAATATGTTCTATGCAGCATCACTAAACGACTCTTGCCATTCTGATTAATATTGCAATTGTGAATATGAATTAAGTGGTCGAATACACACGTTTTTGTCCATGTTAGGGGGTGGCCATTTTGCCACTTGCTGTCAACTGAAAATGACATCACACGGTACTTTAACATGGACGCATTTATTCTGATTAAATGAGCATAATACAAATGCTTCATGTACACACCCCATTTGGAATATTGTGACCCAATCAAGCCCATTCCTATCAAGATTCTATTCCGAACGCAAGTGGTGATTTATTTCGATTGTTAATCCAATCAGCGCGCATGAAAATACTTAATTCTGAAATTTTGGAACAAACCGTGTTTACTGCGCATATCTGTGATATCAGTATACGCGTTCCCAGAGCTGGGCATGTGCGGGCTATTTCAAGTCAACATGAGAACAGCTCCCAATACACATTACTACTGTACTTTGACGGTTGGCGTTTGAGTCTCAGTTTTGCTGTTCAATATGTACTAATGAGATGCAATATATTAATTTTGACACAAAAACAGGAGGTGAACCGCTTATTTCAAGCCTAGTTATACATTATACAGTTATACATTCTGTTCCTTTTATCCGAGTATGATATTACCGGACAACCACAGAATAGAAACCTACATTCTGCTTGTACATGCTCTCTTTCTGACTGTACTGCTCCTTCTCCGTGTCCAGAAGCTCCTTCAGGCTGTCTGTCTGCTCCTGGAGCAAGCTATAGCGTTCCTCTGCTTCTCCAACCTTCTTCGTCAGGCTCTGCACCAGCTGCTCAAGTTCCTGCATTGCTCCATGATCTTCATCGACCTGAGAAAGAATAGTACAGTGGAATCTCAAAATGTTGAAAATATGACTATGATTATTATTATTGATTGCTGGAACAAGAACATGATTATTCAAATGATTTCAGTGAAAAAACACCTTCTGCTGTATTGATGTAATGGACTGGTCTCCTGCCATTGCTGTTTGCAAGTGAACAATGTAGGCCTCCTTCTCTGCGAGCTTCCTGTCCTTCTCTGTCAGCATGACATCCATTTCTTCACCTCGTAGCCGCTGTGCTTCTATCTCTGTCCTCTAAAGAAACATGATCAATGTTTTCCAATTTCTTCAAAAGCCGCAGTTGCACATTCATTTCTATGTACAGAGACTACATAGCACTACACTAAAGGAGTACATGGATGAGAAACACAGAACAGCAGAGTCCGGTGGATATACTGTTTAAGTAGCACCTGAGGTCACCCGAGTGTGTCAAAAACAAAATAAAGTGAGTAACAGGAAATAAAAGACTGCTTCTTGAGAATACCACAAGTCCTTCTAAAGAAAGTACCCTTATGTATGTAGACATTGTTTCAAAACGCAGTATGAAAATATTCTATATTTATTCAGCCTGCTGAATCAGGGAATTAGTAAGTGAACAAGAAATGCATTTGTAGACTACCTATGTGTCTGAACGGGCATTTCCAACAGTCTGATATATTGTATCATATCTTAAAGTCACTGTCGGGCAGAAACCTCCTATGGTCAAATTGGTCAGTTTAATATTTTTCACAAATCAATACTATTGGTCAGTCCTACCCATGTGGTAAAAATTTCAGTAGAAAGTACATTCACAAATACAAATTGTTTTCCAGTGGTGTGACATGAAATATAAATAGACTATGAAAAAGAAAATTTGCAATAAGGAATAGACAAGTGTACTGTAGGTGTGAATTTTAAAGTGATACATGTATATTTTGTGTTCCTGAGTCTGACAGCTGAGGGGAGAAACTGTTCTTATGGCAGGAAGTTCTGGCACCAGTGCACCACATTGTGGTGGAGGAGGTGAGGATGGACTCGATGACGTGAAGAACTGCACCAACATCTTGGTTGGTCGCTTGAGTTTACTCAGCTGCCGCAGGAAGAACAATCTCACCATGGCCTTTTGTAATGTTAGAGCTGATGGCTGGCTCCCACTTGAGGTCCTTGCTGATGGTGGTGCCTGTGAGGGCGACGGGGCGCTGTGAGGCAGTGACCTTCCTGAACTCCAAAATCATTTCCTTTGTTTTCTGGGTGTTAAGCTCCAGGTTGTTGTGGGTGCACCAGGACACCAGCCTCCACCAGGTGCATCTCCCTGCTGTAGCCATAGTGATCATCATCTGAGATAAGCCCGATGAAGGTGGTGTCATCTGCAAACTTGATCTTTTTTACAGACTGGTGGCTTGAGGTGCAGCAGTTGGTGTAGAGGAAGAGGAAACATGGGGGAAATACATGAGCTCTGGGGCTCATCGTCATTGACTCCGAGACAGTCTTCCCCAGCTGCACGTTGCTGCCGGTGTGTCAAGACGGATGTGATCCACTTGCACTTAGGTTGGGCACGTTGAGCTGGGACAGCTTATCCTGGAGTAGAGCTGAAGACCGTAAACATGGTCCTGGTGTACTTTCACTGGAAGTCTCGATGTTGCAGTATGGAGTGTTGGGCCAGGTTGGCTGCATCGTCTACAAACCTGGTGGCATGGTAGCTGACCTACAGTGGGTCCAGCAGGGATGTGGTGATTGACTTGAGGTGAGGGAGGACCGGGCGTTCAAAGGATGACATGACTACAGGCGTTAGCGCCACAGATCTGTAGTTATTGAGTCCTGTAATGTGTAGCTTCTTGGGACAATAGTGGAGGACTTAAGCAGGCTGGTACATGGCATGTCTCCAATTATGACATTATCGGAACAGAGTACACACACAACACAACCAAAACTGTTAAATTGCTGATTTTCCATCTTATGTATGAGGTCTGGCCCAGGTAAAAAATATTTTAAGATTTGAATTGAGAGAATCCTTACCTTCTTTTCAATCTCCTTCTCGCTCTGTGCAAGGTGCTGTTCTAGCTCCTCGACCTTCTTCTTCAATAAGACAATCTTCCCCCGAGAGGCTTGCTCTCCTCCTTCTGATGGACCCTACAAGGATATTGAATGAATTACAACTGTAATCGCATACAGTGGACATAAAAAGTACACACACTCTTGTTAAAAAGCCAAAACAAAAGGTTTTGTGTGAAAATGAGACCAAGATAAATCATTTAAAAAATGTCCACCTTTAAATGTGCCCCTAAAACCTCTAAACAAACCCCCCAAAAATATTTTAAGGGAGAAAAATGCACACCCTCAAACTACTACTTTGTTGCAACACCTTTTGTAGCAGTCTTTTAGTGTAGTTGAGTGTGGATCTTCTTGATGCGGCATTATTTGCCATTTCTTCTTTGCAAAAACGCTCCAAATCTGTCAGAAGGCAAGGGCAACTCCTGTGCACAGAGCTCTTCAGATCACCCCGTAGACCAGGGGTGATGAAAGAAAGAAAAAAAATAGTATAGTAATTCTGGTTTATTTATTATCCGAGTCTGAAAAACGTTTATTTGTGACCGGATTCTCTCCGTTACATCCACCTACTCTTAACGCATGTCAAGTTGTTTCCGTCACGCTAATATTAAATGCAAAGCTAGCGAATGAGTAAAATAAACAGACGTATTTGGAAAGTTTCTCCCCCCTCCCCGGGGAATAGTGACAGGGCCGCGAAGTGCATAGACTTGTATGAAACGGTCGGTGGCAGAAAAAAATGTTGGCGACCACTGACGTAGACGGTCACATGGCTCATTGTCACGGTGACAGGTGACATTTTTCTTCATCTTCAGCTTTCAAAAAAAAGGCTGTAGGCTTTGTGCTTAACATTGACTACATTTACATGTGGTCAATAACCATTTCAAAACCTAAATATGAGCAATACTACAGGTGCGCAAGGCCATCCCAACACCCGCAAAACCCAGAATATGTTCACATTAGGGTTTTCAAAAACCCAAATAAGACCCCTTGGGTTACCCGTTTTGTAACCCAATATTTGGTCATATAAACGCATATTGGAATACCACCATTGAGAGGAACATGAGTTTGTGTACTGCGCATGCTCTTATCCGCAAAGGTTTTTTGAGTACAGGAAGTACTTGTATGCAGGGCGTCTGACGCGCAACCCACCGGAAATACACAAGCAGAGATAAACATGGTGATCAGAAACAGCACAGATTCAAACTGTTGAAGTGAGGTGGAAACCGACTCAGTAGTAGAGTGGTCGTCTCCCAACCCAGAGGTTTTGAGTTCGATCCCTGGCCCTTGTGACCATGTCGAAGTGTCCTTGAAC
This sequence comes from Filicampus tigris, assembly GCF_054856515.1. NCBI lineage: Eukaryota > Metazoa > Chordata > Actinopteri > Syngnathiformes > Syngnathidae > Filicampus > Filicampus tigris. Next base: position 29,456,446 of record NC_141219.1, read on the forward strand.
ATACTGAACACACAGTTGCTCCTGATGCTGCGTCATCAGTAGGTGAATCAGTAGGTCATGTCAATGTGAAGCAATTTGAGTAACTTAATTGGTGGAAAAGAGCAATGCAAGTGAAAGACCATTAACCGTTACTTTTATTAGTTTGGTTGAAAGACATGAATGTCTTTTATTGATAGTGGAAAGTAAGAAGCGTAAATGAAATATATTTGTATCATGTCTTTGTCCATGCATCGCCGTTTTGATGGGGATATTCCAATTATTCGCAATTACCATGTACACGGGAGTTTGCATGTGTGAGTACTGTCTGCTCACACATGTAAACCGGTTATTCGGAATGTTTGAGAAACTGGAATTTTGACCTTAACCCAAATATTGATGTAAACTTAGTCACTGACATGTTATTTTGAACTACCATAAGGCGTACTTAAAATCCTCAATTTTCACAAAAATCAACACTGCGCCTTGTAATACGGTGTGCCCTATGTATGGGTGAATGTTGGCGTTTCAGTTTGTCGTTTTTAAAGTGGAAGTCAACCCCAACATATTTTTTTCCAGAATATATTATATGAAGGCCCACTAGTTGAGACAAGGCATTCTGATTAATATTGCGTTTATGGAATATGAGTTAAGCAGCAAAATGCACACGCTTTTCACAGGGGGCGGCCATTTTGTCACTTCTGTCGACTGATAATGACATCACAGTTGCTCAGGCCTCAGTTAACGACCAATCACAGCTCACCTCTTTTCTGAAGCTGAGCCATGATTGGTCATTATCTGAGCCCTGAGCAACTGTGATGTCATTTTCAGTCACAGAAGTGACAAAATGGCAGACCCCTGAAATGGCTAAAAAACGGGTGGATTTCTCATATTCCATGAATGCTATATTAATCAATTGTTTCAACTAGTGGGCCTGCATAGAACATATTCTTGAAAAAAAATGTTTGGCTTCAATTTTAATTCAAATTCCTTCGTTTGCGTTGCCATTTTCATCCGCATCTAATCGCTAGCAGGTCTACTACTTCCTGCTTCTGTGTCTTAGAATCAGGGGAAATGTTAAAAATTCTCTTTTGAAACTCCTTTCAGCAACTTCAAATAGTTGAATTGAAAATGAGGACTAATTTCAACAAAGTGTTGCAGCGATTACATAAACTGCAGCAAGAAAGAATGTGTTTACCTTCTTGTTGTGTGTTGGTGTATCCTGGCCTCCCATCTGTTTCTTCAGCTCTTCTAGCTGTGTGGTGAGAGAAGTCACCTTTGCCTTGTTTTGGAGACGCAGCTTTGACAGTTTTGCCTCACATGTCTCCTTCTCCATCTGAAGCAGTGACAGTATGTTCTATGTACTTCCTTAATAGTAGCCAATCAAAAACAAGACATGACCTTGTTTTTTATGCGTATAAAGGCGACCAACAAGAGGATTAGCAATTGCAATTGGCACTGAGTCATGAGCAAGGCTGCCACACACTTGTTTTTGTCACACCTACTATATTGATCAAATCAGAAATTGTATTACGATAAGCCACATTAAAACAAGCCATTGCAATCAAAGATTTATGATTTTACTGTGCACTACATGGCCGAACTTAAAATGATCACTAATAAGAATATGTGTGGTAGAAAATGGATGGATATAAAGTAAAGACTCATGGAGAGAAAGTCGACACCTTGAGCTGTTCATCCTTGGTGCAGAGTGTTGCATCCTTCTCTCTAATCAGTTCTTTCAGCTGAGTGACGAGCTGCTGAGTTTGAACAAGTCTGTCTGCCATTTCTTCAGCTTGAACTTCTCCACTTCTGCCGCCTCCATGGGGAGAGCCTGAGGCCTAGAAGAGAGAGCAGGGGAGACTTGTGAGTGATTGTCCACATTTAACACTGCATTAGGCTGAGAATGATGCGCTTCTGGTACATCTCGAGCATAAAATGGCTGCCAAGTATCAATAAAAGCTGCGGGTTTTAGGTGTATTAAGTGCTTGCCCAGTTATTGAAAGTGTATAGCCCAACAATCAATCAAACAGTTTTTGTAAAGGCAATGCTTCAAACAAACATGTCTATTGGCTGACAAAAGTAAGGCAGGCCGTGGCATTATTTATGTACATTGATTGATTGAAATCTTTATTTCGAACATAAGAGAGTAAAATAATTAATAATAGCAATCAATATTAAATGAAGGTAAATAAGAAAACAATGCATCCAAAATAATTAACATGCTCGAAAAGGAGAAGGAAGAAATAAAATATGAATTTAATCCTCTAAATCAATTTATGTATAATTTCTATACCTCTTTTTTTCTTCCCGCCCCCACATACATACATATATCCACATATGTATACAGACCTACATACAGACAATTTCCATATACATGGTTTTACATGACTATCAATATACTAACAAATCCTTTCTCTATCTACACTAATAGAAATATATCCATTGACATCTTGTTGTATCAATATCAGCAATATATCGGATATTAAATAAGAAAACAACAACATAAAACAAACAAACAAACAACCAACAAACAAACCTTGAAGCCCCCTACACATATCTTGTAAAAATGATTTGCTTATATTTCTTTTTAAAGTGGCTGATGCTTGGACATTGCTTCAGTTCTTACTTCATTATTTGTTAAGCAAAACAACTTCTCAGTGTAGCGCCAATCCCCTAATCCCATATTGTTCTAATTTATTGATCAATATTTCATGGTTTATTGTATCAAATATTTTTTTAGATCCACAAATATCCCAACGACTTCTGTAGTTGTAGTTTCTTCTATTAGTTCAACGAAAGCTTGTGATGTTGATCGGTTATTTCTGAATCCATACTCATGATCATTGAGTATGTTATGCTTTTCTATGAAATTGTCTAATCAATTGTTAAAAATATTTTCCAGAATTTTGGAAAATTGTGGGAGAAGAGAATCAGGTCTGTAATTTGTGAATTGGTGATCACTAGGGTGAATAGTTTTTGAAAACCATTCAGTTCAACTGTTTCAGTTCAGTAGGCATACAACCCTTTTGGAATCATACTACAGCAAGGCGCGTCCTGCCTCGTACTCAAGTTAGATTCATAATGACGCAGGCATCATCACTGTAAGCCATTCATATGTCCATTGCAAGATCTCTGGTACATAAAATGGACGACTTTGAATTACAACTCGCTGAAAATCGTTTTTGGTTGAGCTGTTTTCATTATCATTGAAATTTAACCCAAAACTACTTCAAAATGTACATGTATTGTCTTTATTTACACTCGACAGTCCTTATCCATAAAGATATTAATTTTACCCACCAGCTCCGGTGTTCTGGCTTCGCTCCCCCTCCCACCACACCTCTCATCGTTTCTCACAGACTATGTGCTACCCTTAGAGTTTTGGTGTCAATAGAACAAGGATGGTCTGCACATGCAAGTTAAATCATAAGCAGTCTGAAGCAGTTCACAAATCAGCATAGCGTTCCTTCCGAGCTTAACGCAAAATTTTTATGGCGTATCGCGCTGCCAAATTGTCTTCCCATCCTGACAGCATCCTGCTAAAAGCGTGGTGTTGTGGTAGTTTGTCGATTTCAGTGTTGCATGGGATACCGGTACCAGTACCGTACCGTTTTGTTTTTTTTTCGGCGTCAAAAATGGCTCAATACCATTTTTTAAAAACACCGGTGTAAAAAAAAACCCAAAAAAAAGAAAACATGCAGATCACCAATTCTGTCTTAAAGGAAAGTATACATAAGTGCAAAGGCGCCTGTCAACTAACATGTGAGAAACGCCTTAAAGGGAAGTCAACCCAAACATATTTTTTTACAGAATATGTTCTATGCAGGCCCACTAGTTGAAACACGGCATTCTGATAGCCATATTTTCTGGACTAGAAGCTGCATCTTTATATAAGCTGCATCCACTCTATTTAAAAAAAAAAAAACAATTAAAAAAAAAAAACAATATTAAAGCCCCATCGAGTTATAAGTCGCAACTATCTATGTTGAAAAATTTGATATTTACTGCATTTACAGAACAATTTTGAACTGAAAATGTATGTACGTGAACAGATTCTTTAGTAACAGTGCCCTTTAACACGGCAGCAAAATGTCTGAAATGTGTATAAAGTGCAGGAGATTCTGGCGTGTGCGTGTTGAAGAAAGGTAACATTTTTTTTCCATGCATTTTTTCCACTTTGTCTTGTGCATAGACAAACTATCTTGTGCATTTGTCAACCAGAAAAAAGTCACTGTTAATCTTTTTGCGAATTATAAAATGATATAGCGGGTCTGTTGCCCATAAGTGACCTACAACGCGTCTCCCTGCATGTGGCAATAATGCCACGTATACTGCGCTGTGTCCGCCTTGACTTTATTCAATGCAGTGAGCCTCGTAAATTCACCATAGTCTCCCAATTGCTTGTTCTTCAAATGTCGGATTAAGTTGGTTGTGTTGAAACTTTTGGCCATGCTCCCCTCCGCGAGGTACCTTTTCATGGCATATACAGTATTACAAGACGCAAACCCCCCACACACAGCAGAAAATGCTATGTTTACACCAACTGCGGTGGTCGAAATATTCAATCAAAGCCTTTTATTGCCGATCAAAACATCCGATCACCCGCAGCTCATGCTTCGCAGCCTTGTGTTGTGTCCCTCCACTCTGCTCGCAGCGGAGGCGCGGTGAGTGATGCTTTTGGACAGAGGGACATCGTCGCGTAGTAAACAAATCAACTTCTTTGTCACTTGGTCTCGTGGCAGCCAAGCATGAGCTGCGGGTGATTGGATGTTTTGATTGTCAATAAAAGGCTTTGATCGAATATTCCAATCACGTAATTATTCACGAAAATCGGCCAATTATTATCGGTGCCCGATCGATCGGAGAATCCCTAGTAAAAATTGTATATAGTTATAATTGATGTTGAACAAATACGCACATGTACACGCTCGCGTGTGGACATACACACACGCATGTACATACAGTATTTGCATATAGTTTGATATGCGGACATGCACACATGCATGTACAATTGTACATATTTGCATATCGTCGCTGTCCTGTGAAAAACACTGATGTCCATTTTTGGAAGAATTTTTAATTTTCACGTTAATGCGATGTCTGTAACGCGGACACGCCATTCACTTAAAAATAAGAACATTGCAAAAAATTGAGTGTTTTTCACAGGACAGCGACGTTATAGTTTGAAGTTCATACAGTTTGGTCAAATTGGAAAATTTGCAGGCAAATTATTCTTTTACCATCAAAATCATTTTGTCAGTGTTGGTTATGTTGTTGTAAAGTTGTTTAGATATTTGAGTTGTCAGAAAAGCAACAAATATTGTGTCAAAGTCAAAGCTTGAAATGAAGCTTTTCACAAAAAGCCAATTTTCTCAGTTTCCTCATCAAAAAAGGGAAAATTGGTGAAACCTGGCTATGATCTACTGATGATTACTAAAGAATGAAGAAAAGTATAAAGAAACTTTTTTCTAATGAAAGAAGAGAGTCTAATCTTTCTTTTGGTAGGTTCCGTGTCCTTATAGCTGTAGAACGCAATATTCTGTGGTCCTTGAAAGATCAGCGAAAATCCTTCACAACGGCTAGCAAGGTGGAGGTGCTTGCTCGGAAAATGGCTGGCAGTGAATGAGTTAATCATCTTTGCAGAAACCCATGAAGTTGTCTTCTATGTTGAAAAATTTGATATTTACTGCATTTAGGTGGAGGTGCTTGCTCGGAAAATGGCTGGCAGTGAATGAGTTAATCATCTTCGCAGAAACCCATGAAGTCGTCTTCTTCTAGGTTGAACAATTAGATATCTACTGCTTTTACAGAACGATTTTGAACTGTAAATGTAGATGTACCTGATCAGATTCTTTCCGAACAGTGCCTTTTAACACGGCAGCAACTTTGCTGATTAAAACGGAACAGAACCAAGAGAAAATAACCAGTACTTATTTTCATTTCACTTCCTGCTGCCGTCTCACCATAGGTTCATTGATACTAAGCTTGCATGCAACAGCGCGGTTTCCTTCCTGGACAGCAAGATCGATGGTCTTCAACTTAAAAGTTGCATCATACGAACTTCTACGTGTGTGTTCCCTGATTAAGGGGCGAGGATTTGAAAAATATTAACTGTTTGTAATTTGTCGTCCGTGTTCTATCTGCTAAAGTAAAAGCAGCGTATTCTTCTTTGCATCGATTTTTTCTTAGTTTTGATTCTAATTCCGGTTAGAGCACCCCTAGCGATGGAAGAAAAATCCACAGAAAAGCCACACCTTTATATAAGCCGCATTGTTCAAAACCCAGGAAAAATGTAGCAGCTTATAGTCCGAAAAATACGGTAATATTACGTTGTGGAATATGAGAAATCCACATGTTTTTGCTTTCTTAAGGGGCGGCCATTTTGTCACTTTTGTCGACTGAAGATGACATCGACGTTGTTCAGAGCAACTGTAATGTCATTATCAGTCGACAGAAGTGACAAAATGGCCGACCCCGTGAGATGGCTAAAAGTGGGTGCATTTTGCTGCTTAACTTATTCCACAAACGCAATATTAATCAGAATGCCGTATTTCAACTAGTGGGCTTGCATAGAACATATTCTGGAAAAAAAAATATTTGGGTTAACTTCCCAAGCCGACCAACAAAGCGCGTCTGTAAAACTACCGTGGCTCGAGGTGGAAACACGACCAATCTAGCCAAGCACCATGCTGATCAGCATTCAGAGTAATACCACCAGTTTTAAGAGCTACAGGCTGTGATACACTTCTAACACTTCCCTCAAAAATAAGTAGAGTGTGAATTATTTTGTTCACAATTTGTATAATTCAACTAGCAGGGAGCTGACTAGAGAAGAGTAGACACACGCATGCGCACACACACACACACACACACACACACACACGCACACACACACACACGCACACTCACAGCAGCATTATGTCGAGTCATTATCAATTTGCTTGACCGTAACGGTGCAAATGTATTGTCAATATAAACAATGGACGACATGAAATGCAGTCAAATAGGTCAACAATATGGCATATAATGTAAAAATTGACTAATTTGATGAGGAATCAACAATACGTCAATATTCAAGAAAAACGTTCAAACTGGTTCTGGATCAAATTTGTCAAATGCAACCAACTGCAATTTGACCATTTTTGACAAGTTTTTGGATGCATTGTGGAAGTTATGTGACTCACACATAACTAGAATGTGTTTTGAACATTGCTGAGATTTTCGCAGGGCACTAATGCCAGTCACCTGATGCAAAAAATGTGACCATTCAAGTCATTGAAATCTATGCACATATACTTACAGCTGAGCCAGACTCCCCCTCGTCACTGGAAAACCACTTCAGCATTGTTCAGACCTTAAAGCACAGAAAACACAAACAATCTATTCATTCACAATACATAAACAATAATTTGCTAAGGCATTTAGAGCAGGGGTGTCAAACTCATTTTTGTCGCAGGCCACATCATAGTTGTGGTGACCCTCGGAGGGCTGTTACGACTGTGAAGCCATACAAATGTATGATCGCCTTATATTATCACATATATTCAACAAATTGATGGATAACTAGTTTTGAAATCAGAAGCAAGTAAAGAGTTTGTTCAACTGTTTTAGTTGTAATTTAAAAGAGGGATTTGTAACAAATGCTTGCAATATATCATATGTTGTGTTAACAGTGAAGACAATTTCAAAGAAACACATCAAGTCAATACACATGATTTGCCTTCGTGGGCCACATAAAAAGATGTCACGGGCCGGATCTGGCCCCCGGGCCTTGAGTTTTACACCTGTGATTTAGAGGTTTATCATCATTTGGGACATACTATTAAAACAAACCTATTAATAAAGGGGAAAAAACACAAGTTGTCACTGATATAACCTAAAACTTACCAAATTAATAATAAAAATCCACTGAAAATTTCCCCAGTGAAACCCAGGCATTGTTTTATTTTTGTGGTCCTACAGAATTATGTGAAAAAAATAAAAAATGTCCTGGACAAAAAACAAAAATGGTACTGGTAACCATAATTTTGTCGCTGTCCTGTGAAAAACACTTATCTCCAATTTTGGAAACTTTTTTAATTTTCGCTACTGCGATGTCTGTAACATGGAAATATGATTCATGTAAAAATAAGAAAATAAAAAAAAAATGGAGATAAGTGTTTTTCACATGACAGCGACGATTTAATACAAACCCAATTCGATGAAGTTGTGTTCAACATAAATAAAAACAGAATACAATGATTTGCAAATCATGTTCAACCTTTATTTAATTGAATACACTACAAAGACAAGATATTTCATGTTCAAATTGATCAACTTTATTGTTAGCAAATAATGATTTATTTAGAATTTTATGGCTGCAACACGTTCCAAAAAAGATGAGACAGGTGGCAAAAAAGACTGAGAAAAAAGAGGAATGCTCATCAAACACCTGTTTGGAACATCCCACAGGTGAACAGGCGAATTGGGAGCTAGTGGGTGCCATGATTGGGTATAAATGGAGCTTCCCTGAATTTCACAGTCATTCACAAGAAAAGAAGGGGCAAGATTCACCTCTTTGTGAACAACTGTGTGCAAAAATAGTCGAACAGTTTAAGGACAATGTTCCTCATTGTACAATTGCGAGGAAAAAGCAATATCATCAAAAAGTTCAGAGAATCTGGAGAAACCACTGCATGTAACCAGCAATGCAAAAAAACAACATTTGGATGCCTGTGACCTTCGATCCTTCAGGCGGCACTGCATCAAAACCGACATCAATGTGTAAAGGATATCACTGCATGGGCTCAGGAACACTTCAGGAAACCAATGTCATTAAATACAGGCACTACGTCCGAAAGTGCAACTTAAAACTCTACTATGCAAAGCAAAAGTCATTTACCAACAACACCCAGAAACAGCCGCAGCTGTTGTGAAATGCGCTATATAAATAAAATTGTATTGTGTATAAATAAAGTTGTATTGCATTGTTTGTATTGTATATAGTATTGTGTTTTTATTTATGTTGAACACATGTCCCAAATTCATTGCGAGTGGGTTTGTATTTTACTGCACAACCTTTCGAGAGATTCACTGCAAACAATTCTGTAACTCTCATTCAGCATGTCTCAACAGGTATTTTGAACCACTGTTGATGAGGAAAAAGCATAAACCTTCCCAGGTTTGAAGAGTGCCTTCTCCAGATTATTCCATCTTTTTGCACAGATATCAACATTAATTACACAAAACTCTAATCTCACCAAATTTAAGAATTATGTCCTCATAAGGATACAAACAAAATCCTTAATAAATGAACATGTTACATGTTCAATAATTTAACTGGAAAAAATGTTTGGCTAGACTTCCCCTCTACAAAAATGGTCTTTCCAAGAATATGTTCTATGCAAGCCCATTAGTCAAAACATGGCATTCTGATTAATATTGTATTTGTGGAATATGAGTTAAGCAGTAAAATCCACCTGTCTTTGTCGAGGTCAGGGGTGGAGATTTTGCCACTTGCTGTCGACCGAAAATGACAAGAATAGTTTCTCAGGGCTCAGGTAACGACCAATCATGGCTCAGCTTCAGAAAACAGATGAGCTGTGAATGGTCGTTACCTGAGCAAATGTGATGTCTTGTTCAGTAAACAGAAGTGACAATATGACCGCCCCCTGAGATGGCCTTTAACGGGTGGATTTTGCTGCTTAACTCATACTCCACAAACACAATATTAATCAGAATGCCATGTTTAAAGTAGTGAAGGTGCATAGAACATCAGTGCTGGGCACTTCTCACCCAGGTCGCATTTGAAAAAAATCAGAATTGAGCCGTTCAGACTGTCATAAAAAAATCAGGTACAGGTCGCATATGGGCAAAAAAATCTGATCTGGGTCGCATTTGCCTGCGGTGTGAACCTAGCCTTAGAGGAAAGACACACAGCTGAAAACTTGGCTGCTCTCCTGCGGAGTGTGATGGGTACGTGGGCACTACAAAATAAAGTCGTCGCCTGTGTGCATGACAATGCAGCTAACATGGTGCTAGCGAATGAGACCTTGCTGGACTGGGAGTTGGCACCATTACTCATTACATTATTCATAATAAACGCCATGCACTGCATAGGAAAATGTATCAGAAATGTATTTCTCTTTCAATTGTTCACCTTCATTCAGTCAGTTGTTGTTACATCAATATAATTTAAATTAACAAACTGTCCTGAATGTTTGGGCTAAAATAGCCCCTAAATACACACAACATTTGAATTTTAAACTTTGAATTCAATATGTATTAAAATTCAAGTTTTCTTATTTATAGACTAGTCGATTAGTCGCAAATAAAATTTGAGACTAGTCGGCGGACAAATTAGTAGAAATTCCCATCCCTAGCCAGAATGTTCCCAAACAGGAGACCGCAGTGTACGCGGGCACCTCGAGCTCTGGCTCTTTTCTGGCTCACTCTTTTGTGCCGCCACTCTCGTCTCCCGCATGCAAACAGTCAGCGTCCGTGCGTAAGCTCGCGCTAATAAATGGACCGAACCGAACATGCCATACTGAAACATATTAATACACCCGAGTGTACCGTTACACCCCTAGTACATACATAAAGAATCATGCTGGAAGCTAACTATAGTTATATAAGAGCAGCTGCTTGCTGGTGCGACACGCCGCCATTTACATATGATCCGATTAGTCGATTAATCGCGACTACTGTTCATGATTAGTCGACTACCAAAATAATCCTTTGTGGCAGCCCTACTGTACATATTATTGCAAAGACTTCCCCTTTAAGAAATTGTAGGATGTTTTGTAAAAGTATCGCAAATTTTCTAATTTACTTGTATTGTATTGGGATGTATCTCTGTATCAAACAAAGGGAGAAACACCATCTTATTTCTTTTTTACATTAATTATGGTACGATTTTACTTAATCAGACCCACTTGACATCAAATTAGGCTTTTTGTTGCCCCCTGAACTACAATAATGTTCACATCTCTGGTCTAGTTAATGAATTGTTAGTCAATTTTCTAAATAGACATGGCTGACAGGACAAAATCAAGTCTGACCGGTTTCTCTTCACATACCAGAGAAAGTGGCATGTATTACTAACTTGCAAATCGATACTAGAACTACCCTGTTGCCTTGGCATAAGCAATTGCCCTTGCTAACGTCATTCAGGAATTTTAAAAATAATACATAAAAATAAAAAATAAACTTCACGTACGTAATGTACCCTTTCAGGTTATGTATTTCACACATGATTATAATGGAATAAATACAACGACAGCACGAATACACTGCAAATAAAGTGAATGATTGATAAATAACTACTTTATTTACAGCTATTATTACTTACTATAATTAAAACATACTAAAGCACATTATCGCCGAGCAGTGACTTAGTGCTAGTGCTAATAGTTCCCTTCCGAGCATGCTAATTGCTAACGTGTGCCAAAGTATAGTTCGCCTTTACAACTTGGATTTAATATGGGCCTTAGGTCCACATTTTGGCCAATTCATGGCCTGCAAGCAAATAAAGTCGAGTTAGCTTGGGAACTTAAATCTCTAGCTAAATGCTAACACAACTAGCATCGGAGTCCACTGAGCAAATGAGCTCTTTGACGCTACCTTACAATCGGTCATCAAATTTACTTACCGGGCGCATACACTTATGACGATTTCGTCGACGATCTTTCCACACTGGCATATGGCAAGGAATGCATTATAATTTTATTCCAGCAACGACAACACTGTAACCAGAAAAGGCTAAATGAATATGGCAAAATTGTCAACAAGAGGACAGCTGGGGAATTAGCGCATGCGCATATCCTTCCGCTGCGGCTATGCTGTCAAGCTGCACACTTGCATACTACGCATTTCAATGATGAAAAATGTTAAAAAGCAAGACAGAAAACATCGATACTATTGATTAGTCCCCACGTGGGTATGTTATTTATCAATATAATAAGTTGAAAACTACTTGGTCTCTTTGACGTTGGAATGCAAACGTTTACGTCCTTAATTTAAATTTTCATAGTTGCCAACTTGCCAATAAGTTATTGTAAATATGTGCAGCCTCCCACTTTAAAGCATTCATCCACAGAAGATTTTATATGGATTTTATTCAACGATCAAGCAACGTTTTACTTTTGTCTCTTTTTTATTTTAACATTCAATAGTTTGACAGTTCTTCAAGAAGTGTCATTCCGTACATTAGTCACTGCCAATGTGGTGCATTTGCATTTGAATTACATTTGTAACTTTGACAAAAATCTACAAAAATAACAAGAGAAAATGTTATTGTAAATACGTGTAATACACGAATTTTTGATCGCCAATTAGATGTTTTACCCTCCTCCGCAAAAAAATGAGCCTATGACTGTTATTTTAACTTTTCACTGAAAGGTTTTTAGTTAGTTAATACGTTTTTAAAACAACAAAATAAAGTTGTATTTTCAACTTTTGTTATCCATTGTTTTATTATCCTATACCATTAGCGCAACTACTACCATCATACATTTACAAATATTCAGCAAGTAAAGCGGGTCCTCAATTGTTAGTTCAATAGTGACGCACAGTTTAAGCTGTTTACACTGCCGCTCTGTCAGCAGAATCGTTCATTTCAAAATTATTTCACCTTGCTCCTCTTCACTTATTTAATTGTTTTCACTTGTATTATTATAAGAATTATTAGTTATTTATTCATTTGTTTCAATATTGCCAAATTATCTGAAGAGGACTTTGCGTCACAGGGACAGAACGGCCCATTTTGTGGACGGTCGGACGGAGGACGAGAAATCTTTTTAAAAGGGCGAACTAAGCAAGGTAGGTGGCAAGGTAAGCGAGGCAGGTTTTCGTTCGTCCCTCTGAGTCCTGGCTGACGTGTTGTGTTGGGTTATTTTAAAAAGAAAAACTGCCTTGCTAAGCCTGGAGTCCTGCTTTTAATGTGCGTTCTCTCCCTGCAGTATTGTTCTTACAGGCATAGTCTGCCCTCTAGTGGACGCTCATTTCACTGACGGAGGGAAAAAAAACACTGAAAACTATGACCCGGAAGTGGAAGATATTTGTTCTCCTCCTAAATTATTTTCATTGCGAAATAATGCAATAAAAACTGAAAACTTGCAACAAAACCCAATAGTATTATGTTATTACACAATCTTAAATATTCTCGTGATGTCCCCTTGCTTGCTCCAGTCCTGTCATCTCCATCATCATCATCATCACGTCGCACGGTCGTTCCTGGCAGCTAAAAGCTGCTTTAGTTAAACAGTTGTAAACAGTTCAATCTACTCACGATACTCCCAGCCGGTTGTGCTGCATAGGAAATGAGCTATAATCTTGAAATAATGTCATGCACGGACGCTTTTTGTTTTTCTTTTTTTGGGTCAGCGGTCAGAAGTTTATGAGAGTGATAACCGCTGCAGTATGTTAGAACATAATACTGTCCAGGTGAGCAATAATCAGAACAGTTTTGTCTCTGCAATCTTTAATGGGCTTGGATATGGGTGTGTTTTCTGTAGAACAAAATACAAATGAAAAAACATGAGCAGCTGCAATGAAATGCCTCGTCAACACGACACCAATTTGCTGCGCGGTCGTAACCATACACAAAGTTCAAAGCAGTAAGAGCAATATCAACTGAAATATCCACAAACCGCAATCACAAAAAAGGCACTTCATATTGAGTCACTTACATGCTAATGCGCGCACACCTTGTAAATTGGATAGACTTGGATGGAATGTTTAAACGTGTTACGTGACTTTCATCTGGTAGTTAGCGCGGGTCCTGAAATAGGTGACCAAAACATGCCAAACTAAATTTAAATTACACTAACAGGCTAACCACTAGAGGGTGCTATAACAACATAAATAAGAAAGAACCTAGCCCTTTTAACAGCGGACGGGCGGACCAATGGAATGTAAGGACGGAACCGGTTTAAAAGGACGAGGACGGACGGGGTGGGAGGACTCTAATTTTTATGAATAAAGACGGAGGGACAAGGACGGAAGGGCACCCAGGTCGAGGGCAGAAGACGGACCGGTAAAAAAGGGTTAAGTGCCCAGCTTTGATAATTATATTGAACATTATTTTTTAGCCGACTTTTGGCACCCTCTAGAGTCCACGGCGGACATAGCATCACCTAATGGTATTTTAACATTTTTTAATATATATTTTTAAGCCATTCAGAAGTTGACTTGCTGATGTGTTTTCAATTGTTGCTGATGTGTTTTCAATCGTTCAATCGATACGGAACCCAAATGTGCTTCAGATAGTGATGGGCATGACCGTTCTTTTAAGTAAACTGAATCATTAGCATCAGTTCATCAAAATGAACCGTTCAAAAGATTCGATCACCCCCCGACCCGGAGGGAGTGAGTGAAAAAAAAGCACTTTTGTGCTCACCGTGATGTTGTAGTAATTGTAATTTGTACGTTTGTATTACTAATGAACGAGAATGGCAGTGCAGCACGTTCACTCACTGTATGGTTGCGAACGGGAAATGCAGCACGTTCACTCACTGACTGGTTCGTAAATGGGAAGTTACCTAACCGATTCCTTCGTGAACGCCAATAGTATAGCAGAATGTTCAGGAAAATCCCTCATCCATCTGACGCTGGCTGCTGATTGGTCATTCACGAAGATTGACGACAAGCGTGTGGCTGAGCTCAAATGAACTGAGAAAAGAACGAATCACTTGAGGAAGTGATCCATTCACTCATCCATTCACTCAAGTTCACTGAAAAGATGTTTTCTTTTTGAACGAATCGTTTGCGAACAATCAACACTAGCTTCATTTTGAGGTTGCAAAATTATGGAGAAACATTCACCTTCAGGATTGTCTGGTAAAAAGCACAATTCATGGTTCCATCAATCACAGCAAATCATCCAGGTCCTGAAGTAGAAAAGTAGCCCAGTCCATCACATTATCACCACCATGTTTGATTGTGGGCATATGATGTTCTTTTTTCAAAATGGTTTGTAACTGTACATTTACGTCAGATTTAAGTTCAAAGTAAAAAGAGTCATTATGTTCTTTTTGGTCAACAGTGGTTTTCGGCTTGGAACTATGCCAGTTCTGGTGCTTGTTGACATAATTCCCCCATGGAACTAATAATTCATGGATTTGTTCAGGACAGGGTTTTTTTTTGTACTTATGCCATACATCTAATTTACTTTCTGTTTTGTGGAGAATAATGTTCAGTAAAGTCTTTTACGACATGCTTCCTGCGTCCACTTCCCTTTGGCAAAACACTGGTGAAGTCAAATAATATTATTCTCAATATGCCAGAGTTTTAGGATACGTCCGTGACAGCCTGGTTCACATAGACGGAGGTTCACGAGGACACGTGCTACTACTACGTCGCTTTGGCACTAGGGAGTGCTACTGCTACCTCAGATAGTCCCAAAACTGCGGTTGTGACTCCTTTCGGGTTATTTGAGTTTCTGGGGATGCCGTTTGGACTAAAGATTGCCGCCCAGTCGTTCCAGAGTTTGATGATCTTTATCGATTTGGATGATGAAACTCCTTGTATGATCAACACCTTGTGCATCTCAAGGATCTTTTTGCGAGACTTTCCGCACACGACCTGATCATCAACCTGGCCAAGTGCCTTTTCGAGCTTCCCTCCATCCACTTCCTTGGTCATCACATCATCAAGGATGGTGCCACCCCTCTTACAGCGAAGGTGGAGGCCGTCGGCACCTTCCTTCATCCCCCACTGCTTGGTCTCTCCGTGAATTCCTTGAAATGGTAATGTTCTACCACAATTTCATCTGTCAGGCTGCCCACATTACGCATCCACTGAAAGACGCCGTTAAGGGTATGCCTTTCCCCCAACGAGCCTGTTAAGTGGACTGGCGAGATAGGGATCACCTTGTCTTATGTGAATATGTTGGCTCACCCGTTGCCTGGGGCCCCCGGTCACTGTTACCATGGATGGCTCAGATTTGGCAGTTGGCGTAGTGCATGAACAGTGGGTGAGTGGGGCCTTGCAGCCACTGGCCTTTTTTAGTCGCCGGCTGACTCCAGGGAGCGCAAATACAGCACGTTCAACAGGGAGACCCTTGGACTTTTCATGGCCATCTGCCACTTCCGATTCTTGCTGAAGGGCTGCCCCTTCACGGTGTTCTTGGACCACACACCATTCTCCATGTCTAAGGTAGTGGAGCTGTGGTCAGCCTGACAGCAACGCTAACCATCATTCATATCACAGTACACCACTGACATACAAAATGAGTGAATTTTTGAAAAAAAAGAAAAAAAAGGTTATCAGTTCGAACATTATATGTCTTGTAAAGACAAGACAGTAGTCTATTCAATTGAATTGTTTGAAAATGATTTGCCAATCATTGTATTGTGGTTTTATTTACATTTTACACAATATCCCAACTTCATTGGAATTGGGGTTTGGTGATACACACAGCATTGTTTTCCCCCCAAAACATGATCATAGAATTGTTCGAACCTATAATCCAAGACAAAGATAATGGCATCTTATCTTAATGTACAGTATGTTGAAGGCTTAGTGAAGATATTTAATTTTTGCCATTGGCATTGCAGTTGAAAATACGGAGTAAGCAAATCTCTTCAGACACACACATTTCTACGTACTATTCAATGTAAATAGTAAGAATCATTCCAACATCTTTCCCCAAAGTTGACTTTTTTTTTTAACATCACAAATTGTCTTATTTGTCTTATTTACTTTATGTAATGAGATAGCTGCACACTAGGCACACTGGTACACAGTGAGGAGAGTTACTTAAAAGTACAAACAAAAATGCACCAGGAAAACATCTACTCCACAAAAAAGGGAGATGAGTGAAAAAAAACAGATAATCTCCAGTCTGATTTTTGGCATATTTCAAATGTGTATGGTGTATAAATCCACAAAGTGTTGTGTGAGAATATAAGACGATAACTCTGTACAGTATTTTTACATAACACAGGACCAGCCATATACGGTATAGTGAATGAGTGTATTATGAGTTTGGATTCTTCTCTTGCTGCTCAATAAACCAATCAGAGGGTGCAAAATCCAATTTGAGTTGATCCATTATCCATTGGTCCTTTTCAGCTCCTTCAATAAATTCCTCCAGAGAAATCTGACCTGTACAATGCATATGAGAAAATGCAAGTTACACAATGCAAAATCATTATTGCATTTCTTACTTGGAATTATTATATACATTCACATTACTCTGTATATATTTCCTCAGAGAAGGGATGGTGTAATCAACCTCTGTTTTCGAGACAATTGTTTTTGTAATTTACAATAAATGTTGAACAGAACACAACTTACTGTCTTTATTCTTGTCCACTTGGGTAAATATTCTATCACATACATCCTCAATGTTCTCTGGAGCATCCGGGTCAGTGTGCTTCTTTAATTTGTAGATAATCTGGACAGATTAAAAAACACATTAAAGATTTTGTGAATAGGGATCCATCCATCCATCCAATATCTATACCGCTTCTCCTCACAAGGGTCGCGGGCGTGCTGGAGCCTATCCCAGCTGTCTTCGGGCAGTAGGCGGGGGACACCCTGAATTGGTTGCCAGCCAAAACAAACACACACACACTCACACCTAGGGGAAATTTAGAGTGTCCAAAGGCCTACCAAGCATGTTTTTTTTGGAATGTGGGAGTACCCGGAGAAAGCCCATGCAGGCAGGGGGAGAACATGCAAAGTCCACACAGGGAGGCCGGGGCCGGGATCGGACCCAGGACCTCTGAACTGTGAGTCGGACGTGCTACCCAGTCGACCACAGTGCCGCTCTGAATAGGGATTACATTCAAAATTCCATATAAATAAATAATTGATTCCACAGTCTAATCTTTTAATTTTGA
The DNA here is from genome assembly GCF_054856515.1 of Filicampus tigris. Taxonomy (NCBI): domain Eukaryota; kingdom Metazoa; phylum Chordata; class Actinopteri; order Syngnathiformes; family Syngnathidae; genus Filicampus; species Filicampus tigris. Next base: position 29,474,250 of record NC_141219.1, read on the forward strand.
TTTGTCATCTCAACAAAGTGTATTTACCCGTAATCTCTTTGTCCCTAAAATGGTGACCAGGCGCACCTGGTTGCCTACAGGGAGACAATGATTCGCCCGCACAGGATTTTGCCTGACACGTAATGCACATTTTCTCACATTTTTAGGATACTTTACCATCAAACCGTTGTTGAACTTTTAGCCCTAATTCCGAAAGGCATATTTGGCGCAAATAGAACACTGCTCATCACCAAAAGAGGTTTCTTCCAAAAGAGCACCATACATACAATGAAACAAGGTGCATGGTGGCAGCATCATGTTTTGGAGATGTTTTTCATCAAATGGAATTTGGGGATTGGAGAAGGAAGAAGGAATTATAAAAAGTTTGAAATAGCAGACAGTCTTCGCACAAAACCTTCAAACGTCTTGTAAAAAGCAAGATGCCCATTTATTATGAATTCGAAATGTGATTAATTCTTAAAAATGCAGCTTCGTTTCAGTTATAAAAAGACTTGTGCAACCACATTGTTTCACTTGTTTATACAATTTACTTCGCCTCTTGAAAAGATGTAAAAGAAAAACGTGAAGTATGACAGTTATAGGTCACATTAATGGTGGGGAGAGTTTTGTCATTTTTTTCCCCCAACAGAAATCTGATATTTGAACAGGGGAGTGTATACAAGCAATTGTTGTATCCACTGTACAGTAATAAATTATTTGTACTCCTTTAAATTACAAGACTGGCAGTTTCTGATTGTCATGAGAAAAAATTAATTATTTCAACCACTGTTCTAAACTTTTCATTCAGACACTGAGAAATTATATTGAAAAAAATGCTTGAATTGTCTCATTTAATTCTTCATCCTATCTAAACAGTTTGGATGATTCTTAAGGTAATCTTTATAAATCCCACAATGGGAAAATCTGTGCCTCCAACTTTGTCTTGAGTGGATGATGACAAAATGTTTTTCTTCATTGAAGAAAGAAAAAACACTTCATCACAACACAACATCAACAGAAGTGAGGAATTCAGAGAGGGCTAATGTATAATTGTCAGAAATGTAAATAGATAGGGTTTAAACAGACAGCACTTTGAGTTGCAATTTTTTTTGTATGAAAAGTGCTATATAAATAAATTTGATTTGATTTGAAACATGGAGAAGACACTGGTCACTTTCAGGAAAGCCAGAAAGCATATACAGTACAATAAACCTCTCGTATTTTGGAATCAGATACTTTGGATAGATGATATCAATGTCAATTCATAGCGGAATGATGAGAAAAAAAAATTTAGGGACACGTTTTACACAATGGCATGTATGGCTGCTATTGGAACAGGTTCACTGGTGCTTATGATGACTGCAAAAAGAGGTAACAAAAAGGGGAACAGTACTATACTATAATCACTGCTCACACCCAACCATCCATATATCCATTATCTACACCGCTTATCCTCACAAGGGTCGCGGGGGGTGCTGGAGCCTATCCCAGCTGTCTTCGGGCAGTAGGCGGGGGACACCTTGAACTGGGTGCCAGCCAATCGCAGGGCACACAGAGACTAACAAACATCCGCACTCACAATCACACCTAGGGACAATTTAGAGTGTCCAATCAACCTACCAAGCATGTTTTTTTTTGTGATGTGGGAGGAAACTGGAGTACTCGGAGAAAACCCACGCAGGCACGGGGAGAACATCCACACACAGGAAGGCCGGGATCGGGGATCGAACCCATGACCTCCGCACTGTGAAGCAGACGTGCTAACCAGTTGACCATCGTGCCGCCCCACATCCAACGAATTCCTCCAAAATAGATTTGATGGTGCTTCTCAGTGCAGGTAAACAGTATATAATAACCTTATAGGTGCTACAAAGGCATGCCTAAGTTTGAATACTTTTCACTTGGTGAGCACAAAATTTAAGGCAGCAAGGCCCACAAACACAAAATTTAAGGCAGCAAGACTAACAAACAAGCAAAGGTGGCTATAGTGTAGGTCGGCAAAACATGTCCAGGAGGGAAACTCAGAACTTACAACAACACAATTAAAAAACAAAAAACATTGAGGTGGCCTACAAATTTTCACGTAACAGTACATATGAGGAGATGGTTATATTTTTCAGTCGACAAATTTCAACATTACACTTGCTCCAATCATCACTTGAGCAAAGCCAAACAACAAAAACAAAGCATATTACACACCTTGATAATATGTCTCACTTCTTCTCTGTCCAGACGGCCATTCCCATCTCTGTCATACACCCTGAAAGACCATTTGAGTTTGTCCTCGAGTTTACCCCGTAAAACAAGATGTACAGCTGCCACATATTCCATAAAGTCTAGCTTTCCGTCCTAAAAAAAATACAAGGACAAAATAATGTCATGTATCATATTGCACTCAAGCAAGGGGTCACAAATTGCAACATTTCGGAATCTAAAGTGGAAACTAAGTGGTCACAGTAGAATACAACGTAAATGTTATCAAATATTACACATTAAATATTGTAATTATGTTCAATTCCTAGAAAAAATATGTATCACATTACTACAGACTTTTACATTACCTTATTTGTGTCAAATGATCGAAACACATTTTCCATGTATGCTGATTCTTCCTCTGAAGATTCGTTGTTGACTCGAAAAATCTTCTTGAATTCATGCAGGTGTAGATTACCACTAGGACATTCACTTGCAAACCTACGGTACAGTGCCTGGATGTTTTGAAGGGTAACTTCTTTGTCAGTAACACTCTGTGCTTGACCCATTATTTTAAATCATAAAAAAGTGCTATTCTACGCCAAAAAATCAATGTAAAAATTGTCAAGCAACATCACTATGCATTATCAATTCTTGAGATTCTCTGGCAGATTAACCAGTGCAGTATTAATTAAACAATTTCAAAATTTCCCCCAAAATTGGATCTTCCTGTACATTTGTGTTAATTAAAAAAAAAACATGTATCTATGCCTTATTCTGGACTAAGCAAAACAACATTTATAGAAGCTACCGAAGAATAAGCAGTTAGTATAGTAACCAGGAGAGCTAATGGCCATATGTAGAGTTAGAAGGGTTACACAGAGCACTAAGGGAGATTAGGGATTACGTCATGTGGTTTTAGTTCAGTGACAAGTCACTGCAGGTTTGTCTGTCCATAGCTAACGAGACTAATCCACTAAAAATAGACCAGTTTTCTTTCAGCTGCCCTCGCCAAACCACTTGAAAGCTCCACCTCCTGGAGGAGCCCTCGCACCTACATTATTTTGACTAGCTAGGACTAAGCAAATAAAAAGTCTTACATTGTGTCAACGTGATTGACACAATCACAATCTCAATCTATTAAAAAATTCACGTCAGAGTACCCTTCATTATGATGTCACTTACAGCTTCAAGCTTCAAGTACAAGCTCTTCAGAAGGCTGATAATAATCCTGATCATTTGAATCAGGTGTGTTGCAGCAGGGAGGGATGTAAAACATGCAGAATAGGTGCCCTTGAGGACTGGAGTTGATGATCCCTGATCTAATGTGACTATTTTTCCACTAATATTTTCCTGAATCCCATGATGGTGCCTTGCATCCCCATTGCAATGTTTATTTCTATATGTCTTTTTCCATCATATTATTCACTATTTTGTCTACCACCTCATTGCCTCTAACACCAACATGTAATGCGACTCAACAAAACTCAAATTCATTAATCCACGATTCTTTAGATTCAATAAAAGATGTCTACTCTCCACTAACAAGTCTTCTCTAACTGAATTTCCATTTTCAAAACTGAGTAACACAGCCAGTGTGTCAGTACAAATAACAGATATTAGCGGTTTGATTTCTTCAATCCGTTTTAGACCAGTTATTATTTCTGTTCTATTGTATAAATTGAAGGGCGGCATGGTGTTCAACTGGTTAGCGCGTCAGCCTCACAGTTCAGAGGTCGTGGGTTCGATTCTGGCCCCGGCCTTTCTATGTGGAGTTTGCATGTTCTCCCCGTGACTGCATGGGTTTTCTCCGGGTACTCCGGTTTCCTCCCACATTTCAAAAACATGCATGATAAGTTTATTGGACACTCTAAATTGCCCCTAGGTGTGATTGTGAGTGTGTGTGTTTGTTTGTCTCTGTGTGCCCTGTGATTGGCTGGCAACCAGTTCGGGGTGATCCCCTGCCTACTGCCCGATGACAGCTGGGATAGGCTCCAGCACGCCCGCGACCCTTGTGAGGACAAGCGGTGTAGATTATGGATGGATGTATAAATTGTCATGTCATGTCATCTTCCAAACCGCTTATCCTATACAGGGTCGCGGGGAATTGCTGGAGCCTATCCCAGCCGTCAATGGGCGAAGGCAGACTACACCCCGAACTGGTCGCCAGCCAGTCGCAGGGCACACATAGACACTGTCACTGAGCGGGAATCGATCCCACGCTGCCCGCACACAACTCAGGCGTGTGTACCACTACACTATCAGCGGACATGGATGTATAAATTGACAAAAAAAAATTCAATCTGTAACCATACCTTTTATTGAACTCTGGGCCATCTCATGCATTCTTTGACCCACCTTTAAATATTAAACACACACACGCACACCCACGCACAATATTCACACATAAGATACCTTTCACAACATTGTGCTACAATGGTTACCCGTTTATACTGCCTTTTATTTATTAATTAAAATGAAATAACTCTATCCAAAACCAGGACTATCTAATTTCTATTCCTAGCATTCAGTCAGAATCGTCAGGGCAGGATTATTAACACTTCTGTCAGGGGTGCAGCAGGAATTGGACCCAAAAGCAGACAGGAGACAAAAATGGAAAAGTAAAAATCTTTACATGCAAAAATTCAGAGGAAGGAAGAGCAGGGCATGGAAGGCAAAATGTTCTCATTTGTAAGTGAGTAACTTCTTCTTACATACAGAAAACACACGCCCAACCCTTTGTGACCAAATAAAGGACAAAGCGACTAGCAACAAGCATCAAGGAGGGACTAACCCAAACCCAGCCATGAAGCTTGAAGTCGTGGTTCACTAAGATGTCTGCAGTCTCAAGGGCGGAGGGAAGTTTGGGCAATGGAATGAAGTGAACCATCTTGGAGAATCGGTCAAGTACGGTCAATACGACCGTGTTTCCATCGGAGAGTGGCAGACCAGAGACGAAATCGATCGACAGGTGGGACCAGGGACGGCTAGGGATGGACAGAGGTTGAAGGAAACCCATCGGGCGGTGGTGAGAGAACTTCTTTCGAGAGCAGACGACACAAGCCGCGACAGACTCCCTGACATCGTGGACCATTCGGGGCCATCAGAAGCATTGCTGCAGAAACTGGAGAGTTCGATTCACCCCAGGATGACAGGCTAACTTGGGGGAGTGTCCCCATTGCAGGACTTGGGACGAAGAGCCAATCCTTAGGGCACGGGGATCTGGTTGCTGTCGTTGGGCCTCCACAACCACACACCACACCGATGAAGCATGAAGAGGGGAAATGGTCTCAGGATCTTGCCTGTCTGAGAGTGGATCATGCATACGAAAGAGAGCATCGGGTTTAACATTATGGGAGCCTGGACAGTAGGATATAGAGAAATTAAAGCGCGCTAGGAACAAGGCCCAACGAGCCTGCCGGGATTTCAGACGCTTGGCAGGTTCCAGATACGTGAGGTTCTTGTGATCTGTTAATATCAGAAAGGGGACGTTAGCTCCCTCCAGTCAATGTCTCCACTCCTGAAGGTCAGCCACCCCAGCCAACAATTCACGGTTACCAACATCATAGTTTATTTCGGCGGGGGACAACTTGCGTGAAAAGAACGTACAAGGATGAACCTTTTGATCACTGGAACTTCTCTGAGAGAGTACGGCCCCTACCCCAAAGTTAGAAGCATCTCCTTCAATGATGAACTGGAGAGCAGGACCCGGATGGATGAGGGCTGAGGCAGAGGTGAACATTTGCTTGAGGCGTTTGAACGCCGCATCTGCTTTGGGGTTCCATGCGAATGGAGAGACTGTCGAGGTGAGTTGGGTGAGGGGTGTGGCGACCTTGCTGTAGTCACGGATGAACCTCCAGTAGAAGTTTGCAAAGACCAGGAACTGTTGGCGCTGTTTGCGCGAAGAAGGGACTTTCCAATTTGACATTGCCTCAATCTTCGCGGGATCTGGCCTAACCTGACCCTGGCCGAGAATGTAGCCGAGAAAACTAATAGAGGGGACCCTGAACTCAAATTTTTCTGCTTTGACAAAGAGTTTGTTTTCAAGAAGGCGCTGAAGAACTAATCTAACATGCTGGACATGTTCTTCTGGGGTTCGAGAGAAATTCAATATGTCATCGAGATAAACATACACAAACTGGTTAAGCATATCTCGAAGAACGTCATTAATGAATGTTTGAAAAACGGCCAGAGCAATAGTGAGACCAAAAGGCATCACCAAATATTCAAAGTTGCCACGGGCTGTCTTAAAGGCTGTTTTCCACTCATCTCCCTCCCAGATTCGCACCAAACGATAAGCTTTGCGAAGGTCTAGTTTGGTGAAAATGATGACTTCATTGCAAGGCTCAAAGGAGGGGTCAATGAGCGGAAGCGGGCACTTATTCTTAATGGTGATGCCATTTAAGTTTTTAAAGTCGATGCATAGTCGTAGGGTCTTGTCTTTTTTGTACATAAAGAAAAATCCCACCCCAAGGGGAGAGGAGGAGGGACGGATAATGCCGGCAGCCAAGGGCTCACTGATGTACTTCTCTATGGCCTCCCTCTCGGGGCGTGACAGATTGTAAAGTCTACTAGAAGGTAAGGGCGCGCCGGGGAGTAATTCAATGGCACAGTCATATGGTCAGTGAGGTTGAAGGGAAAGCGCCCGAGACTTACTAAACACCTCCCCCAAGTGGTGATATTCAGAGGGAACCAAAGAAAGATAGGGAGGAGAAATGGGATGAGAAGGATGAGATGTTGGAGACGCAGAACGCAAACAATGAGCATGACAGAAAGTACTCCAACTAACTATGAATGACAAAACCCAGTCTATGTGCGGTTTATGAAGTCTTAACCAGGGTAGTCCAAGCATTACAAGAGCAGAAGGAGAAGGGATGACCGAAATCCTGATGTGCTCCTGATGGTTACCCGAAATCGTGAGAGAGAGTGAAACGGTCTGGTGTGTAACAGTCTCTAGGGGGCTTCCGTCGATGTCATTTATCGGTCAGGGCGAGTCTAAAGGCACAAGGAGAATTTAGCATTAGCAACAAACCGTTGTCAATAAAATTGTATCTGCCCCTGAATCTAGCATCACCTGAAGGGAGACCTAGTTGTTGGGGGAGGAGACAGTGGCAGTCAACTTAATCTGGTTCGAAGATTCACTTGAGATCTTAGTGTCACTCACCCTCAGGCTCCATTCTGTGGTATTGAGAGGACTCTTGGGTTGGAGTGGGCACTGGTTGTTGAAGTGCCTGGACCTTCCACAATAGGTGCAAAGACTGTTATGGCATGAGACTAAGTACAAAATAAATGAGCATCAACTGCAACAGCAAGCCTCCTCTATCATTGTCAAACACGAACACGACATGGTACCAGGAGTGAACTGAGTGAGTTGAACGACTGCCTGAGAAGCCGACATGGATTTAAAGCCGCCAGAAAGCCTGAAGCTGTTGGGAAACGCTCATGAAAACTGGCGTGTATTCAAATAACTGTTCAACTTGTATGTCACGGCCATGGGACTGGAGACCAAGCCGATACAATACGATACACGAAAGGTAGCACTGCTGCTAACACTTGCGGGGCCACAGGCCAGTGTATAATACGTTCGTGTTTGATGCGGCTGACGATAGAGAGAAGTTGGACGTCGTGCTTGCGAAGTTTGATGCACATTGCACGCCAAGGAAAAACGAGACATATGAGAGATACATGTTTCGGTCTCGTATGCAGCTTCAAGGCGAGCCGTTTGACAGTTGTTTGACGGCCTTACGCTTGAAAGCGCAGTCTTGTAATTTTGGTGTTTTGAATTACTCTGGTCAGAGACCAGATTGTTTTTGGCGTTGAAGACAAAAAGTTAAGAGAGAGACTTCTTCACGAGTCCGAGTTGTCTTTGGGCATGGCTGTTAAAATTTGCCAAGCAGAGATGACTTCCGGGTCAGACATGGAGTAGACGCTGTACATTTCTACCTTTTCGTGTCTCACCTGCTCATTTTATGAGGTGGACCCTGACACTTTAAAAACTGCTCGCGATTACCAACACGACAGATTACGAAAATGACAACAAAAGCGACGAAAAAGAAGTGTGATGCAACGATTCCAACCATGTCAGAGGACAACATGGCGGCCCTCACGAAGCTACTCGAGGTGCATAAACTGCTCTTTCTGCAGAGTTCAAGTCAGCCATAGCACCACTGGAGGAAAAAATGGACGTTGTTCAAACAACTATTATTGACCACGGACATTGTATCTCCTCAATCGAGGTGCACACTAACGAACTCAGTGATAGAATGGAGATACTGGAAGCTAAATTTGCGGCTATGGAAGATAGCTATGACAAGCTAAAGGCTAAGACCATCAACCTCGAGTCGCGCAGAATATACGTATAGTCGGCCTCCCCGAGTCGATTGAAGGCACGCAGCCCACAGTGTTCTTTTCTGAACTGCTGCAGGAGGTTGTTGGTGACAAGATTCTTCCCAAGGCTCCGGAGCTCGACTGTGCTCACAGAACCTTGGCGGCTAAACCAGCCCCGGGATCCAGGCCTAAAGCGGCGCGTTCACCACTTTCAAACGAAGACGACAATTGTACAGGAACCCCGAAAAAGGAGAGGCAAACTGTTTTACCAAGGAACACCTATCGCTATCTTCGAGTACTACTGCCCTGAGGTCATCGAACAGCGCTCTGCCTACCGGGACGTGATGTCGAGGCTGTACCAACGAGGCTACAAACCGGCGCTTCTGTATCCAGCGAGACTCGATCAAATCTCGACCAAAGAGAGAAGGAAAAGGTTCTTCACTTCTGTGGATGACGCCAAAACTTTCCTGAAAGCACACTGCGATGACTCGTCGGAAACCTCCATTGGAGAATAGTGATGACTTTTGACACGGCAGCGGCTGTTGGGTTCGTACGTGGCTACCCGGTTGTTGCTTCGGCACGGCCGGCTGATGTTCGTAACTATGAAGTTGCACTGCGTATTTTCATGCTTTGCCACTTTAATACAGGTATAGGACTGCGGTTGAGTAGATAGGAAGTATATGTATGGTAAAGGAAAAGTTAGGAAGAGCATGCAACTTGCGGTTGCAGTTGCTATTTGTAAGGTTGTTTTATGGAAGATTTTTAAAAAATATTTTTGTGTTTTTTAATTTTTTATCATGTTTTGGGGGTTGGGAAGGCACACAGTCATTTTTGGAATTAGGCACCTTAAACAATTTTATTTTTTATTTTGCATCTTGCGGCAGTGCTACTACATGGAATTTAAAATACATTAAAATGGTGATCATACATACCGTAGACTACACGAGTGGTAATCTTAATTTTGTAAGATGGAATGTCAAGGGTTGAAATCACCCTGTTAAAAGAAAGAAGGTATTCAATCATCTCAAACAATACAAAGCGGATGTCGTCTTCCGACAGGAGACACACGTGCGTGCTACTTATCACCTCAGGCTTATGGCGGGCTGGCCGGGGCAGCGCTTCCACTCAGCTTTTCAGGCAAGAGGAGTTCCTATATTGATTGGCAAACATGTACATTTCGAACCAACCAATATCACATCTGATACGAATGGGAGATTTGTAATTGTAACAGGGAACCTATTTAACACAAAAGTTATTCTTGCAAATGTTTACGCTCCGAATACTGATGACGTTAGCTTTTTTGATCACCTTTTCCACCTTCTTAACGGTCTAGACACACACCACTTAGTGCTTGGGGGGGACTTCAACTGTTGGCTAGACCCGAGTCTTGACCGTTCCTCCAGCAGACCAGTAGTGACAAGCAGATCTGCCTCACGTATCCGGTCATTCATCTCTTGAGTTTGGGATTTCGGATATATGGCGGTTCCTCAACCCTAGAGCAAAACAGTACTCTTTCTTTTCCAGTGTTCATCACACTTATACCAGGATAGCTTATTTTTTTATTGACAATAGACTCATCCCTCAGGTTTGTTCCTGCGCATATCAAGGCATTGTCATATCCGATCATGCCCCTATTGTGATGTCAGTGTCTATTCCCAATGTTCCGCGGCCGGCAAGACACTGGTCTCTCAACCCAGTTCTACTTTCGGACTCCCTGTTTATTAAATATATAGAAGAACAGATAAATCTTTTCTTTGAAATTAACTGTACACCTGACGTCTCTGCTCTTGTGGTTTGGGACACATTTAAGGCCTATATTAGAGGGCAAATTATTGTGTTTTCCGCTGGTCTCAAAAGAGAGTCTCAAATGCAACAATCAGATCTAATATAGAAAATTCAAGAGATCGATCGACAATACTCACTTAATCAAACTTCAGAGCTATATAACCAACGATTAGAATTAAAAACAAAGTTTGACCTCCTCACCTCTTTTCAAACAGAAAATCTCCTGTTGAAAAGCAAAAGCACATTCTATGAACACAGTGAAAAAACAGGGAAATTACTAGCTAATCAACTAAAAGGACGACAGGCTAAGCAATTTATAACAACTGTTCAAACAACTGTTCACACAGACACTGGCAATACCACTTTGGACCCCACTGAAATAAATGGCACCTTTAAAAACTTTTACTCTCAACTGCATAGGTCACAACTACGTGATGACGATGACGCAGCTATTGAGGCTTTTCTTGAGCCTCTGCCCACCCCTACCATCCCAGCAGAGTTGGTGGAGAATATGGAGGTTCCACTGTCCCAGGCGGAGATAGCTTTAGCTATATCATCCTTGCAATCCGGGAAATCTCTTGGCCCTGACGGCTTCCCGGCCAGTTTCTTCAAGACATTTTCAACTTTGCTGTCACCACACTCCCCCAGTCAATGAATGAGGCTCGGATAACTGTCATTGCTAAAAAGGGTAAGGATCCTACACACTGTGCTTCATACAAGCCAATCTCCCTGCTGAACACAGATGTGAAAGTCCTCGCTAAAGCCCTGGCACATGGGTTGGAGGAAGTCACCCCTTAGTAATAGCGCATGATCAGACTGGCTTTATCAAGAATCGACACTCCTTCTTCAACACTCGACGCTTATTTAATGTCTTATATTCAAGCCCTACCAATACCCCTGAATGTGTTGTTTCGCTAGATGCCGAGAAAGCATTTGATCGCGTCGAGTGGAAGTATCTGTTTAAAGTTTTGGAGTATTTCGGATTAGGTCCAACGATTATAGCTGCCATTAAATTATTATACACCTCTCCTATTGCTAGAGTTCAGACGAATAGTATAATTTCTCAGTCTTTTGTACTAGGCCGTGGAACCCGGCAGGGCTGTCCACTGGGCCCTATTCTGTTTGAATTAGCAATTGAACCACTCGCAATTGCTCTTCGGAACGGCCAGAGTATCTCAGGCATTTGGAGGGGAGATACAGAACATAGGGTATCTCTTTATGCAGACGATCTACTTGTGTATGTGTTAGATCCTAATACCTCTCTTCCAGCAGCTGTCTTCTTGCTTCACCGATTTGGTTCTATATCTGGTTATAAGATCAACATGCATAACCAACTGTTTCCAGTTAATAGAGAGACGTTAGACTTAGTTTATAGTAACATTCCATTTCACATTGAAGAGAGACGGTTTGCGTATTTAGGAGTGGTTATTACCCGGTAAATTAAGAATCTACTAAAAGACAATTTCATTACTCTGTTAACCCAGGTCAGAACTTCACTTTCACAGTGGTCCCTTTTAACATTATCGCTCGCCGGTCGAATAAACTCCATAAAAATGAAAATACTCCCAAAGTTTAAATATTTATTCCAGAGTGTCCCAGTACTTATTCCAAGAACCTTATTTGTCTCTCTGGATTTCATTGTTTCCTCATACATATGGCAAGGTAAGAGGCCGCGGGTCAGCAGGGCTGTGCTCCAGAGACCTAAAAGGGACGGAGGTATGGGGCTTCCTAACTTTCGACACTACTACTGGGCTGCCAATATCCGTTGTATTGCCTTTTGGACTCGCTTTTACCTTCATCCTGACAGTCCAGCCTGGACATCTCTGGAGCTAAACTCTTGTGGAGACCTCTCGCTTCCTGCCCTTCTTGGGGCACCACTCGAGTGCCCCCTACCAAAATCTTTGGATAATTCAGTGGTACGTCATACTCTTCGGATATGGATCCAATTTAGGAGCTACTTTAAATACAAACTCTTCTCCCTCCTGAGTCCGATTGCCTCTAACCACTTTTTTATCCCCTCTCGCTCTGATTCTACCTTCCGGACGTGGCATATAAAGGGTATCAAGTCATTTGCTGACATTTTCAAAGATGGACTGTTTGTTTCCTTTACGCAACTGACTGAGAAATATCATATACCCAAAACTCACTTCTTTTGGTACCTACAGGTCGAGGACTATGTTCGCTCCAATGTGCCCAGTTTCCCCTCAAATACCCATTATGCTCAGTACTTGACAAGAGTAAGGTGGCCTGGGAAAAGGATTTGGGGTACACTCCTAATGGCCTGTGGAACTCCATTCTCTTTTCCATACATAAATCCTCAATCTGTGCTAGACACTGCTTCAGTCAATTCAAAGTGGTACACAGAGCTCATATGTCGAAAGTTAAATTGTCCAGTATTTACCCTGATATAACCCCAACATGCGACAAGTGCAAACTAAGCAATGCTACTCTGATGCATATGTACTGGATGTGTCCCAAACTTAAAAAATTCTGGCATGACGTTTTTCATACTTTATCTATGATATTAAAGTAAAATATAAATGCTGGCACGACGCTCCGTTCGGTGTTGTTGGGTAAGATAACAGTCGTCTGACCTTTACGGAATGCCGCATGATCACTCTCGCTCTGCTCTTCGCTAGACGAACTGAGGTGGAAGGGTGCTGCCCTACCCACGCTTGACCAGTGCCGTCAAGATACAATGTCCTGTCTCAAACTGGAGATGTTGCGTTTTTCTATGAGCAGATCAAGGTTAAAATTCCATGAGACATCGGATCCTTTTTTGACATACTTCCATGACACTCAAACCAATTTACCATGAGGTATGCTTTGCTATGGCCATGAGCATGAATTAGCCCTGATAACAAGCTTACAACAACACAAAACTTATCTCTGTGGGTGATGTGCTGCCAATCTTTTTTGTTATTAACTATTATTATCCATCCATCCATTATCAATATCGCTTATCCTCACATGGGTCGCGGGGCGTGCTGGAGCCTATCTCAGCTGTCTTCGGGTAGTAGGCGGGGGACACCCTGAATTGGTTGCCAGCCAATCGCAGGGCACACAGAGACAAACATCCGCACTCACAATCACACCTAGGGGCAATTTAGAGAGTCCAATGAACCTACCATGTATGTTTTTGGAATGTGGGAGGAAACCAGAGTACCCGGAGAAAACCCACGCAGGCACGGGGAGAACATGCAAACTCCACACAGGGAGGCCGGTGCCGGGATCGAATCCACTACCTCTGAACTGTGAGGCGGACGTGCTAACCAGTCGACCACCGTGCCGCAACTATTATCCATCCATCCATCCATTATCTATACTGCTTATCCTCACAAGGGTCGCGGGGCGTGCTGGAGCCTATCCCAGCTGTCTTTGGGCAGTAGGCGGGGGACACCCCGAATTGGTTGCCAGCCAATCGCAGGGCACACAGAGGCAAACATCCGCACTCACAATCACACCTAGGGGCAATTTTAGAGAGTCCAATCAATTTACCATGCATGTTTTTGGAATGTGGGAGGAAACCGGAGTACCCGGAGAAAACCCACGCAGGCACGGGGAGAACATGCAAACTCCACACAGGGAGGCCGGAGCCGGGATCGAACCCACGACCTCTGAACTGTGAGGCGGACGTGCTAACCAGTCGACCACCGTGCCGCGCAACCATTATCATTATCATTATTACTATATATATATATAATGGGGGTTGGTATTGCACTTGAACACTGTTGATGTTACCTCATGTCTTGCCCTTCCTGCTTGTTTAGTGTACCACTGATTCACTAATGGCTATGTGAAATCCCACCACCCATTTGTTTTTTTTTTGTTTTTTTTCTGTCTTGTTTTGTGGGAATGTTTATTTGAAAAGCTCAATAAAGATATTTGAAATATAAAATTTGCCAAGCAAGCGAACTGTCCCTGAAGCATATGAAAACGTTCAGCGAGATGTCAAGTGTAGCGCCACCCATGAGCGAAGGAGCACCGATTGGGGCTGTGTCATCTCAGATAGGGAGACGTCGCCAGTCGGCTCGGACTGCACAGCGGACCGACGACGCCACGTTTTTATGCAAGCGTTGTGGATCACAGCACAAGCCAAAGCAATGTCCAGCGTTTGGTAAAGAATGCTCCAGCTGCCATGGGAAGAATCACTTTGCCAAACAATGTTTCACCAAAAAGAAAGAGGCTAAGAGAGACAAACACGTGAATGTGGTGGAGGACACAGATTTAAATGACACTTTCTTTGTTGGCATGGTAAACTGTGAAAATGAAGGAGGAGAAGACAACAGCAACAAAAATTATGATAAATGGATAACTTCTCTGTTGATTAATGGGACTACAGTGCCAATGAGACTGGATACTGGTGCAAATCTCCTTAGTATGTCTGATGTAGCTGTAATGCAGGTGAAGCCAAAAATACACAGGAAGAGTTCAGGGTTGAAAGATTACAATGGCCAACCTATAGAGTGTTTAGGTACCTGTAAACTGAATGTCGAAGTGAAAGGTAAAGTGCACAATGTACACTTTTTTGTGGTGAGTGACAAATGTGAATCACTGTTGGGTGACAAGAGCTGTGAAGAGTTAGGGCTAGTGAAAAGAGTGTACTATATTGAGACAGATTCAAAATGTGACACTAATGCTATACAAAATTGCTCTGATGTGTTCAAAGGTTTTGGTACACTGCACTTTACTTATAAAATACAGCTAAAGGAAGGCGCCAGCCAGTGGTGCATGCACCACGTAGGGTCCCAGCTCCACTGCGTGAAGCCCTCAAACAAGAACTGGACAGGATGATAGGTTCAAAAGCCTACAGATTGGGTCAACTCCATGGTTGTCACAAAGAACCCATGTAAAAAAAAAAAAACGATTGTTTCGGAACTATGTGCATTGTTGACCACATCATCTCAAAGAAAAGGGGGATGTTATGATTGGTGTAACCACTGTGTCGCTGCTGTTAAGTCTAACACTGTGTGATGTGTGATGCAGCAGTAGAATAAGAACTAGGATTGCTAAATTGTTAACTGTTATGGCATGAGACGAAGTACAAAATAAATGAGCATCAGCTGCAAGAGCAAGCCTCCTCTATCATTATCAAACACGAACACGACAAAGACCATGCGCAACTCGCCGGTTGCGTTCCTCCTGGGAGAGGCGGGTTCTGCCAAGTTGCATGGGTTCTTCCCCAGCGGAAGCAAGTGTCTCTGGGCACGCAAAAGGTCGGGTGACCAGTCGAGGAGCAGCAGCACGTGAAGAGAAGGGGTGGGCAGGTCTTGCACTCCGACAGCGTTCTCTGATACGATTGTCAATCCGAGTCAGTAAAGAGATTAACTGCTCAAGAGACCCTGGCTCATCCCGAGTAGACAGCTGATCTTGAAGCTCCTTGGACAATCCACATACAAAAGCTGTTTTTTTTGTCCAGCCTCATTCCATCCACTTTCAGAGGCTAAAATCCTGAACTCGATGGCTAGTCTGAAGCTGACTGACACAAATGTGCCGAGGCTTCTAAGCGTGTGTCGAGCAATTCAGGATGGAATTTCTGAAGCGTGTATTGAAGTGTGATTAATTATATGGAACAAATGACAAAATTGGTGACACATGAAATCTTGCTGTCTAAAGTGGTTCACGTGTCTGTGCAATTAAAGGACATTGAACAGACAAGGAAACCCCATCGAAATGTTGTTAGTTGTGCTATTGGAACTTGGCCAATATCCCGTGACAAACACGTTTACTCAGGGAGTCATAAAAAAACTGAAAAACAAAACATGTTGCCTTTTAGGACAATGTCCAAACAGTAGAGGAAGTTGACTAAGTATTAATACCTCACAAGCTAACTATTCTGGCATCTAAGAAGGTAGCACTCTTGTAGCACTTTGATCATGCTGAAGAGTGTAATTAAATAAACACATCATATACCCTATGTCGTGAAATATTCACTGGTGCAACTCTACGGACTTGTACTGCATGAAAATCATCAAATTGAAAACAAGGCGACTGAAGAGATTACGCTGTACATAATTTCTAAAAATAGACATGGAAAACATATTTTTGACAAGCCAGAGCTAAATATTCGTAGTGGAGTGCAAAACACACCTGTGTGACGTGATCACCCGAAAATCACCTCACGAAAAATGACAGAAACAAGTCCGTTGTCACATTCCTACACATTGGTATTTTTTTTTTAAAAATTGATATTTTAACAAAAATGGGTGAACAAGTAAGCGACAGGAAAAAGACCAACATCCAATGTGTGTTCTAACAATTGTGTTCTTTTTTGTTTTCCAAAAATATTGAAAAATGACTTAGGAAATTATGCTACGTGATCGATGATAGCCCCTCCCCACCACGTGGGATTCACATGGTACAATTAGACGCGTAATTACTTTTATTTTAGCACATTTTTATCACATTTAGTTCTCACTGTAAATTTGTATGGTCCCACATTGTCCACTAATAAGTAATGAAGAAAAACATGTTTTTTACTGAACCGCAAAAAAGTCACCTGACATCTCAAGCGCGAAAGAGCCTTTCTTAAATGGGCTCGTCAGTCCCGCCAATGTTTGGACTTCCTGCGTTTGTGTCAGTGGTGAGTGTGAGTCTAGGCCTCATACATAAGACACTCTATACACTTTTGTCCTTAAAGTCAAGTGAAAATCTTTGGTGTGTATTCATCTGATTAATTATTATTCCATGAAAGCAAGATTAATTAATAATTAAATTGATGCTTCAACTTCACCTAAAGTATTTTTTAATCCCAATATATATACTTATGCTTGAATAATGAATGTGTACTTTTTGACACCTCTGAATAGTAATAGGTGATTGGCCTTGAATGGTTGTCACTTAAATACTTTTGCCAGTTGGGGATGCCACTGGAGAGCACTTAAGTTGTGTTCAGGCACGAGGAGATCTGAGCTTCTGGAGGGCATCATAACTATGGCAACAAAATAAATGAGTTTACTTAAAGGGGAAGTCAATCCAAATGTTTTTTTTTCAATAGTATGCAGGCTCACTTGTGAGTCCATCTAGTAATGCAAGGGTTAAAGTGGAAGTCAACCCAAACAAGCAACAACCTTTATAGATGAAGTCAACCCAAACATATTTTTTTCCAGAATATGTTCTGCGCAGGCCCACAAGGCATTCTGATTAATATTACGTTTGTGGAATATAAATTAAGCAGCAAAATCCATCCGTTTTTAGCCATCTCAGGGGGAAGCCATTTTGTCACTTCTGTCAACTGAAAATGACATAACAGTGTCTCAGGGCTCAGATAATGACCAATCATGGCCCAGCTTCAGAAAACAAGTGAGCTGTGATTGGTCCTTACCTGAGCCCTGAGACACTGTGATGTCATTTTCAGAACATTTTCACAAACGCTGATACTGTGATGTCATTTTCAGAACTGAAAATGAAATTAAATGAAATGAATGAAAATGACATGAAAAAGGCTTAGGGCTCAGTTAACGACCTGACAGTGTTAAGTGTTAACAGTGTTAATTCACCTGTTTTTAGCCATCTCTGGGGTCTGCCATTTTGTGACTTGTGTCGACTGAAAATGACATCACAGTGTCTCAGGGCTCAGCTCTAGAAAACAGGCGAGCTGTGATTGGTGGTTCCCTGAGCCCCCTGGGTAATTGTGATGTCATTTTTAGTTGACAGAAATGAATAATAAAATAAAAATGGGTGGATTTAGCTGCTTAACTCATATTTCACAAACGCAATATTAATCTGAATGCCGTGTTTCAACTAGTGGGCCTGCTGGGAACATATTCTAGAAAAAAAATGTGTTTGGGTTGAACTCTTCTTTAAGTAAAAGCTTGGGGCTAATTTTATCAGGTCCCTTTGCCTTGCCTGGCTTGAGTTGGTCCAGCCACTTCTTGACCTGAGCTGGAGAGAACGAGAGGTGATCTGAGGAAGCAGAGGAGGAGTTTGGACACTGAGCAGTTGGTAATGATGAATTGGAGGGAGGGAGGATGGAAGGGGACAGGGAGAGGACAACAGTCTGGACTGGGAGGACTGAGGACTATCATGACATTGCTTTTTCTCTAATGATGCTGCAGTGGATCATCTTGGAGAAAAAAAATCCAATATACAGAAATTGCAAAACATTTTTGGGTTACCGCAAGAGATATACATTACTACGCCCCTGCCAAAAGTCAAACATATTGTGCTCTTGTTGAATTTTGGATTAGTTTAGCAATGATGATGATATTAGGCCTACTACAAATAGTAAAAATATTAATTAAAAGAACTGGAAAGTATTTTTTGCTATGCAATAGTAGTGTAAATTCTTTCCTCGTAGTATTCAGAAAATTAAAGCTAAACCCATGACTATACAGTGATTTTTGAAAAAAGTATATCTTCCGCGCCCCAGGGCAAAACAAATTACATCCACACAGCATGTGATCCAAATCTGTCCTTATGAAAATGCATTCGATGCAAGTGTTTAAAGCGGAAGCCAAACATTTTTTTTCAAGAATACGTTCCCAGCAAGCCCACTAGTTGAAACAAGGCATTCTGATAAATATTGCATTTGTGGAATAAGATTTAATCCACCCATTTTTAGCCATCGCTGGGTGCGGCCATTTTGTCACTTCTATCGGCATCACAGTTGCTCATGGCTAAGGTAACGACCAAACACGGCTGACCTGTTTTCTGAAGCTGAGCCGCTGAGTTGACAGAAGTGACAAAATGGCCTCCCCTGAGATGGCTAACAAGTGGATTTTGGTACTTAACTCATATTCCACAAACGCAATATTAATCAGAATGCCGTGTTTCAACTAGTGGGCCTGCTGGGAACATTCATTCATTATCCATACCGCTTATCCTCACAAGGTCGCGGGCGTGCTGGAGCCTATCCCAGCTGTCTTTGGGCAGTAGGCGGGGGACACCCTGAATTGGTTGCCAGCCAATCACAGGGCACACAGAGACAAACATCCGCACTCACAATCACACCTAGGGGCAATTTTGACAGTCCAATCAACTTACCATGCATGTTTTTGGAATGTGGGAGGAAACCGGAGTACCCGGAGGAAACCCACGCAGGCACGGGGAGAACATGCAAACTCCACACAGGGAGGCCGGAGCCGGGATCGAACCCACGACCTTTGAACTGTGAGGCGGACATGCTAACCAGTCAACCACCGTGCCGCCTGCTGGGAACATATTCTTGATAAAAAATGTGTTTAGGTTGATTTCCACTTTAATGATCAAAAACACACTTTGCTGGTTTGGGAGGGGGGTGGTAGGGACACAGATAAATTATTTTAAAATATGTTTGTGTGCCAATTGTCACGTGAGGATCGGAATTTAGACCCATACGCAGACATGACACTTAAGTTGTAGAGTAAATAGTCTTTATCAATTAAAATACAAAGCATCTACATAGAGCTGAAACTAGAACTAGAAGAAAGTTTGCATCCTCACTCGAAGAAGGTTTGACATATTGACAACGTATCACTGAGTAACCCAAACTTTATAAACTGACAGACATCAGGCCTATATGACATAACAAAGGAGAAAGCATAAAAGGACCATGGCAAATGTATAGCAATTGATACATCACGTATCAACCAGTCATAACACCAATGGCGGAAATGTCCACCATACATAGTTTGTTACAATTTTTGTTTTCCTTCAAACTCTATCAGTGTTGTACAAGTTTATCATTGGTCATGACTGTAGAAGCAAGACAGCAGAGGTAGCTGAGAGGATTAGCCTTGCAGATACTGAACCAAAAAAAAGGATGAGGTAAAATATGGAATCAGTATATAATGTTCACACAATCAACATTTTCTTCATTCTTCAAACTGTCTGAGAATTTAAAATTTCTTCACTTTTCAAACTGTCTGAGAATGTAAAACAATTGTTTTTGAGGTCGTTTGAAGGTACAGTACATGCTTCATGTCATTTTTCTGCCAAGTTCAATATTCACTCCTCCATTTACTGCTTTCCATACCACTCGTCCAGTTCAGTGTAGTCAGTGCAGGTCGGGTAATTTCTCACTGGTCTAAGGTGAGAGGCAGATTGAATTTATCAGCAGTCAATCGCAGGACTGGCAGCACAATTTAGACCATTTCCGCCAAAGGGTGATTTAGAGCGGTCAGTGAATCAAACATTCAGTACATGATTTTGAACTGTGAGAGGATAACTTGTGAGATGAGAACCTCCAACCATTTGCTACCATTTACCTGTGAGTCAATAATTCTTACCACTCTTCTAATGATCTTTTGAGGATTTCACTTGGTCAAATCAGGGATACTACTGATTAAATAAGAAATAACGTTTTATCATTGCTCTTTAGCGCTGTGCTTTTTGCAACTCACTCATCTGCAATAGTTGCGCTGCGGATTGCCAAATAAGTTGGTTCTGATTACAATGGGAGGCACCACCCCTAAATAGTGTACACACACTATTGGCATAATGTAAAACAAACCTTCCCAAACAACCAAACAGTGACGACAAAACAAAAACAACAAAAGAACAGACAATCAAACCCACCAAATAAACGAACAGAGGACTCCTGGTGTACGAACGCAGAGTACCTGGTGATATTATCACAAATGTGTGCGATTAGAACAATTAAAACAGTTTACAGTACAGTGTAATTCAAATTAACTTTAGAACTTTACATAATATAACGAAGACTCTGTTTGTAATTGCTTTGAGGAAGTTAGTATTCATTTCCGTCGAACATCAACCTTGAACTCTTGACTCAAACTCATTGATTTGTGTTTGTGTGTTGTATTGTATTGGCAGCTATGGGCAGTAAGCCCAAGTCAAATTTCCCATTTGGGACAATAAAGTTTATCTTATCTTATCTTATATGTACAATCATAACAGTTCATTGTCCTGGATTCAAGTGCAAACTTCCTCCCAGTATTGGGCCTAACTGAGCTCACAGAAAAGTCAGGACTACAGCAAGGATTGTGACCTTCAAGCCAGCAGCCCAAATTACTGCAAAACTGAGGCAATAAAAAGGTTCACTGCCCTTCCTCTTCAGAGAAGAAGAAACTCAACGTAGAGGTAGCAGACAAAGTCAAGGTATGAAGACAGCATGTCTGTCACTTTTGAACCAAAACTGAAGATCCACCCACTTCCATCATGGAAGTTTTCCACAATTTTGGATGACCCAGCCCGAAGCGTTGACATCCAACTTGAACAGGTTCATAACCCATTCATCCTTCTGAGCTCCTTCCATGAACTCTGATAAGGATATCTGACCTGCGTGAAACAAGCACAAGCACATTAGTGACTTCAATTCACTAAAGAATCTTACGCTTTCATAATTTAATATTGAGAAAGTCCCCATAAACCTGTATTTTAAATATATGCTGAATTTAAACCGAGAAAATCAGCATACTACAAGAATGTTTTACTTATTAGATATACATATAACATGTATCAATGTATGTGTGGAGGCAGGTGAGGCTGACATAATTGAAAGGAAAAAAAAATATGAACCCCCACCACCCGAAAATATTTCATTTATATGGATCTTTGTGCTGTAAATTTTTTTCTTTTGTTTTGTTTTGTACTTTTGGTATACTGTATCAACTAAAAATGTACATTTGTTTTTATCGACAAGTTATTAACGTCTTTATTAACCTGTGCGATCTCAAAACAGTGGAAAAAGGCAACGTCTGAGGCTAGCAGTTCTCCAGCCTCGCGGTAGGGGGCACGACTGGGTAGCAGCGGGCCAAGCGGCTAAAGGCTAGCCGTAGAGTAAGTGAGAAAGTTACAGTATGGTAGCGGGTCAAGTGCAGCCATCCATCATTCTTTTTTTCCACGCTCGCTTGGCCTTACTATATAATGGAGGATTACATTTTGAAACTTCAACAATTTTCTAAACTGGACTTTCGATCAAAGCAGGAGGTCGTAAATAAAGGAAGACCAACGCCGGACCTACACGGTTTGATTCAGTCGACAAGACAGCAGACCCGCTCTTTTCAAACGGAATGGTAAGCACGAAAAGATTGGCTGTGTGGATGTCCAGAGAAAAACAGACTTTTTTGCTTTTCCTGCCTGCTCTTCTCAAATATTGACAATGACTGGACTCGGATGGGATATTGTGACTTGAAGAACTTGCAAAGGAGTCTCATAAAACATGAGCAGTCGACCAATCATATTCAAAGCCAGATCGTTTGGGAATTCCAGGATAGACTTAGCATTGGACGAACAACGAAGACTTAACATTAGCGTTCACAATGCAAAGGTAAGGGAGAACCGAGAGATTTTAAAATATCTCATCAATCCCACCTGCTTCCTTGCCAAACAGCAACTAGCATTTCGTGGAAATAATGAAAGTACAGACTCTTCTAATCATGGCAATTATGTTGAACTCGTGCATGCTTTTGCAGAAATCGATGTCAGGTTTGCTAAACACTTGGAAACATCCACTGTATTTTCTGGTTTGTCAATTAGAATACAGAATTATTTAATCAAAGCACTTGGTGATGTTATTCGAAATTACATTAAAAAGGAGCTCAGTGTAACTCCATTTGTTGCGGTAGAAGTCGACGAGATCACTGACGTCACAAAACACACTCAAATATCTGTCATATTGCGGTATGTGACTAAAACTGAAGCAGACTATGAGATGAAGGAGGCATTTTTGGGATTTGATGATGTGAGTGAGGACAGACGCGCACCTGCTCTGGCTGACTATGTTCTGAGAGTGTTGGAGAAGTATGACTGTGTTGAAAAGCTTGTAGCACAGACTTATGATGTAGCTGCTGTGATAGCCTCAAAGCTGAATGGCGTGATAGCCTCAAAGCTGAATGGCGTGCAAGCTAAATTTAAAGAAAAAGTGCCCGAAGCCATATTTACACATTGTTACGCACACAAGCTAAACTTGGTGCTATCGCATTCAGCAAAGTGCATGCCAGAGTGTCGAACATTTTTTTATAACTGCTGAAGAACTAGCATCATTTATTAGAAAATCCACAAAGCGCACTCACTTGTTGGATGATGTTGTCAAGAGGTGTTTGCCCAGGGCAACCGCAGACAAGATGGAACTATAACTCTAGACTGTTGCAGACAATAAGCATGCACCAAAATGATCTGCGCGCTTTGTTTAATGTTATTATAGAAAATCCTGACAGTTGGGATAATGACACGCTGATGACAGCAGCAGGGTACGATCGGTGGCTGTCAAAAGCATCAACCTGCTTTCTTCTTATGACATATGAGGACATTTTCAATGAAACGGATACACTTTTCAAAGAGCTTCAAAACAAAGTATTATCCTGCCCTCCTAAAGTTCACTGAACACGTAGGCAGTAAGCTCAACACCTTCCGCTCATCAAGACTCTGACCAATTGACTCCAGGTTTATTGATAATTGAAAGGGTGAAACTGACAAATCCAAAAACATATTGCGTAATCAGTAATATGAAATAGCCAACTTAGCCTTTCCCATGATGAAAACCTACATGAATTGTGCCTTATGCATCTGTCAGTCTGAGACAGCACCAATCGCCATAGTTGAAGCATCTCAAAAGATGCATAACTCTCTGCGTGACATTTCAGAGAGGGACGTTCCTGCATAGGTCCGAGGTATCTGGAGACTGACAAGGTTGTCTAAAGAGGATCGCCGTGTGATCCATGACTCTTCCATCTCATGTGGGAGGGGAGAGTCCCAGTCACTGTGATTGTTTGTCAGCTGTCGGAGGATTGCTTTACCTTGAATCGTGACTGGGGCGATGAACCCAAACGATCGTAGATGCTGTTCACAGTAGATAGGACGCCTCGGCGTGTAAAAGGTTTCTCTTCATCACTCAACTTGAAGGTAAAGGTGTCAGACATCAGGTCCCAGTTGAGGCCCAGACTGCGCTGCATGGGAAGAGCATCAGAACCGAGATCCAGGTCTTTGAAGCCAGTCGCATGGTCTCGGGATGGGAACGCCTCATTACTTCTCTTTCGTTTGAGGTGATTTTATGTAATCGCAAATTTGATTTTGACAGTGTCTGGCGTTCTCTTGAGCAAGTCCACTGGTGCTTTTACTGTAGGGAATTACTTCAAGCCATCGTCCACGTAGAAGTCTCAATTGACGAACTGTTTAACATCGGGGTCGCCTTCCTCTGCACTCTGCCGAAAGCAGTAGATGGCCACTGCAGGGGAGGGGCTGTTCCCAAATACATAGACCCTCATGCAGTACTCAACAATGTCCGGGGATGGGTCGTTGTTTCTGAACCACAGGAACCTCAGGAAGTTGCGGTCCTCTTGTCTGACGAGGTAGCAGTGGAACATTTGTTCGATGTCCACTGGAACCTGAGGAGCAGGGTATTGTTGAGGTCTGGCCCGGTCAACAGTAAATTGTTTAATAAGACTGCTCCATGCTGGGCGCTTAAGTTGAACACCACACGGATATTTTTGGGTTTCTTTGGATGGTACACGCCCAAGGTCGGCAAGTACCAGCGCTCTTTTCCTTCCTTCAAAGGAGATGCGACTTCTGCATGTTTATTCCGGAACACTTTTTCCATAAAGGTGAGGAAATGCTCTTTCATCACTGGCTTTCTGTCGAGACTCCGTTTTAGGGATGAGAGTCTGTTTGAAGCTTGGACCTTGTTGTCAGGAAGACGACGCCTTGGTGACTTGAATGGCAGCGGAGCTACCCAGCTGTTGTTTTTATCTTTCTTTAAGTTCTTTTCCATGATTTTCAGGAATGAAATGTCGTCAATAGATGGAGCCACCTTGTTACCATCCTTTGTCTGTTGAAACACAGTGGAGCCCAACTGCTCGGCTCCTACACTGCAGGTAAGTTTCTCTGTTGACTTTAGTTTAAGATGATTGATACCCTGGAGCTGACTGCGCCTCTCTTTCACCTGAAAGATGTTTGGGCAGGGTTCGAAGATGGAGAGATGTTTCTGTTCTGTCGTCCTCGTATACAGGGCATTTACTGTCTCTGGCTTGTGAACACCTCCCAAGCAAACGTTCCCGACAATCACCCATCCCAGGTAAAGCTTCTGGGCGTAAGGTGCATCTCTAGGGCCATTTATCTGCTTGCGAACTTTGTGGGCCGCAATGATGTCTCACCTAAGAAGAAGCATAATGGGTCCGCTCTGTTCGAGTATTAGGATGAGATGAGCAATTGATTTCAGATGGGGTTGGTTGGTTGCAGCATTGGGTGTTGGGATCTCAGATCTGTTGTTGGGGATGTCATTGCATTCCACAAGACATGGTAGAGGAAGCCTGACCTTACTGTCCATAGATTCGATTTGGTAGCCTGAAGCTCTTTTCCCCATGGTCTCTGTCACTCCAGAAAGGGTGCGAAGAGAAGGATTAAAAAATTTTTTTTGCGTTATGAAATTTAAATTAATCTCGATTTTGACAGCCCTAATATATATATATATATATATATATATATATATATATATATATATATATATATATATATATATATATATATATATATATATATATATATAAATATATTGAATATATATATTAATATATAAATATAAATATATATATATATATATATATATATATATATATATATATATATATATATATATTAAAAAACAAACATTAAAGTAACAGTACACGTGGGTGTATTAATACATTTTGGTATGGCATGTTCGGTCCACTTATTAGCGAGAGCTCATGCACGACTGTTGCATGCGGGAGAGGACAGTGGGGGCACAACAGTGAGAGCCAGAAAAGAGCCAGAGCTCGAAGGTCCCCCGTACACTGCGGTCTCCTGTTTGGGAACATTCTGGCTGTCCTGTTAAAATCGGTGATGGGGAAAGGTACGTGGTTAAGTCCGAAAGTTGTGTGCCGACATTGCTACTTAAGATGGGCGGCAAGTAGCAAGTCTAACATGCATGGCATCATCCGACTGGGAATATTTCTTAGACGAGGGAGCAAAAACATTAAACTTAAACAGCAAGATTTATCATATTGTAGCGTCTTCCAGGAACACGCCGTCAGATGTAGTTTAATTATCACGTTTTTATTAATCCAAGTACAACTGCTCGCGTTCTTCTTTCTCCACTGCTCCACTCGTTTTCGTACGATGCATTCATGAACCTCGGAAACATCACAACTCAGCAACACCCAAATCCGACCACAACACAGATAACCCAATTTGTTACAATATGCTGTTGAAGATTCAAATATTTCAATGCTTAAAAAGTGTATACAATTTCATAAAGACTTATTAAAGTTACTGTATTTTTTCATTGTAAAAATAGTTTTAATATAGTTAGCAATAATTGTAACTGTTATTGTATGTATTTTTACTCATCACAAAAAGTGTATATATGTACTGTAAGGACAACTTGGCTTTAACCTGAATACTTAGATGTGTCATAGGCTGGTCCGCTGATAGTGTAGTGGTACACACGCCTGAGTTGTGTGCGGGCAGCGTGGGATCGATTCCCGCTCAGTGACAGTGTCTATGTGTGCCCTGCGACTGGCTGGCGACCAGTTCGGGGTGTAGTCTGCCTTCGCCCATTGACGGCTGGGATAGGCTCCAGCAACTCCCCGCGACCCTGTATAGGATAAGCGGTTTGGAAGATGACATGACATGACATGTCATAGGCTGTTGCTGCTGAGTGTTAAAAGATTTCAGTGTCTTAATAATTTACAAAATTAAGAGATCTTTATTGTTAGTGTATTTTTTATTTTGGTGTAATTTCTTAGAATATCACCCGAATGGTTCCCTTATATTTATTTTTTCGAAAAAAAAGTACAGTTTACTTGTCATCTTTTCAAAATAAACATATTTATTTATTTATTATTATTAATGATTGTGGGATTAATAGTAACATTTATCACATAATAATAGCTTAATAACATTTTCATTGTTATTACACTTGTCCTAATAGGTTGGCAAGGGGAAATCTTACAATTCAATGGCATTACCCCTAGTTAAGATGTGGCATCTACTTAAACTTCAGTTCATGTACCAAACATGCCGTAAAAAGGCAACATTTGGTTCATTGGCGGTTTGGTGAACATGGGTCAGTGCCCTGTAACACTGAGTCTGGACTCCCCATGTAACCCGCCTCTGAATGAAAATTACACACAACTATAATTATTAAACTTCTGATATCGCACTGACCCAACAGGAGGCACTAACGCACGTAGCTCAAGATTCTAATCAGATCCTATCATGCATTGCATCAGCGATAACAGCAGTTAAGGCCTTTTCGGATTCTCATTTCTTCTTAGTAACTTTCCTTTCCCACATTAACCAAGCAAGATTATCCGGATGTACTTGCAAGAAAGGTTGCACTTGAAAAAGTGAAGGAAAAGTGGCTCACCTTTAAACTGCCTTTAGCATAAGTTACTTGTGGCTAATTTTTCGATCGATTTTAGAAACAAAAGAACAGAAAAGGAGAAGTTGCTGTTATGATACAAAACAAGAAGTAAATTGTAAGTTTTTGTTTATGTTTCACGTCACAACATCGTAATACAGTAGTCATTAAGCCCTTCCTTTAAGTCATAAGAAAATGAAATGCCAATTTCCCTTTTAAGAAACACTACTGGATGCAGTGAATTACCATATGAACAAAAGTTTAAGGGATAAGTTTAAGATTATTTAGAATTTAATCAAATAATTCAGGCTTCTTTGCATTTGTGTAAATGAGGAAAAAAGAAGCACAAGTGTGCTCTTCACAACTGCTATTTTTTGGTTGAAATGTTCAGCAATTTATTGAACACATGTTTTCAATTCAATTAAATAAAACACCACCACAAGATACACCACCAATGTAGTCATAAAAACTTGTGCTACTGTTTCTCAAATGAGTGATTCCTTACCATCGCTATTCTGGTCAACCAGTTCAAAGATTCTGTCACATATTTCAGATGGCGTCAAATCCACATCAGTTGTTTGGAGCTTGATTTTGTAAAGAATCTGCGTGATATATAAAATAGGTCTCACACACACACACACAAGCATACGTTGCATTGCTGACATGTTTTATAGTAATAACAATTTCTTATCAGAAGTTTTGAAATGTTGTAAAGCCAAATCTATTATAGGTTAAAACAATTAGTACTATTTATGTTTAAGTAAATCAGTTTCTATGGTGGTGGGCTAATTTGATTTGGGTTTAGAGGCTTACCATAAAGTTCAGCCAGATATAGCAGGACCTAACCTAACTTCTCATCCAATTAAGTGAACCAACCAGTATGTGACCTTACAACCTTAAGCTGTTTAGGGCAGTTCAATAATCACTCTGGAAGGATTAACATTATGAAACATTTTCATATTGACATAACACATAATGACAAACTATTTTAATAATTCACTTGCTGACAAAACCCAAACCATAGTGGCGTGGTTATGGCATGTGATTTGACTTACCCTTATTATCCGTTTAACCTCTTGCCGGTCTAATTTGCCATTCCCATCCTTGTCATACATCTTGAAAGACCACTTGAGCCTATCCTCAAGGTTCCCTCGTAAAATCAAATGAAGCGCTGCAACATACTCCAGGAAATCAAGTGCATTGTCCTGTGATCAAAACAGAAATTTACAAACAAGGAGGTGGGCGCATTTACCAAGATTATTACAATTCATTGCAACGTATCGTTCTGTTTTGCTTATTTTACCTGATTGGTGTCAAATGAGCGGAATATTGTTTCAATGAAGAGAGACTCGTCTGCAGAGGTGCTGGGTACTCCAAAGATCCTCTTAAACTCATGTAAATGCAATGCACCACTTGGACACTCCTTCATGAAAATTATGCACAGCTCCTGAATCTGTGCTAAATCCATCTCCTCGCTGTGGCTTTCTTCCTGTCCCATGGCCTTGATTTGCCTTGAAAAAAAGAAAGCAAAGGCTGCTGAAAATGCTATGATGTCTCCAGGTCACAAAGACATGGACTACAACAACTCAGTCAAACAGCATGTCCAGGTTCTCTCTTAGCAGTTAGCGGCAAGGTAGGCTCTTAAGAAGACAAGCGGATTAACTCACTGACCAATTCATCGCTGCCTGACAAGATGTATGCTGGGAAGTCTACCCAATTACCTTCCTGGGTTGGTTCATACAATACAGAAATTCAGCTTATTGTATCGGTCATTACCAAATCCCTGACTGTGCTGTTAAAAAGATCCATCTGTAAGTCTCAGAGATAATTGTTGAATGCAAATCAAATCCTATTTATGTGCTCATACAAGCACAAAATGCATCAACACAAACCACCATGACATTGCTCTTCTCTCTTATTGGTCACATTTATGTTAACAGGAAGAAAGCTATAATTACCACATTATTCTGGTTTGTGGTTTGAAAAAAAAAAAAGTCTTATGCTGTCAAACATCTATGAGGGTTGTAATGGTAAGTCACCAACAATTTAATCAACGGTGGAAACTATGGGGCAAATTCACAAAAGTACTGTGTGGTTTATGCGTGGCGCTAGCCGGTAAAAATGGAGTGGACAAATAGCGTAAAATTCACAAAACAGGTGCAGAATGCGTCTCGGTGTGCATATTTAAATGAGGTAATATGCATGTACAGTATTTGACAGAGAAATTGCCCATTTCTATGCAAATGAGCCTCATTGATAAACAACTAACACCAGCACTAAAAGACCGCTGCGAGGTATGTGCTAAAAATAATAACATATCCCACAATCCCTTGCATTTTTCCTTGCAAACGCATACGCTGGTCACTTGGACACCTTTACGCGACTACAAGTTTTTAGTAGATTTAAACCTTCTGTTGCGCTGGAGAAATATGCAGAGTGTGCGGTATGCCGACAGATTGTGTTTGAGCGCCAATTTGGACCCATACAAACTTCAACACAGAGACTGGATTACTGACCCGCAAGCACTGCCCATCGTGATTTACATCGATCTTGTCCACTACCTCATTTTCTACCCAAGCCCATTCTGTGAATTGAAGGACTTCCAGAATTATAAAAGTATGGAGGTATATGACAGATATGTGTCCAGCTTGGTTCGGGATGTGTGTGTTTACAATTGACACAATGGCGACCGGAAGGTTGTGAGAGCAAAAGTGGTTCATTCACACAGACTCTCTGAGCCTAGTTTACGATACATGCTTTGTTGGCACGAAATCACTTTCCTGGTTTCATCATTTTGAAATTTTTATTTATTTGACATTTTGAAATAGGCATAGGCTACCCTGCTGAAAAAAAACAGCATAGAACGGCATGGTTTAGTTTTGTTTACATGCTGGTCTCATCAGCTACTAGCAGGGCCACTAGCAAGACCAACACGAACACACTACACAGTCACAGTTTTTGTCTTTTGTTTTTTTAGCAGGGTAGTCTAACTAATGAGATAAAAATACAGTACTACCGTTGAGGAATGCAACAAAGAGCAATCGTATTTCAGCAGAGAATATTTTACCTGTGACAAAGTCATCCAAGCAAATTCGAACATAGTCGGAGTTTGAAGGTTGGCTCTGTTTATTGCAGCCAGCCACAGTCGCCTTTGTCTTTCACTTTTTTTTCTAGGCGTGAACTCCCTGATTTGTGATCAGGAATGGGAAATTCAGGTCCAGAAAGTAAAAATCCTGCCACATGCTAATGTAGCAGGATAGGAGAATGACAAAAAAAGAGGCCAGCCACAGGATATACAGTTGTTGTCTGGAAATCCAGTGCCAGCAATGAGTCTGGTCATTGTCTCATCAAGCGCAATTCCGAGGTAGGGCAAACCTAAACAAACAAATAGCGAAATGAACCAATCAGTGGAGAACGGACATGACAATTAAAAAACAAAAAACAAAACGCATCTTCTTTTGAAATAAATGCTTCCAGTGACGTAACCTTCTGGGGTTTCAATGACTGTGTTCCTGGTTATTTAAAGGGGAAGGCCCACTAGTTGAAACAAGGCATTTTGATTAACCCGTTTGTGGAATATGAGTTAAGCAGCAAAATCTAGCCATCTCATGAAGCGGCCATTTTGTCACTTCTGTCGACTAAAAATGACATCACAGTTGCTCTGGGTTCAGACAACAACCAATCATGTCTGAACTTCAGAAAACAGGTGATCTTTATTTGTTTCCATGTCGACTTTTTTGTCATGTCACTTTTTTTTATTGTTATTTATTCTTATTGTATTGTTTAATAAAGCCTGTAAACATACTTTACTTGGGGCGGCATGGTTTAGCGGTAGACTGGTCGTTTCCCAACCCGCAGGTTGTGGGTTCAATCCCCAGCCGTTGTGTGACCTTGAGCAAGATACTGAACCCCCAGTTGCTCCTGATGCTGCGTCATCAGTAGGTAAAATGAGGTACAGTGTGAAGCGCTTTGAGTACCAAAGGTAGAAAAGCGCTATACAAGTGACAGCCCATTTACCATTAACTTGTTTATGTCTGCTTTGGGACCAATCACAAACATTTTACGCAGCTCGTGATAACAGTAGGGCGGCACGGTGGTCGACTGGTTAGCACGTCCGCCTCACAGTGCTGAGGTTGTGGGTTTGAATCTGGAACCGGCCTTCCTGTGTGGAGTTCTTCCCCTGCATGCATGGGTTTTCTCCGGGTACTCCGGTTTCCTCCCACATTCCAAAAACATGTATGGTTGGTCAATTGAACACTGTAAATTGCCCCTAGATGTGATTGTGAGTGTGAATGGTTGTTCGTTTATGTGTGCCCTGCGATTGTTTGGCAACCAATTCAGGGTGTACTCTGCCTGCTGCTCAAAGACTACAGGGATAGGCTCCAGCACGCCCGCGACCCTTGTGAGGATAAGTGAATCGGATAATGGATGGATGGATAAATAGTGACAACAGTATTGTCTATCTGAATGGATTCACACACATCCAGAGACAAACAAGACTTGGATTTTTACAAGTTTTGGTTTATTAAGCATTTTGTTCATGATGTCATGACAGACATCAACATACCTAACAAGACCCCGAAAAGGTCTGAGAAGACTTTTTCTTCTTTTTTTTTTATTCTACATTCCAACTGGAACAAATACAAGTGAAAAATGAGCAACACACTACCCAGTGCTTTGATACCTCCTTAAATTGAATGTACAATCTCTAATGATACAAGTCTGGTTCCTGGTTGAACAGGGCTTGTGCAATAGTTACCATATACTAGTAATTTCCTCAACCTTATATTCAGGGAAAATGAAAGAAACTATAATATACTGTACTAACAAATAATATCTTGGCAAATAGTTTGCAAGACAGTATAATCTGTTTGTATTGTAATTGTTGTCATTTCAGAAATTCAAAAATAACATTTGCAAAAGTAAATATTTGTTTCTTTGTATATATTGTATTCTTGTATGGATGAATGTACTGTCAATTTATTGAAATTTGAATTGAGTTTATTTCTCACACAGTTATGGATTCACTATTCAGTACGACTGCTTGGATGGGCATACTCGAGTCGGCCATTCGTCGAGGGCAATTTTGGGATTCTAGACAATACCAAACTGAGCCAGGTCGCTTAGTTCCATGTCACCAAATGCCTCCCAGGGACAGATCACTGCAGAGTCTGAAGAGTATAGAGGGACAAAAAGATCATAAAAAGTTAAACTGAACATCCAAACATGTTCAAGACACAACTTTTAAACTACTTACCCCCTAGTCCCTCCATTCCTGGAACATCATTGTCAAACCTTTATAGGGAAATAAAGAGAAACGTAACAATCAGTGTTTGCTGATGAATGTGTAAATGCTGTCCAAATGTGGATATTATGGAGCTTACCCCTTCTGTCCGGCTTTGGGAGCTTTGCTCTTAAACTGTCTGGTTTCCTTTTGTTTGAACTTAGGAGGAGAGGCCTTGTTTCCTCGTTCCCCTGCTGCTGCGTTCATCTCGGAAGCCTTTAATTAAAAATTGGAAAAGGGAAGACCTTTTTTCACTGCTGATTCAAAAAGGTGCCTTGTGTTGCGACTCCACCTTTATAATACTTTCAACTATCTTATATAGCTACTTAGGCCCCTCTACAGGAAAATATGTTTCAGTGTATCTTCACAAGTTATTTACTGTTTGGGCATTTCATCTGCACAGATGCGGCATTTCAGAGCCCGAAAACCAGAGCTGGGCACCGCCTAACCGTCACCGAGTTACCGTCTACATATTTAATCGACCCACGTGGTCCCAGTCGGTCCGAGTCAGCCAAACGGGGTCGAGAACGGACTTAACCTGTACCACGTCACGGCCAAGGTGCCGCACTCCTGACATGCGGCTGAATAAGGAAAAAATAAAAAATAAGAGTGTCGTGTACCTTGTGGTCCCACAGACACAATGACAGGTGCCCCATATTGTTTTTATTTCACCAATCACCCTGCTGTGCGTGTATGTCTGTTGTTTTTATTTGATATTTTTTCTTTGTTTGGCGGCACGTCCGCTTGTGCGACGCCTGCGTGTGATGTGTACATTAAGTTCTGGACAGCGATTGGCTGTCGCCGACCACGTGGATCGGCTGAATATGCAGACGGAAAGTTCGTGACGGTTAGGCGATGCCCAGCTCTGCCGAAAATGATCACTTGTACTTAATGATCACCACTATAACTGGGCCCCAGAGTGGATGGATCTCAAAACTTCCCTGAATGATTGGTTGTAAAACAAGGATGTGAGAGATGAGAACAAACTGTTCTCCTCACCCTAGTACAAGACATGCAGGCAAATGACACGTGCACCGTGCACCCATGTCACGTGTTATTTCTGTCTGTGCCGTGATAATGAATAGTCGTGGTTTGGACACCACAAAAAGAATCAAAATCGAGAATCGTTTGGAACTGGAATCAGGGGTGGAGCCAGAACGTGGCTAATGGGTGGGACTGGAAAAATCAGGGTGGGCCTGAATATTTCTCTCACTGAGCACAATCCTCCTGTCTCGACAACGCACATTCAATTAAAACGGCAAACTGAATAATATGAAGTTTGGATATTCCTTAGACAACCACAATTTTGCCATTTTTAATATTCTGGGGGGGGCCTGTGCACACCCAGGCCCCTCCATGGCTCTGCCCCTGACTGGAATCGAAACAAAGAATCAAACCGGATTACGTGGAATTCAAATGGTGCCCAACCCTACTCTACTATTCGACTACTATTACTACTCTATGTTTTGTTCACGGTCAATTGTACCCCTGGCATTGGCTCCTACATTTCCAATTAATACTATACATTATGCTACAGAATGATGTTTAATACGCCCATTGGTAGCGTGAATGCCTGTATTTCACACTACAGCACAGACTAGTCGCTAGTGCAACCAGAGCGAGAAAGGTAGAGGTAGATAAAAACAGCTGAGCTAAAGTTTAAAAAAGATTGTCTGGTGGAAATTCTGACTGGCTGGTAACATTACAGGGTCACCACTCACCAGCTACATTGGCTGCTGTCAATTTTTTTTTCAAATTTAGAACCCTGCTCAAATGTACGTGCAAATACATTCAAACGTACAAAGTACTTATAGGCTAAATGCTACAAACATAGCAGTTTTTTCCCCCAGAATGCCATGGGGCCATTATGTTGCACCTACTCTTCTTTGCTGATTTTTATTATTATTATTATTATTATTATTATTATTATTATTATTATTATTATTATTATTATTATTATTATTATTCTTTTATGCTTGGGCTTCTTCTCTGTTTCCCACCTGTGGCTGTGCTACATTTGGCACATAACGTCTTCAGGGTCTTCTTGTGGACACACGCATTTCTTGAAGCGCTTCCGTGTTTACAAGATTTTTTTGAGGAACGAAAACAAAACTCCACTTGGGTGTGGACATGGACTCAGTCTAACTTGACAAGATGAGAATGTTCTTAATATTTGAATGCTATTTGTGTCAGTGCTGAAGTTAAAGGTAAGCTGCAACAGAATCTGTGTGCATTAGAGGCTGTTGTGGTTACTTATTTAAAAGTAAATTACAAATTAAGTTTGATTCTTGTGAAAATTGCTATACTTAAAATGATTTTTTTTTCAACATTTGTAGGCTCATTAATATTTAAGATAGCGCAGATTAGTTTTACTCTCTACACCTTTTTTTTTTGAGAACTACATTTACTATAACTGCATTTAAGAAATGTTACATTGGCTTAAAGAAATGCTGAAGGTAGGAACAACTGAAAAAGAACAAATAAAGTAATTCAGTCAGTCAAAAGAAATACCAGATACTACATAGAGTCATCATCAGATGTTTACAAAAAAAAATCAATATCATTGAATTACACAAAAAATTGACTTACTTGTTTTTTAGGAGTGCTGTATTCCAAAGAAATTTGTCTTTGCAGAGAAGATTCAATAAAGTAGCTGCAAGACAAAAGATTGAGCCTCCTTTCTTCTTGCAGTCTCTCTATTGGTCACCTTGTCATGCTATCACTTCACCTTTATAGCCAAGGTTTAAGAACCACCCTAACAACGGTTCAGTGACAGATTAGGTGGTCGTATAACTATAGGAGCTGATGGCTATTTTGAGTGTTGACTTAAAGTGGGGTTTAAATCATCATTTCCAGTAATCCTAGGTTCATCATAAGGTAAATACGCCACTGTAGACAAACCCTAAAAGAACAAATAAAGTAGTGCAGACAGTCAAAAGTGTGGACGTCTTCATTATATTGAAAGATTGACTAGTACTACAATCTGCTTTTAAACCCTACACAAATGAAAATCTAATTTACTTTAACTGAGGCCCTGTTTGTGTTCCTCAATTAGGCTCCTCAGTTGTTTGGCAGTGTACTGTACAATGGCTTAAAAATAAAATTATTCAACCAGAACTGACCTGTTGAGGGTGGTGAAATTCATTTCAAACAATACGTTTATGATATACTAGTACTTCATGTGCAAACATTACGCAATGTGGAAAGTGCGACGTCACGCATGTCCTACTCTTAACTTAGTTGAGCAGGATTATCTATATGGCAGTCTCAAAATATACCGCTTAAAAGATAGAGTTTATGAATAGATTACTTTCATAATTAGACAACATTCTTGAAATAAAGAGCTTACTTTTCTTTGGATACAGTTCCTGCAATGTGTGGGCAGAGACTTTTCTTATCATTTACAAATTTTATGAAGACTGGTATGAACAAATCAGCAGCAGCAGAACAAAAGATGCTGAAAACCTACAACATATTCACTAGAAGATGAATCGAACACTCAGTGCACAACCTCTTTGGAGTATCAGCATACTTATGTGTTAGAAAATGTAGGTTCTCTATTGAATGAATCCAAAACATACGGATTGTATCAAAGAATGAAGGAGTACTAATATGACAATCTAGGACAAAAAAAAAATCATGAGATCATGGTTATTTTTAAACCTCAATATTGTAAATATTATCAGTGTTTTATACTGGAACCTCCACTCTTTGAGCTTGTAAAGTAGACCAACATTACAAGGAACATTTTGCACAAAAACGTTCCTGTGATCAGTGTTGACCCGCCCATACATTATTTTGGAAGATAGTCACATCGGAAGCATTGCCTCATATGTACAAATGTTTAACACTTCCAACATGACTAGCTTGCAAAATATTGCAAGTTTCGTGCTAATATTTTCAGCCTATGGTTATCATATATTTATACATCTGCACATACATTTTAGTGACAATCGGTCATGTTTTTTTTGAGAGATGGAGTTTGCTTGAGCAAGGCATCGTCCCTGCCAGCTCAAGAGAAACATTGTTTGAGCACGCCTTTCACTCTGCCATCTCTCCTTGCATGACAGTATTTTGAGATTTGATTCTGTGTGGTGTGCAACATACACCGAAAAGAAAAAATAGTTTTAATCAATCTTTTGTTACATTTCTCAGATCAGAATTAAAATGTTCAAAACTACTTGTTCAGTCTTCTCAGCGTATCACTTGCGCACATCAAAAAACAGTCTCTCATTTCTTTGAACAAATTGCAAATTCTTTGGCAAATCCATGCAATAAAGTAAAAACGATGTGGTGCCCCTAGTGGCGGCTGAGTGTACCGCAGGCAGTCAAATTCAGCCGCAGGTAATTAATTAAATTATTACTACCCATTATCGCTACATCAATCACTCCTAGCGTCAATCTAGAGTTAACCCACGATGCATCTTTTTGAAATGTAGGAGGATACCAGAGTACCCAGAGAAAACCCCCGCAGGCACGGGGAGACCATGCAAATGCCATTCGGGAAGGCCGGATTCAAGCCCTGGACGTTTGTATTGTGAGGCGGATGTGCTAACCTGTCGCTAACCAGTCATTGCCCTGCATCAAATATACATCAGCCCAATATTTCTCATAATCAGGAGGTAAACGGCAGAGCTAGGCAGAATGGTCCGTCCCTCCGTCCTGGATGGACGCCCATTTTAGGAGCGGAGGCCGGTGGGCGACACATTTGAAAAAAAGGAGCGGACTAAGCAAGGGCAGAAGTGGATTTTAGTCCCTAATGCGTGTGACGCATTAGGCTTCTTTATACTCCCGTGTCGACGTGAGCGACAACTGCCGCATTGCAACACGTAACTGGCACATTGTGCTGTGACACATGTTGGCGACAGGTCTGCAACACATGCCGCGCACACGTCAGAAATTGCTGCTGCGTATATGACCACGTGCGCATTCCCTCTCCAGTTTGGCAGCGGCGTGGGTGTTATGTCACGTATGTGTGTGTAAAGAAGCTACACCCGCACGCACCTTCGCCGCCACATTCCATATCGTTTTCACAATACAATTAAATGCATTGTCTAGTCATCTGGGTCCCTTTATGGTTGTAGCAGGCACGATATCCATTGCTGTCACTGTCTTTTTGAAGCGACGCCCCCCAACTTGGAATGGAACTGTAACACATCTTCAAAACAAGTTGTGCGCGAGTATAAAGTGCGTGCAGCATTGCCGCAGTGACGTCGTTGCTGATGAGGCGAGCACATCCAGGTTCAGTTCATGGACTTCTTCTGGCGTCTTCCTTACTTTAACAACCAACACAGTAGGACGTCTTCATTGAAGTTGAACACCTTCGCTCTAATTCACCTCTCTCTCTTTTTTCTTCGCTCCGGACAAATCTGCTGTGTAATGGTTTCCTTTTCTTTTGAAGGCCGGGAATAGGATTAGCAGGGAAAATAAACAAGCTGGAATGCGAGTGACTTCTTGCCGTCTGTTGGACCCACATAATTATACAATACCTAAAACCAACCCCAAAAGGAACAAATACGTAAGCAGGATGAAAATAGATTTCGGACTTGGTCTTTGGTTTCTAAAGACAGTGACTCCAGGTGTTTTCGAACAGCAATCCTCTTTTCTTTATTGCCAAAAACAATTACCTCTGTTTTGTTTTGGTTTAGCTGAAGGAAATTTTGGTTCACCCAGTTGTTAATTTGCTCTAGACAGTGACACAATTCGCTGATTGAACTGGTGTCATTTGGGGACATTGATATATATAGCTGTGTGTCATCTGCATAACTGGATCTAGCCTTCTCTGTCGCTGGTCCTTCCCTGTGGAATGATTTTGGTTCAACCAGTTGTTAATTTGCTCTAGACATTGACACAATTCGCTGATTGAACTGGTGTCTTTTGGGGACATTGATATATATAGCTGTGTGTCATCTGCATAACTGGATCTAGCCTTCTCTGTCGCTGGTCCTTCCCTGTGGAATGACCTTCCATTGGATGTTAGGCAAGCCCCCTCTCTGTCCATTTTAAAAACCAGTTTGAAAACAAATTTTCGGCTGTTTTTCCGGTTTCTATGGTATGTAGTGTTTTGTGTTAAATTATTGATTTCACTTGCATTATGGCTATTTTGTTGTTGTATGTAAAGTGCTTTGTTACAACTGTAGCTGTTGTGAAATGCACCATATAAATAAAATTGTATTGTATTGTATTATAACATTGGTGTTCTGAAGCATTTGACCCAATGGTAACTTATCGTCGCTGTCCTGTGAAAAACACATATGTATATTTTTTTCAATTTTCTTATTTTTACATGAATGGTGTTTCTGCGTTACAGACATCGCATTAAAGTGAAAATTAAAAATGTTTCCACAATTGGACATAAGTGTTTTTCCTCGTTTATATATGTTTTCTTTTAGACACAATGGTTGACTGAACCTTTGGGAGTGTTTCAACAGATGTAGGATTTTTTTTTTTTTGATTGGGCCCTGGCACTCTAAGATTTCGAATGATTGCACAGTTGTTTGATTCAAACCATCTAAGAAATATATTCATCCATCCACCCATTATTTATATCCTCTTATCCTCACAAGGGTCGCTGGCGTGCCGGAGCCTATACCAGCTGTCATCGGGCAGTAGGCGGGGTACACCCCAAATTGGTTGCCAGCCAATCGCAGGGCACACAGAGACAAACAAACATCCGCACTCACAATCATACTTAGGGGCAATTTAGAATGACCAATAACCTACCGTGCATGTTTTTGGAATGTGGGAGGAAACCGGAGTACCTGGAGAAAACCCACTCAGGCACGGGGAGAACATGCAAACTCCACACAGGGAGGCCGGAGCCGGAATCGAACCCACGACCTCTGAACTGTGAGGCGGACGTGCTAATAACCAGTCGACCACCGTGCCGCCTTAAGAAATATATGAAATATATAAATATATACAGATCAGCATAGTTGTCTAAGGAAATAGACAACTATGCTGATCAGTTCTCCCAAGTCCAGGGGGCCCGGAGAGTGCTCCCACTGAAAATGGTTCATGTATCAACATCCAAATAATAAGTGCATGTCACAGAGAAGGTGATTCAAATATGACTTTATTACAAGATAACATTAAACAGCACATAAGCATAGATAGATAGATAGATAGATAGATAGATAGATAGATAGATAGGATAAACAATTAGACAGAGATTAGACTGTATACAGTGTCTCAGTTGGGCACGCATTATATGTGTACCAAACCCAAGCAGCAATACAGTGTTGCACTTTTGCAAATGCTGGGCTAAAACAAGGACAACAAGAGACTTCTTAAGATTGACAACAAAAATATCTATGCTTAAAGTTGAAGCGGTAGCAAGCGGCCCAGAATGTGTTAAGTTATACTTATAGAACTTCCTCCATTTCACAGCATTGGTTGTTCCCACTCAAAACCATACCAGATCATCTCCAGTAAACAATGACGAGAGCAATAAATCTTCTGGATTGTAGCCGCCATGAATAAATTACGTTTCAGTGGCACCTTGTTTAGACGATGCCAAACTGGGCCAGATCACTCAGTTCCATGTCCCCAAAAGCCTCCCAGGGGCAGATAACTTCTGCATCTAAAGAAAGACAAGAAAACAAATGTTCAAACAATGATGGGGCTGTCTCACTTATTGCTTTTTCCTATGATGTTTACCTCTGATGCTGTCCATCCCAGGAACATAATCAAATCTAAAAAGAAGATTCCACAGTTTTATTCAATATGTTAACATTGTAATGAACTATCACTTGAGCTGACTGGCAACTTACTCCTTCTGTCCAGCCTTGGGTGCCTTGCTCTTAAACAGTCTTGTCTCCTTCTCCTTTGACTTGGGAGGATTGGCAATGGTGCCCTTGGGTTCTGCTGCTGCATTCATTTCTATTAAACCAATAATTTGTGGCATTATTTCCAACAAATACAGTAAATCAATTCATAATTGAACATGTTTTTATATTAAGGTAAGTGAATAAATGGCTGCCGTCATTTTTGTATACAGTCGATGCAATTGTGATGTGCATCCATCCATCCATTGTCTACCGCTTATCTGAGGTCGGGTCGCGGAGGCAGCAGCTTCAGCAGGGAAGCCCAGACTTCCCTCTCCCCATCAACGTCTTCCAGCTCTTCCGGAGGGATTCCAAGGCGTTCCCAAGCAAGCCGGGAGACAGTCTTTCCAGCGTGTCCTGGGTCGTCCTCGGGGCCTACTGCCGGTGGGACATGCCCGAAACACCTCACCAAGGGAGGCGTCCAGGAGGCATCCTAATCAGATGCCCGAGCCACTTCAGCTGGCTCCTCTCAATGTGGAGGAGCAGCGGCTCGACTCTGAGTCCCTCCCGGATGGCCGAACTTCTCACCCTATCTCTAAGGGAGAACTCGGACACCCTGTGGAGAAACCCCATTTCGGCCGCTTGTATCCGAGATCTTGTTCTTTTGGTCATGACCCACAGCTCATGACCATAGAGCTCATGAGAGTAGGAACATAGATCGACGGGTAAATCGAGAGCTTCACCTTTCGGCTCAGCTTGTTCTTCACCACGACGGACCAATAAGTCGGCATCACAGCAGATGCTGCACCGATGCACCTGTCGATCTCCCGTTCCATCCTACCCTCACTCGCGAACAAGACCCTAAGATACTTGAACTCCTCTACTCGGGGCAGACTCTCATCCCCAACCCGGAGAGGCTAAGCCACCCTGTTCCGCCTGAGGACCATGGTCTCAGATTTGGAGGTGCTCATTTTCATTCCAACCGCTTAACAGTCGGCTACGAACCTCTTCAGTGAGAGTTGGAGATTGCGGCTTCAGGAAGCAAACGGTACCACATCATCCGCAAAAAGCAGAGATGCAATACTAAGGCCACCAAACCGGCCACCAAACCAGACTCCCTCGACACTTTGGCTGCGTCTAGAAATTCTGTCCATAAAAGTTATGAACAGAATCGGTGACAAAGGACAGCCTCTGCCAAGGCCCAACCCTCACTGGAAACAAATCTGACTCACTGCCGGCAATGCGAACCAAACTCTGACATTGGTGGTACAGGGACCGAACAGCCCTTATAAGGGGGCTCGGTACCTCGTACTCCCAAAGCACCCCCCACAGAACTCTCTAAGTTACACGGTCGAACGCCTTCTCCAGGTGCACAAAGCACATGTAGACTGGTTGGGCGAACTCTCATGCGCCCTCGAGGACCATGCTGAGGGTGTAGAGGTGGTCCACTGTTCCACGGCCAGGACGAAAACTACATTGCTCTTCCTGAATCCGAGATTCGACCCTCCTCTCCAGCACCCCTGAATAGACCTTACCAGGGAGGCTGAGGAGTGTGATTCCTCTGTAATTGGAACACACCCTCTGGTCCCCCTTCTTAAAAAGGAGGACCACCACGCCGGTCTGCCAATTCAGAGGCACTGTCCCCGATCCCCACGCGATGTTGTAAAGGCGTGTCAACCATGACAGCCCCACAACATCCTGAGCCTTTAGGAACTCAAGACGGATCTCATCCACCCCCGGGGCTTTGCCAACGAGGAGCTTTTTAACTACCTAGGTTACTTCAACCCCAGAGATAGGAGAGCCCACCTCAGAGTATCCAGGCTCTGCTTCCTTAGTGGAAGGCGTGTCGGTGGCTAATGGACACATCATGCAGTGTACCAAACAAATCCACATTCTGTACAATGTGACTACTGGTAAGCACATGAAAGGCGTTGTGCACGCAATTAATGAAGGTGGCTCTGGAAAACAACATGCAGTGAGCGCTGCATATCCTGCGCAGTTGGGTAACTAGTTGTGCGTTTGAAGTGTTCTGAGGCATTTTTTGTGGTTTGTCCATTTCACTGAGTCAGTTGAGATGAACTTTGTGACCACGTCACACGCATGAGGAACGATTAGTGGGCCGGACTAAAATCCACCTCCGCCCTTGCTTAGTCTGACCCCCGACTGTCCAGCTCTGGTCAAAAGTAACCAAACTGGGTGAAATAGCACTGGATCCAAAAGGGTCTGAGCCAATGGTGGGTTATTTAAGCCCAACGCATTGGGTTGAGGCATTGACCCAGCATATTTTGTTCCAACAAGGAATAAACGCTACCCATATATAACCCATCAGACTTTTGCACCTAATTTACCACTACCATGTGGAGCAAAACAGATTTGTACTTGTACACGAGGCACTTAGGGTGCTGGGGGGCGGGGCTAGGTGAAATGCGCCATCTCGACCAATCAAGTGCGACGGATTTGGGTGGCTGAAGCTCAACTTCATTGGTTAACCTTGGTCGCCCAGCGGGAACGAGCACGCTGGAGCACCCCTAACCACCACTAGGCGACCTTCTGTTTGATACTTCCGGGTACGTACGTAGTGTCTCTTACCGGTTATTTTGGTGCCATGCAGAGATGGAATTGCATCTACCGCTGTGAAATACTGCGGTTATAGTACAACAATAGTCAACACGTGTACGCTGGGCCCCTGTTTTGGTTAAAACATTTCTTAGCTGACCAAAAAAACGGCTAACGCTAACGTACGTGCCGTTCACTCGGTAGTAATTACGGTGTGTGTGCATTGATTTCATATTCTTTATTTGAGTTATGCAGAAGGCTAAACGTGACGCATATAACATACATACTGAAGTAGGATGTACATTTCCATTGGAATTGTTTAGTAGCAGAAGAATGAAGTAGGGAAAAGTGCACAATCAGAGGTACTTAGACGCATTGCATTTTCATGGAATTGCGTTACAATAACTATGACATTCAAACCTCTTACGTGTATTTCTTTGTAGTTAAAATAATGACTATTTTTTAATGTATCAGCTGCATTTATCTTTTACTATTGATAATTAAATTGAAAAAAAAAATGTAAAGACAACAATTTATATCAACAATTTATCAAAGGCCAGCAGTCATTCAAACGCAGCAAAGGACAGCAATTTTTACCTTCTTTCAAAACATAATTGCTTAGGGCTGCAATTAATGCTTATTTTAATAATCAATTGTATCTCGTAATCTTATGAATCAAAACAAACATTTTATTTCTATCCTTTCATTCTTAAACACTACTTTCAAATTTTCTGTGCAGAAAATGCACAAATTATTTATATTTCAGCGATTAGATTAGTCTTTGGCACATCAAAGCATATTGAAAAATGTTGATCATTCTTATTTAAGTAAAAGCAAATGTTTGCAAATGTCTTATTTTTGAAGAAACAAAAAAATAGGTGGCGGCACGGTGGTCGACTGGTTAGCACGTCCGCCTCACAGTTCAGAGGTCGTGGGTTCGATCCCAGCTCCGGCCTCCCTGTGTGGAGTTTGCATGTTCTCCCCGTGCCTGCGTGGGTTTCCTCCGGGTACTCCGGTTTCCTCCCACATTCCAAAAACATGCATGGTAATGATTGGACTGTCTAAATTGCCCCTAGGTGTGATTGTGAGTGCGGATGTTTGTCTCTGTGTGCCCTGCGATTGGCTGGCAACCAATTCAGGGTGTCCCCTGCCTACTGCCCAAAGACAGCTGGGATAGGCTCCAGCACGCCCGCGACCCTTGTGAGGATAAGCGGTATGGATAATGAATGAATGATGAAAAAAATAGGTGCTTTCATCAAAGGCTACGTAGACCTGAGAATATTTACTGTTGAGACGGTGACAATTGAGGGATTTGGAATATTTTAAACCAAGTATGAAAATAATCAATTATATTAAAAGCTTAATTTGATAGCCGATTAGTAGATTAATCTTTGAACCTATACTCGATTTATTTTTTCCCTTTATGACTCACATGGTATGCAATGATATCTACTTATCTTCTTTCTATTCAAGGGTATTTTAAAAGCTGAACTAATTAAATTTGGACTTGATAGAATTGAAATTCTCTGACGAGATATCTACGCAGCAATCACCTGGCTTCACTACATGCTGTGCTGCACCAACTGGAGGAAGATGATCTGAACCTGTCCAGCAGTGTCCACCTTTTCTGCTGTCAATGTCTTTGTTCCCTGCTTACAAGCCCAACAATGTTTTCAAAGATGGCTGGGACAATCATCCAATGAGCACTAAGTGAAATGGTACCGCTAACCAATTGTGGCACATAGGACTGCAGCACAATTTACAGGAGTCTAATGATTGCGTAAGTCCTTTTGAACTTTGGTAAACAAAACATGCAGCCGCCCAAATCCGTCGCAGTTGATTGG
Source organism: Filicampus tigris (assembly GCF_054856515.1). NCBI lineage: Eukaryota > Metazoa > Chordata > Actinopteri > Syngnathiformes > Syngnathidae > Filicampus > Filicampus tigris. The sequence goes on from NC_141219.1 coordinate 29,519,244, forward strand.
TCAAGATGGCGCATTTCACCTAGCCCCGCCCCCAAGTACAAGTACAAATCGTGAATCTTACAAGTCCAAATCTGTTTTGCTCCACATCTTAGTGGTAAATTAGATGCAAAAGTCACGTGTGCGTCCAGCAGCAGAAAAAACACTCGTGACCCCAAATGGCGACTTCAAGTTACTTTTGCACCAAATTTACCTTCATATGTTTTTAGCTGGTCTGTAAATGAGTCTACATTCTGTCAGCCAAACTGTCTGGTGTGCTGGGGGCGGGGGGGGGGGACGGGGTGCAAAAGAAAACACCCTCAGGCCATTGGAAGACCAGCATGGCGAAACGCAGTCTGCTAGATTCTCAAACACAGTAAAATAGACTTTCCCCGCCACAAAAATCAAGATTCAACAGTTTTTACGTCAAGTGCGCTTTCTATAAAAATAGAGCCCTAAATGTACTAAATGTGCTGTTTCGTACTTCTATTTCAGACAAACCTGTCCAAAGTGGCGACTACATTCAGCAATTGAGACTGCCCCTATCCAATCTTCAACTCCATCTGATGGGTCAAAATACTTAACTCACTGTGGGTAAAAGTAACCCAATCTGCTCAAATTCCATAGCTACCCAAAGAGTGGGTTCGGAAAACAACACAGCATTTTATAGTGCGTTTATAGTCATAAGTTCAAAGCCCCTGCACTATAAATCAACTGGGATATGTCTATTATTGATCTGTGATAAAATTTAAAGTCACTACAAACTTCAATACAACTCAAAAGATAATGTGTGGTGCCAGAAGGAGCCTAACCTGGATGTTACTTTGGGGATTGGTGGAATCCAGAAGCAGCAGTCTGGAAGGCCTGAGAAGAAAAAGATGCAAAACAAAGAGAAGTTTCTCTTTCTTTTTGCACTCCCTGTTCTGTGCTTTCACTATGCCGTCCCCTTTATATAGTGGTGTTACACAAAGCTGTTAATAGAGCTGATGCAGGGATATTATCATGGGGGATAATCTTCAGAATTTGAGGACAGCTTGTACCTGTGTTGCAGCAAGTGCCTCATCTCTTCGTTCATGTTTTTTTTTTCTACAGAGGCTGCTCATTCTCACCAGCAATTATGCTTTAATGCAGCATGATGCAACAGCACAACAGTAAATATTACTACTAACTACAATACTCAATTTTAAATTATATAATAGTTGTAGAATGTACAGTAGTAGGTTATTGGACAGTTGGCCAACACTCAACACTCGCAGGGGTCGGCAACCAGAGGAAAATTCTGGTTTTGAACGTGAGTCTCCTATCATGATTTTATGTACATTGTGGAAGCTAGCATCGTTTTCATATTGTGGGTGTGTGTGCGTGTGTGTGTGTGTGGTGTTTGATTGACAGTTAACAGCTGAGTGGGGCGTTGTTTCAGCGCATACAGCAGACACGCCCACAGTGTTGATTTTTTTTTTCCTCACTATTCTCAAGCCTCATTTGCTTTGTACTTTTGAAATGGATGTACAGGTGCTGAAAAATGTAGCACGTGGATGGGCAATTGGCTGAAGTGGTCCCCTGATTAATTTAACAAACCCAAGAGATTCATCAAAAAATAAACATCCAATCCATGTTTTTCATGGGGAACGGGATAAATATTGGGGGCCGGGGGAATCACACCAAAAAACAGAACAAAATACAAAATATTTTTTTTAATAATTTTATAAAAAGTTAGAACAAAAAATATGTGGATATACAAAGCCTTGCACGGTGCAGGTGTCAGCTGTAGTCTTAATTTATTATTTTACCTTTCATCAGTAGATGGTAGACATGGCTTAGTTGTGGAAACACCGTGTCTTATACAGCCCTGTACTACTACAATGTGAGTTTTTTTTACGGATTTGGAATGATATCCATGACAAACATTGTACTTCAATAATATACAATTTTGAGTGCATGTATTTTAGTGAAAAATTGCACACAATGTGTTCTTGCACTTAATATTTTCTTGTTCAGTTGTTTTGTGCCATCCTTGAATGGTAATTTGTATGCAAGAGAGCCCTTTTACACTGGAAAAACAAATTACAGTATGTGGTTATTTTGTTGTTTGCTTCAAACATTTTATTGTTGGGTTAGGATAGTTGATCTCTTATACATGCATTGAGAGATATATGAAAAATGAAATATATTAAGAGCACACATTTTACATGTATACAAAATATATTCATATTATGTATTCACAGTTGTTGTTTATCATTGTTTATACTGTTTTGGCCAGCACAGTGAACAAGTGGATAGCACACCAGCCTCGCAATTCTGAGGGTGGGGGTTCGAATTTGGGCACCTACCTTCTTGTGTGGACCTTGCATGTTTTCCCCATGCGTCCGTGGGTTTTACGCACTAAACCGTCTTCCTCCCATTTTCCAAAAACATGCATGTTACGTTAACTGAGACTCTCCATATGCGTGAATTTGAGTGTGAAAGGTTTTTTTCTATTGGATACATACCCTGTGCTTGGCTGGTGACGGGTGCAGGCTCCAGCTCACTTGTAATAGTCCCAGTCCCCTATTTTCAATCTCATCCATTTGCCCAATTCTTCAAAACTGTATCCTGCTGCATTTAAATTGGATTAGATAACATTAGGTCAGATGAGAGCAGAGCATTCTCAAACACAAAATGATGCATTGTTTTTATAAAATGTATAATGAAAATTACCAAAGCTGAATCAGGTGTTTAAAAGTGTTCTTAAAGAGTATTAACTTGTTTCACGTGTCACACGGCAAGACAGACACGTTATCAACAGCAGTTAATATGGAACATGCTGGTAAGTATTTAATTGGATCACACAAGGTGGCCTCAATGATGAAAGTATTATGCATAATACAATCCATACACACTGTATGTTAAGTAACTAATTCCTATATTTACTTAACATGAAATTATCATATTATACACTGGGATGGATATTTTATCTAAGTACTAGGCCATTACAATATATTTACAAACATCCATTCATACATTATCTGAACCGCTTATCCTCACGAGGGTTGCAGGCTGTTTGGAGTCTATCCCAGCTGTCTTTGGCAGTGGGCAGTACACCCTGAACTGAACATTTAAAAAAAAAAAATATGCTGCGTACTTAGCATTACTGCTGAGAAATGGATGGAGGAGAAGGAGGGGAGGGCGAAAAAGGCAAAGATACTCCGGGCGCACAAACACAGACACAATCGTAATACCTCGCTTGCACGGGACACTCGCATGCTCAAATGCAAGGAATCTTGGTCTTTGTAGTACAGGAAGTGCTTGTACAGCATGCACAGTTTTTGGCACGCAACCCACTGGGAATACACAAGCAGAAGTACACAAGCGCATAGACGCAGCACAAAAGCACACTTTTGGAGTGGGGAGCAAACAGGCTACTTCATTCCTGTGGTGAGTGACGTGAATATCAAGTGTTTCATTGATAGTTGAAAGTAACAAGCGGAAATGAACAAACAACTGAACTTACAGGCCTGACAGAATTTGTTCACATGAACACTGTACAGTAGTTAAATGCTTTGTTGCAGGTCTAAATTCCAGCTCTTAGTGGAATTTAAACACAGAAACATTTGCACTCACAGTCACACCTAGGGGCAATTTAGACTGTCCAATTAACCTACCGTGCATGTTTTTGGAATGTGGGAGGAAACCGGTGTACTCGGAGAAAACCCACGCAGGCACGGGGAGAACATGCAAACTCTACACTGGAAGGCCGGGGCTGGATTCTAACCCACGACCTCTGCACTGTGAAGCGGACGTGCTAACCAGGTGACCACTGTGCCGCGCTCTCCATAATCATAAAAATCAGAATTTTTATGGGGTAATGTGAGACACGATAACTAGACAACAAGGGTGAAAGGGACATGGAGGAAAAGACAGAGCTTACACGAAGGGTTTGGGCGTGGTCTGCAGGCTTAGGGCGGACGCAGGCAGTCGCTGTTTGCTTCCCGCTGGGTCCAGTTGTGTTCGGTTCATTCAATCAATCACATTTTATTTATATAGCACTTTTCATACATAAAAATGCAACTCAAAGTGCTGTAAAACATCCAAAGCAAAACATAAAAAGATCCGTTCACGGCCTCCCTCCCAACAAACACAAGACAGATATCCACCAGTACATCAGCACTCACACACACCCGCACAAAGTGCACAACCTGACAAAATGTGTTAAAGACATGACAAGGCACAGAGAAACCATATGAGGAAAGGGTAACCAAGGGAAGCTCATCCTCGCTGAGGGGATTGACAGCCCATGACCACAGGGGTGCCACCACCACAGAGACCCCCGGCGTGGATTAGACAGGCGGACCCCACACAAAGTGTAGAGGCCGCCGGCCACCCGGACCCAAGGAGTCCCTGCGATGACAGCCCCCTCCGCCCTTCCCCAACCAACCCCCCCCAACGCGCAGGCCCCCCATGAGGGAACACTGGAGCTAAAAGCTAACAACAGCAGAGAACAACAAAACTAAAAGACTAAACAGTAGTCGAGTCTAAGAGCTAAAATCAGTAAGATAAGATAAAAATAATCTTCAATCAAAAGAAAAGAAATTATTTAAAAGTTGTTAAAAGCTAAACTAAAAAGGTGTGTCTTGAGCTTCCTCTTAAAAATATCAACTGTCTTTGCGGACCTGACGTCCTCTGGCAGGCTATTCCAAAGGTGAGGACCAAAATGGCTGAATGCAGCCTCACCATTCGTTTTGGTCCTTACCCTAGGAATAATTAAAAGGCCTGCGCCAGAGGACCTCAGGATCCACGAGGGTTGGTATGATAAAAGCAAATCAGATAAATAAGATGGCCCAAGACCATTAACACATTTATAAACTAATAAAAGTACCTTAAAGTTCATTCTGTCGGGTAGCGGAATGGAGGGGAACCCAAAACAGGAAGCAGGGAGTGTTCCAAAACAAAATATATTTGATTTACAAAAGAATAAAACAAACCAGGTAAATCAAATTCTCAAAAATCACTGAATTAACAAAGATCTTGAATAATGTTCAGGAGAAACTTAAAGACTTGGCTTGACTAGGCAAACGAACAGCAATGGGAGACGACATCACAAAAGTACTGTTGTCAATTTATAGAGCACTGGTTCGTTCGGTTTTTGACTATGGCTGTGTGGTCTATGGCTCTGCAGCCAAGTCCACCTTGGCTTCACTTGATGTTGTACAGGCCAGGGCACTTAGATTGTGTGTGGGTGCAGTTCGCACAACTTCGATCCCCGCGCTGCTTGTGGAGACGGGAGGGTGCCCTTTGTATTTGCGCCACAAGAAATTGGCCCTCAATTATTTTGTAAAACTGAAAGGCTTTGGCGCCTTTCTGTCTACGTCGGTGTTGGAAGATAGCTGGGAGGATGGTAGAGCGCCGGCTGGGACGACCTTGCTGCAGTCAGTCAAAGGCCATTTTACATATCCGTATTTTCGCGGTAGGGATGTTGTGGAACTCGTGGTTTAGACTGACATTCCCCTTTGGTTGTGGTCCGCCCCTGATGTAGATTTTTCGGTGTGTGAGGCAGTGCGTCAGGGTTTTAAGGGTGATTTGGTTAGTTATGTAAATATGCATCTTAGGGATCGATGGGAATCTGCTGTACAAATTTACACTGATGGGTTGAGGGATCCAGGTAGCTGTCGAGTCGGTGTTGGGATCGATGTACCAAAGGTGGAGTTTCGACAAGGTCGGCGGCCTCCTGATGGTGTATCTGTTTTCACGGCTGAGTTGATTGGGATTCTGTGGGCACTGTGGCCGGTGGAAGAGGTGGGGGCTGTAAATTCGGTTATATGCACTGATTCCCTGTCATCGCTGGTGGCGCTGGGAGGAGGAGTAGGTGATGGAGGTCATCCATTGGTGGGGGGGTACTTCTCTTTTAAGTTTTGCGAGGAGGAAAGACATAATTTTGTCCCGGCTTCGGCTGGGTCACTGTGGGCTGGCTGGTGGGCTTTTTTTATTGGGGAAGCATGTCGATGGCTGCTGTGAGGTGTGTGGTGTGAGGGAGTCGGTGGAGCATGTGTTGCTACATTGTCCACTATATGAGGCAGAAAGGGTGGTGATGGCTGGTGCGTTCGGTAGGTTGGGTGTTGGGGTTGGGGGTTTGACTTTGAGGGGGATGTTGGGGATGGGTGTTTCATTGATGGAGAGGGAAAGGTTGGTATTGCGGTTTTTAAAAAGTACTGGGCTGTATATTAGAATCTGATGGGGGCTGATGTTGATCTTATGTGTGTGTGGGACACTTGACCGGTGGAGGGCAGCAATGCACCTACTGTGCCTAGTCTGCCGGAAAGTAAGCGAAGAAGAAGAAAACATGAAACTAAATTCTAAACCAAAACCAAAATCAACAAAGACAGATCATGACAAAACTTAAACAGGAAGTTGCAATAAACACTTAGAAGCCTATTTTTTAAAGAATATGTAATCATTCTATTTGAATGCATACAGCCCTCCTGTCTTAAGTTTGTGTTTCACAAGTCAAAGCAAAAAATTGTCCAAACAGCATCTTGTATCTTGAAAAACTTCTAAGTCCAGTCACTCGTACCCCAAGGCACCACTGTACCTGAGAGTGAGATGGTCGTCCCATTCACAGTGCCTGAGTGCGTCAAAAAGAATATGTGAAGTTTCTAACTGATTGTTTCATGCTGTGGCACAAAATGACCTTTGGCAATAAAATAATTGATATACAAGACACGCTGCAGAAAACACCAATGAAGCTGTGGTGGCACATTTCTTCTTTCATCTCCTAATTTCTTGACATGGTGAATTTTGGGTTTTCATTAGCTGTAACTCGTAAAAAATGACATATACCACTGCGTGTCATTAACTATATTAGTTTCACATGTTGACCAACAAAACAATTCATTCACTGTAAATCGCATTGGCAGTCCCATTCCATGATGCCAGCATTGCTCAGGAAAGCTCGACTGACAGGCAAAGAGTTTGTTTGGTCTTCAAGTGGAGTGGTCTGCTGGATGAAATGCTGCAAGTTACATTGTCTCAGCTCCTTTTTCAGCTCTTCAATTTTCTCCCATTTGCTCTAAAGAATGGTGCAGATTACATTAGCAAAGAACTATTAAAATCTTGTTGAATGAAAATACATACCCTAAGCCTGTCCTCTGTAGTCCGCAGCTCTTTCAAAGTCCATGACAATGTATCATCCGATTCTTTGCTCTGCTGCATGCCATGGCTGAGCTCTGATTGCAGTGTCCTCAAGATCCCTTCAGAGAGCTGAGCATCCACCTGAGAGGTTTTAAGTTGTATGTATTGCTCTAGATGTGAAGAATGGGCCAGAAGTTCTTTGATCCGATAATTATGATCAAGTACTGATGTCTGTATCTGGTGTAGACCACTCTGCAATTCTGTTGTGATGAATAAATGAAGACTGTATTTTATTTTAAGATGGTCCATCATTTTTTACAAAACAAATATTGGTATCCTACCTTGTTCTCTGTCTATTTGTTCCTGCAACCTTTCTCTCCATAGCTGACTCTGCATCAGCTCGGCCTCATTATATTCGAACCATTGTTCCAGTCTGTCCAGTTCTTCTGCAGACCCAAATTCCCTTCCAGGAATTGTAGCAGACACTGTTTCATGTTTCCACCGCTCTGTCTCATCCTCCAGATCTTTAAGATGAAGCTGTAAATCTTTCAGCATCCTCTGTTGCTGCAAAATCTGCCTAAATATCTCCTCCTTGGAGGAGAAGGAAGTGCCATTTACCTTTGGTGGGTACTGAGGATCAAGAAAATTTACAGGGGAAGTGTTCAGTTCAGGTGAGGCTCTCGCAGAGTCCAGAGCCTGGTTTGATTTTGTCCTTCTGGATACTGTTGGCACACCAATACTGAAAGTGTGAGTCTTCTCTGACTCCCTGTGTTGCAGGGATTCTGAATCTAGTGGTTTGAGCAGAGCAGGATGAATGACTCTGAATGTTTTCTCTTGCCCATCACTGAGGCTGGGACCAGTCCGTCTCAGAATGAACTGGACCTCAGCAGCCAACTGTCCAAGCTTATTCAGATGCTGCAGAGGACATTCATCGGCACCAAGCAGTCTCTCTGTGCCCCGTAATTTCAAGATGAGAATATAACGACCAGTTTGACCTGCGTAATAGATATCAGGTTAATATAAGCCATAAATGTGTACATACATACATGTATAAATACATACATACATACACATACATACATTGTTGCTTATTAATAAACAAAACTACAGCAGTACCATATCGAATCAAATCGTAATCCCACTGAGTCTTACGAAATCGAATTGTTACATTTTAAAATCGTTGCATCCTTGAATCATATCGTACCCCATGTATCAAGAAGCGTGGTAGTTAAACTGACGGGATTCTGCCAGACGCTCCCAGCAAACCCTCACAATACGTTTGGCTCTGCCAGGTCGGACCGGCATCTTCCCCCACCATCAGAGCCAAATCATCACCATGTGGTGATCAGTTGACAGCTCTATCACTCTCTTAACCTGAGCGTCCAAAACATGCGTCCGCAAATCCGATGACACGACCACAAAGTCTATCATTGAACTGCGGCCGCGTCCTTGTGCCAAGTGCACATATGGACACCTTTATGTTTGAACATGGTGTGCGTTATGGTAAATCCGTGATCAACACAGAAGTCCAATAACAGAAAACCACTCGGGCTCTCATCAGCTCTCACCATTCCTCTTAATCACGCCCTTCCAGGTCCCACTGTCATTGCCCATGTGAGCATTGAAGTTGCCCAGCAGAAGGATGGAGTCCCCAGGGGCGGGGGAATGCTCTCCCACACACCCCTCTAGGACTCCAAAAAGGGTGGGTACTCTGAGCTGCTGTTTGGTGCATAGGCACAAACAACAGTCAGGGCCTCTCCCCCCACCTGAAGATGGAAGGAGGCTACCCTCTCGTTGACAGGCATGAACCCCACTCCTGCTCTGCACTTCTCACCGTGGGCAACTCCACAGTGGAAGAGAGTCCAACTGGTACCAGAGTCCAGGCTGTGTGTGGAGGCAAGTCAGACTATGTCAAATCTGAACTTCTCTGCCTCGCACACCAGCTCGGGCTCCTTCCCTGCCATGGAGGTGACATTGCATGTCCCTAGAGCTAGCTTCTGTAGCAGGGGGTTGGACTGCCAAGCTCCCTAATTTATGCCTCCGCCCAGCTCACAAAGCACCCAACCCCTGTGGCCGCTCTCACAGGTGGCGAGCCCATGCCGAGGGGGACCCACTTTGACACTTTGGACTGAGCCTGGCCGGGCCCCATGGGTTCATGCCTGACCACCAGGTGCTTGCCGAAGAGCTCCACCTCCAGGCCTGGCCCAAAAGGGGGGCCCCGGTTACACGTGTCCGGGCAAGGGAAAACTGAATCCATTTTTGTTTTTCATTATAAGGGGTCTTTTGAGCCGTGCATCGTTTGGTCCCTCACCTAGGACCTGTTTGCCATGATTGACACAAACCCCTCCACCACGGTAAGTTGACGACCCAGTGGCGGGGCTGGGGGGGGGGGGTGCTTTGGGGGGGGGGGGGGGGTTATTGGATATTTATTTCAGAAAACAAATTTGACTGAACTTTTATTTTCAGTTCGACGTGGAAAATGTGACAAAACCGCTTACCAATTGCTTGTGCAAGAGAAATGACAACGTCTTGACAAGAAGTAGCCTGGGATATTCCACACACCACTCGGACCACACCTTCCATCCACACCTTCATCTCCATCGCTGACACACAGCATCACCAGAAGCTACGAGTACAGACCGACAGTCGGGGGTCAGTGGCTTAAACATGACTTCAGCAAAATTCAGCCTTTCATCCGTTTTCTATATCATTTCACAATTCACTTATAAACGGACAAACACTTACATACATTTATACAATCACGTGTGGAGGCATGCGTGAACCATTACACCATCAGTGACCTCAGCAAAAGTCAATTGTAAGTGATGTGAAATCCATACATACAGACATAAAAACCTACAACACTGTCCCTTTATAATTTGAATTTGCATTGCTGGATGAGTGCTTGGAATATCCATCCATCCATTGTCTATACCGCTTATCCTCACAAGGGTCGCGGGGCTTGCTGGAGCCTATCCCAGCTGTCTTCGGGCTGTAGGCGGGGGACACCCTGAATTGGTTGCCAGCCAATCACAGGGCACACAGAGACAAACATCCGCACTCACAATCACACCTAGGGGCAATTTAGAGAGTCCAATCAACTTACATGGAATGTGGGAGGAAACCGGAGTACCCGGAGAAAACCCACGCAGGCACGGGAAGCACATGCAAACTCCACACAGGGAGGCCGGGGCCGGGATCGAACCCACGATCTCTGAACTGTGAGGCGGACGTGCTAACCAGTTGCCCACCGTGCCGCCCTGCTTGGAATATATGTTATAATAAAACAAACCTGAACATTTTTTATTTAAATCAAACAAAATGAATATGAATTTTCACCAGGCAAGTTTATCTTCCATACATGAGAACAGATGTTGGTATGTGAAGTTTGTGGGTTTTTCTCTCTCTCTGTACACGTTTGAAGGAGGCAGGAATGTAGCAGAACACGCTGACATTCTTGATTGACTCAGACTGCATACATATACTTCCGCTTCGTTTACAGTATTCAAAACATCCCAAGTAGCATCAGAACATTCCAGAAAAAAAAGATACACAGAACTTCTAATTTGAAGTTCTCTCAAAATATAGCAATAATAATGAATCCGCTTTCAACAACACATTTGAATTCTTCCATTTTGTCATGACATTAAATGACACTTCTTCTGCTCTATGGTTGTTACTTTAAATTCGAGTTTAAATAATTGCATTTAATTGCATAAATGAACTGTTCTCCTCCGACTCCAAACAACCTGACCATTTTAGATTCTGCTGTTGGTGGGCATGGCACATTTACAGTATTTTTGCCACTTCAAGAAAAAGGTTTTCAGATACCAAACATGATGCTTAAAAACAATACCAACTGCTAATAAAGTGTACACTTACCTTCTAGTGAAGCCTCTTTATCATTGATACTCTTGATCCTGTGCCTGCAGTTGTTGTTAAGTTGGTTTGTTAATGCATAAAATATACCTCACATATTCACCTACAGATTCACTCCAGCTTAGGAAGAGAAATGAAGTGCAGGAATGTGGACCTGCTAGGTGTTTTGTGAGAAAAGTGATGTCATTTGTGGGAGGACCCTTAGTGCACGCACTGTTGAAAGTTTTGGTATTTCAGTTGAAATTCTCTTGTCTTCGTAAATCTCACGATCATATTTAAATTCCACATGACTAGACTATGAAACTTCATGCACGAACAAATGTGTCAATGAAAGCATCTTTTGTTTTCTCCTCCTTGGTGTGTGCCAGTGTGGTAAGGATTGGCAGCTCTGTTTTCCCTCAGTACCATGCAATAACAGTGGTAAACAGAGATAAGCACACACATACCACAAACATCATAAGGAGGAGTGAATCAGTATGTTGGACCGTTGTCTGGTTTCTGTGAGTGGAAGAAAGTAACACATAGTGGAAGTGTCGCTTTTTCAGCACATTTACTATATTCAGTAATGATTACAGTAATTGACAAGAGTAATTTGGCAGCTTAGTGATGAAGTGCTGCCTCCATGAGTAAAAATATGACTTAATCTTCCTATCGACACCTTTTTTTTTATCACACTTTTTGCTCACTTTGTGGCAACACCGTAGCTCGGCACTCGGTTGTTATGGTAACAAAAGCTGTACTCACTATTGATCTAGTTTGGACAAAGCATGAGAAAGCATTATTCATCACACTTTTTGCTTGCTTCATCATAACACTTGGTCTATATATCTTTCTGTCTGTCTGACTGTCTTCTGTCTATCTATCGGTCTCTCTCTCTCTCTCTCTCTCTCTCTCTCTCTCTCTCTCTCTCTCTCTCTCTCTCTCTCTCTCTCTCTCTCTCTCTCTCTCTCTCGCTCTCCCCTCTACATATCCATCCATCGCTCTAAACCTAACGTGGAATGAAAGTTTCCCTGTGTGATGGTACTTTCATGAACTGTGGCTGCAATCTATGGCTCCAAATATGTTTGGGAAGCCCTTGTCTACAGTTTTACTCTGTTGCTTTGGCGCTGTACATTTCTCAGATTAGAATTGAAATTCACAAAACGACTTGTTCAACGGTCACATCATCAAAAAAGGTTTCTCATTTCTTTGAACAAGTTGCATATGTTTTAGTAAATCCATGCAAATGATTCTGTACTATTCTCTGCTGTTTTCCACTTAAATTTGATCAAAATGTAATGGTCAACAGCTAGAGAAAGAATAAAATAAATATATACAAAATAAATCAAACGACCCTGACAAATAATCCTAATAAAGTCAATAAAAATAAATTATACTCTTTGAAGTGAATAATGGCAATTCAACTTTACTTCAGTACACTCGTAATCATTTTTTTTTTTTTACTTTCTCCTCCGGCCACTAGAGGTCACTTGGGGATTAGATGTAGACTCCTGTTTCCCTTAGCAGTCTTTCTTTTTGGTTGTCGTTTCCCTGACATTTTTATGCCACAGTTCCATACACAGTTAACGTTAAGACCCTGACTTTATTTATGTAAGTATATGACCCATTCTACCGAATTGGTTGAAGTTGCTGTCCCACAATGAAAATCATATTTTAAAAAACAATGAAGTGTTCAGACCTTGCCTATTTAGTTACATCTGTTTATGATATATTTTACCACAAGGCATTAATTGAGATACTATTAAACTGAATGTATAAAAAGTCATCTTTTATATGTCACTTCCTATTGGGAGGTGGCTGTCCCAATCTCTAACTCCTAAATTTCAAATCATGAAAAAAAAATGTAGAAAATTTTTGCCAATTTAAAAAATACTTTACTTTAATAGAACATTTTGGTTGCTTTTAAATGTATGGTGAAAGATTTACATTGATTTTGTTGATTTTTTTCAAATTAGAAGTTTGTATGTAAAAAAACCTGTCCCAGCTTTTCATGTCACTACCGAATCGCAAAGAGTATTTGTCTGTAGGCATGACTTGGTTTTAGCCACATCCCCAGAAATTTCACCAGTAAGAGACATTATCTTCATGTTCATCACTGGTCACATGGCGAGTAATTAGTTGGCAGCATTATTAAGTTATGTGCCCTCCAAAGTGGTTTTAAAGACTGTCACTACCAAACACCTCATTTTGGCAATAAAATGAGCACTTTTGATTTTAATGCTAAATATACTGTTTTCTATCTCTGTACACATGCTCAAAACTGTCTGTGGTAGCCACATTGTGCCTAGCATTCTTGAGTATTGTCAACAACTATCATAAAATGTCACTCCCGAAACGGTCACTACCGAAACGTTTCGGTAGTGACAATATGATGTTTCTTTTTGAATAAAGTAAGTTTTAAACAATATAATACATAGATACATATGTCATACATAGATCTTTCTGATATTAACAATATTATATTCCATATCTTATCCAAATTTGAAGGGAAAAATAAACCCGAACCGGTCACTACCGAAACATACAGATAGGTTTCGGTTGTGACACAATGGTTTCGGTAGTGACAATATGATGTTTATTTTTGAATAAAGTAAGTTTGAAATAATATAATACATAGATACATATGTCATACATAGAGCTCTCTGATTTTTAACAATATTCTATTTCATATTTTATCTTAATTTGAAGGGAAAAACACCAAAATGCCAAAAAGCCTAGCAGAGACAGAGTACAGGCAAAGGGTTACAATGACCCAGTGAAATCCAAAGAATATTTAATAAAGGAAAGAGAAAGAAATAAGAGATGGAAGGAAGAAGGAAAGCTGAAGTCTACCAATGAATTCTCCAGCAAGAGCAAAGGAAAGTCAGAAAAGCATGGAGGAAAAGACAAGACCACCCCGGATGTCTCTCAAAAAACAGAGAGAGAGGGAACATACATACAAATGTATGTTACAAAAATGTTTGTCATTCCAATTAAATTTTCATTTGGAAGGTGAAACCACAGTTTTTCAATGATGAAGAGCCCTGTGATGAACAGGTGAGCGGTCCGGCGTGTACCCTGCTTTTGCCCTAAGTCAGCTGCGATCAACTCCAACCCCCTGCGACCCTGAGTACAGCACAAAGTAGAAAATGGAAAAAATAATGTTTCATTCGTTATAATACACGTTAAAAGTTAAAATATAGCAAAACTAGTTAAGTGATTACAATGCTACACTCACACAAAGTATTACTGCAACAGCAGCAACAATATGGTCACTACTGAAATGTTGCAGTCACTACTAAAAAAACTGATGTTTTAACAAAAATAGAGTATAAAATTATCAACCAGCAATTTTTGAGAATGATTTTTTAAGCGTATGTTTGTTTTAATTAATGATGACTTTTGAAGTGAATATGATCAACTTTCTACATTTTACAATGAAAAATAGTATATACATTTTGATTTATTTTGGAAAAAGTCATATGAAATTCTGTTGAAAATTCATTTTGATTGGTTTTGATGGCAAAACCATATATATTAATTTATAAAAATACTCTGTAGAGGGGGGAATGGAAACAAATATGAATCGGCTAGTAGAACTATTTTTATTCTTCTGTAATTGTCTGTTTCTGTAGTGACACATTTTAGGGACAGGCAAGATATTTGGGAAAAGCTAGAAAATACTATTTGAAAATTGACTGTACTTTTACCATATTTGTGCCCCTTAGATATGGTGCAACATGAATACAATAAAAGTTTTTATGAAATAAAATACAAATTTCACACATTTTCCAACTCTGAATTTGAACCAATTCAGTAGAAATCATCGGTTACTTATCATTTGTAATTGCTACTTTATTAGTTATTGCTCGTGCTTTCTACATGTTGTATTGCAGTTGAAGGCCAAAGCTTATATATGGTATCATTGCAGAGCTCCTTCACCTTTGTTGTTAAAGCAACATGTCATGTCAGTTTTTGTTGATTAATAAAATTTTGTTTAAACAATACTTTGTTTTTTTGTTTGTTTTTGGGCTTCTGCTTTGACACCAGTAATAGCGTGTAGACGTTCGAATCGATTTCTATCCTTATAGCAAAAGGAGGAAGTGAGTATGCCGTAAAGCAATTCAGGACATTTGTATTTTTTTTGTGTGCCAGGGTTGCTTCCGTCCTCCTCAAAGCTGCTTAGTGCCTGTAAAAACGATACAGACCCCACACCGGGGCATTACAAAAGTCCCACTAGTTGTAAGTCAATGTTTCATCAAGAGTTGTGAAAATGTTTATAATGCCAATTTCCTGGCCAGTGCTGCTTTAAACACCATTTGACATTGAGGAGTCTGTTTTTTCATGAAGAAGCTATGGTCATCGTTAAATGCTGTGTCCCTGGCTGTGCGTTCTGCGCTGAAGATGTGTCTCAGGCCCTAGTCGCCATCGCTTTGCTGGCAAATAATCCATCCATCCATCCATTATCTCCCGCTTATCCGAAGTCGGGTCGCGGAGGCAGCAGCTTCAGCAGGGAAGCCCAGACTTCCCTCTCTCCAGCAACACCCTCCAGCTCTTCCGGAAGGATCCCAAGGCGTTCCCAGGCAAGCCGGGAGACATAGTCTCTCCAGCGTGTTCTGGGTCGTCCTCGGGGTCTCCTGCCGGTGGGACATGCCCGGAACACCTCACCAGGGAGGCGTCCAGGAGGCATCCTAATCAGATGCCCGAGCCACCTCAACTGGCTCCTCTCGACGCGGAGGAGCAACGGCTCGACTCTGAGTCCCTCCCGGATGGCCGAACTTCTCACCCTATCTCTAAGGGAGAGCCCGGACACCCTGCGAAGGAAACCCATTTCGGCCGCTTGTATCCGAGATCTTGTTCTTTCGGTCATGACCCACAGCTCATGACCATAGGTGAGAGTAGGAACGTAGATCGACCGGTAAATTGAGAGCTTCGCCTTTCGGCTAAGCTCCTTCTTCACCACAACAGACCGATACAGGGTCCGCATCACAGCAGACGCTGCACCGATCCGCCTGTCGATCTCCCGTTCCATCTTACCCTCACTCGTGAACAAGACCCCAAGATACTTGAACTCCTCCACTTGGGGCAGAATCACATCCCCGACCCGGAGAGGGCATGCCACCCTTTTCCGACTGAGGACCATGGTCTCAGATTTGGAGGTGCTGATCTTCATTCCGACCGTTTCACACTCGGCTGCGAACCGCTCCAGCGAGAGTTGGAGATCGCGGCTTGAAGAAGCCAACAGTACCACATCATCTGCAAAAAGCAGAGATGCAATACTGAGGCCACCAAACCGGACCCCCTCGACACCTCGGCTGCGCCTAGAAATTCTGTCCATAAAGGTTATGAACAGAATCGGTGACAAAGGGCAGCCTTGGCGGAGTCCAACCCCCACAGGAAACGAATCCGACTTACTGCCGGCAATTCGGACCAAACTCTGGCATCGGTGGTACAGGGACCAGACAGCCCTTATCAGGGGGCTCGGTACTCCGTACTCCCGAAGCACCCCCCACAGAACTCCCCGAGGGACACGGTCGAACGCCTTCTCCAAGTCCACAAAACACATGTAGACCGGTTGGGCAAACTCCCATGCACCCTCGAGGACCCTGCTGAGGGTGTAGAGCTGGTCCACTGTTCCACGGCCAGGACGAAAACCACATTGCTCCTCCTGAATCCGGGATTCGACCTTCCGACGGACCCTCCTCTCCAGCACCCCTGAACAGACCTTGCCGGGGAGGCTGAGGAGTGTGATCTCTCTGAGCACACCCTCCGGTCCCCCTTCTTAAAAAGGGGGACCACCACCCCGGTCTGCCAATCCAGAGGCACTGTCCCCGATGTCCACGCGATGTTGAAGAGACGTGTCAACCATGACAGCCCCTCAACATCCAGAGCCTTTATGAACTCCGGGCGGATCTCATCCACCCCCGGGGCTTTGCCACCGAGGAGCTTTTTGACTACCTCGGTGTCGGTGGAATTGAGGAGGTCTTCGAAGTACTCTCCCCACCGACCCACAACGTCCCGAGTTGAGGTCAGCAGCACCCCATCTCCACTATAAACAGTGTTAATGGTGCACTGCTTCCCCCTCCTGAGACGCCGGATGGCGGACCAGAATTTCCTCGAAGCCGTCCGGAAGTCATTTTCCATGGCCTCCCCGAACTCCTCCCACACCCGGGTTTTTGCCTCAGCAACCGCCAGAGCTGCATTCCGCTTGGCCAGCCGGTACCCGTCAGCTGCCTCCGGGGTCCCGCAGGCCAAAAAGGCCTGATAGGACTCCTTCTTCAGCTGGACAGCATCCCTTACCGCTGGTGTCCACCAGCGGGTTCGGGGATTGCCGCCACGACAGGCACCGACCACCTTGCGGCCACAGCTCCGATCGGCCGCCTCAACAATGGAGGCACGAAACATGGTCCACTCGGACTCGATGTCCCCCGCCTCCCCCCGTGGGAAAAGTTCTGCCGGAGGTGGGAGTTGAAACTCCTTCTGACAGGGGATTCTGCCAGACGTTCCCAGCAAACCCTCACAATACGTTTGGGTCTGCCAGGTCGGACCGGCATCTTCCCCTACCATCGGAGCCAACTCACCACCAGATGGTGATCAGTTGACAGCTCCGCCCCTCTCTTCACCCGAGTGTCCAAAACATGCGGCCGCAAGTCCGATGATACGACTACAAAGTCAATCATCGAACTGCGGCCTAGGGTATCCTGGTGCCAAGTGCACATATGGACACCCTTATGCTTGAACATGGTGTTCGTTATGGACAATCCGTGATGAGCACAGAAGTCCAGTAACCGAACACCGCTCGGGTTCAGATCGGGGGGGCCGTTCCTCCCAATCACACCTCTCCAGGTCTCACTGTCATTGCCCACGTGAGCATTGAAGTCCCCCAGCAGAACGATGGAGTCCCCAGGTGGAGCGCCCTCCAGCACACCCTCCAAGGACTCCAAAAAGGGTGGGTACTCTGCGCTGCCGTTTGGTGCATAAGCACAAACAACAGTCAGGACCCGTCCCCCCACCCTCAGGCGGAGGGAGGCTACCCTCTCGTCCACCGGGGTAAACCCCAATGTACAGGCGCCAAGCCGGGTGGCAATAAGTATGCCCACACCTGCTCGGCGCCTCTCACCCTGGGCAACTCCAGAGTGGAAGAGTGTCCAACCCCTCTCGAGAGGACTGGGACCAGAACCCAAGCTGTGCGTGGAGGTGAGCCCGACTATATCTAATCGGAACCTCTCAGCCTCACACACCAGCTCAGGCTCCTTCCCTGCCAGAGAGGTGACATTCCATGTCCCAAGAGCTAGTTTTTGCTGCCGGGGATCGGACCGCCAAGGTCCCCGTCTTCCGCCGCCGCCCAGCTCACACAGCACCCGACCCCTTTGGCCCCTCCCACCAGTGGTGAGCCTATGGGAAGGGGGACCCACGTGTCCTTTTCGGGCTGAGCCCGGCCGGGCCCCATGGGTGCAGGCCCGGCCACCAGGCGCTCGCCATCGAGCCCCACCTCCAGGCCTGGCTCCAGAAGGGGGCCCCGGTGACCCGCGTCCTGGCGAGGGAAAACGTGGTCCGTTAATTTTACTCATCATAAGGGGTCATTTGGCAAATAATGGATTCGTGCAACAGAGCCCGCCAGTCCAGGCAGTTCGCTCAGGCCCCGACGTTTCAGGGCCCAAAGCTTGTTCGACCCAAGGTGGACATTGGCATATCGATAGAGGAATGGAAGATGTTCCCCTGTCGCTGTGATGTATTCCGCTCTGGCTCAGTCATAGGAGATTCCCAAGCCCATTTCCAGCTTTTTCAGTGCGCCGGTCCCGAACTAGGTGACAGTCTGTTGAAAGCCAATCCCAACGCTGCTTCCGGATCCTTGCAAGATCTTATTGCCGACATGCGCTCGCTTGCTGTTATCCCGGTGGCCACTTGTGTCCTGCGCGCCGAGCTGCTTCAATTACGATAGGAATGCAATGAAGCGTTTCGTGCCTTTTCGGCCAGGGTGCCGGGGAAGGCGGAGACATGCGCCTATGCTGCAGTATGCGAGTGTGGCAGGGTTGTGGACTTCGCTGAACACATCATCCGCGATGTGTTGATCAATGGCATTTGTGACTCAGACATATGCCGTGTAACGCTGGGTATACCCGATGTCCTATACAAACCAGTGAACAATGTATTGCCATAGTTGAAAACAAAGAAATGGCCGCAGCGGCTTTTAGCTTCTGGTTAATATTTGGCTCACCGGGTTCCATTTCAATAAAGAAATTGTATTTCTGTCCTGTTGCTAATCGCTAGGCGGGAGCTAATGTCTGGTTATTTTAAGTATCTGTGTTAAGGGGCCGTCGAGCCAAGCGAGATATTAGGGTTTGCTTGCACACTTGACTCTTAATCTCTGGTTAATACTAATTTAGACAACGAGGTATATCTATTTCAGTATAAAAATTTGTATTTCATGTGTAATTATTGGCTACATAAGAGTTTGCTTGTGCACATGGCTATTAGCTTCTGTTTAGCTAATTGGTCTAGGTACGCGTATTTCGTTTCAATATAAAATTGAGCATTTCTTTCATGGTAGTATGGGCTGCACACGAATTTGTGTTTTGAGTTCTGTTAAGAAAGGGACTGCCGAGCCAGCGTCGTGACGGGGAACAAAAAAATATTTGCACTCACACTTGTCTGTATTAGGCTGTGACTAATCCCAAACTAGTTAACCAGCTATAGCGGTTTCAATAAATTGAGGAGGCACATTTCTGTCGTGTTCCTATGGGCCAAATTTTTGGTTTTAAGCGTGGTAAAACACAGCTCATCAAATTGTCTGAAGTTTGGTGTGTTCATTATTTATAACTGTTGTTCAAATTTTTCGCACTCTCAAAATGGTGGACGCGTTCCGATTTCAGAAAGGTGACCAACTTGAATGTGGATGAATTGTAATTTGCACTAGCAAGATGAACTGATATTGACAAAGTGGTTCATGATTTTTTTTCTTATCTTCTGCTCATACAAGTTACTGGGAAGATGAAGTGGAAGTGCAAGTATTGTGACTATATCACAGAGAAAAGCAGCTCCTTATTGAAACACTACTGATTAAACATGGCAGCTTCTCTAGAACTGTGCCATTTGCTTGCTTACACCCGAATGCTTATGCACGTTTAAGTCATTTACTGCACTTAAGGTTCACTTAAGCAAGATTTACCAGAATTCCCCAAAACAACTTTGTAAAATCGTCAGTTGTAAGTTGTGTGGTTTTTCAGCTTCCTGCACAGAAGAAATGTTTTTCAGTCAACCGCGCCATTCACATTTAAAAGCTCATCACAGAGTCCAGTGCCCATACACAGGGTGTAACATTAATTCTAATGTGTAATCCATATATTTTTTTCAAGAATATGTTCCCAGCAGGCCCACTAAAACATGGCATTCTGATTAATATTGTGTTTGTGGAATATGAGTTAAGTAACAAAATCCACCCCTTTTTAGCCATATCAGGGGGCGGCCTTTTTGTCACTTCTGTTGACTAAAAATTGCATCACAAATGCTCAGGGCTCAGATAATGACCACTCACAGCTCAGCTTCAGAAAACCCTTTTTTTTTTTTTTAATTGGTTGTACTTCGTTCGTAGCTCTTCCATGCGGCTATCTAGGAATTGAAACTTAACACCGACATTCTAAAATCTGAACAGTTCAGGTAGAACCGGAATGATGTATCCGGTTCCACTCAATTCCAGATTCTCGGTGCCCAACTCTATAAGCAAGGCACATACAGTGGGTACGGAAAGTATTCAGACCCCTTGATTTTTTTCACTTTCTCTGTCATTGCAGCCATTTGCCATAATCCCAAAAGTTCATTTTATTTCTCATTAATGTACATTCAGCACCCCATCTTTACAGAAAAAAAAAATCAGAAATGTAGAAATTTTTGCAAATCTATTAAAAAATATAAACTGAAATATATGGTCATAAGTATTCGCACTCTATATATTATTAATGTCTATATTTATTAATACATGTATCACAGCCTTTTATTGTTTTTGTTCTGTTTATTGCATTGTTTGTAAAGTGCTTTGTTACAGCTCTAGCTGTTATGAAATGCGCTATATAAATAAAATTCTATTGTCTTGTATCGTAATTCTAAGCGGTATGTGTGGAGAAAACCAAGCTCTGTTCTTCACCTGCCCAATACAATCCCTACAGTGAAACATGGTCGTGGGAGCATCATGCTGTGGTTGGCGTTTTTCAGCTGCAGGGACAGGATGACTGGTTGCAATTGAAGGAAGATGAATGCGGCCAAGGACTGCGATATCCTGGAGGAAAACCTCTTCCAGGGTGCTCAGGACCTCACACTGGGCCGAAGCTTCACCTTTCAACAGAACAATGACACAAAGCACACAGCTAAAATAACAATGGAGTGGCTTCAGAACAAATCTGTGACGGTTCTTGACTGCCCTGACCTAAACCTGATTGAGCATCTCTGGTGAGACCTGAAAATGGCTGTCCACCATCGTTCACCATCCAACCTGAGAGAACTGGAAAGGATCTGCAAGGAAGAATGGCAGAGGATCCCCAAATCCAGGTGTGAAAAACTTGTTGCATCATTCCCAAGAAGACTCATGGCTGTACTAGCTCAAAAGGGTGCTTCTACTTAATAAAACGCATTAGGGTCTGAATACTTATGACCATATATTTCAGTTTTTCGTTTTTACATACATTTGCAAAATGTCTATATTTCTGATTTTTTCTGTCAAGATGGGGTGTCGAGTGTACATTCATGAGAAATAAAATGAAACTTTTTATTATTTTGGCAAATGGCCGCAATGACACAGAAAGTGAACATTTTCAAGGGGTCTGAATACTTTCCGTAGTGCCTGTATTTCACACTGAAAAAATCTCAAAGCACACCACTTAGCAAAACTACACAGGGTCTTATGTACCTTTTGTCATCCAGTGGAAGAACATTTTGTTTTGCCTGTTACTATAAATGAATAAACTCATGTGTTTTTTTAAATTGTTTTATTAGTAAATATATATTTGTCAAAATAATTGATATTGGATAATTTTCCGCGGCACACCTGATGATCTCTCACAGCACACCGGTTGAGAATCACTGGCTTAGAGGGTAGTTTGATGACAAACCTCATTAAATCAGTGTAAAACATGAAGGAGGCTATGGTAAAATAAAATGGGAGCTCTTTTATCAAATAGAGGTAAATACTTTGACCCAAAAACACAAACACAAAGTCTCACTTGACTTCTGTATACAGACAATGCTTATTAACTGTTGCTATGGAAATATACATACTACAAGATCCTATTCTACAGTAAGCCTAAATGAATGGGGGGTAAGGGAGAAATGAGACTTCAAATAGATATGTGTGAGAAGGTGGTCATGATGACTATAGTGACGGTGGTGGACTTTATGAAATGCTCGGTCACTCTACTGAAACTGTAAATGATGTGGGATTGATGTGGTGCCTGGTGTGTAGATCAAACTGTGGTGGAAATGAAGGCAAGAGTGTGGAAATGTAATGTGTGTGTGTGCGTGTGTGTGTGTGTGTGCGCTAGAGTCATCATAGCCATGTTTCTCAGTCCTTACTGATGGAGGCGCTCCGTCACGGGCTTGTAAAGGTGTTCATACTGGCGATATTGGTTACACTTACAACAACAATTTGACATCGGGTGAGCATTTGACATTCCAGCGCTAGATGGCGGAAATGAAGATGACAATTAAGTGCCAAAAATACAAGTAACTGTTTTTTTACGGTGGCAATTTTGGTTTGTGTGTGTGCATGATTTTGTGTATGAGTGTGTGCAACTACAGTAACAGTTCCTCAAGAAAAGTTACCAGACATGCTTGCTTCAATCTGTTTATTGCCACTCCCATCTTAGCTTTAACTCTAAACCCCCAAAAAAGAGAGAATTACATATTGAACTAGAGATTGCAATTTCTGGAGAAATTGCATGTGAAGGCGAAGGAAGCTGAAAAGAAACTGTGGAATGCGTTGGAATGAAGTTGAATGAAGTTGAATAAAGTTGACTGATACTGAATAAAGTGGAATAAAGTTGAATAAAGTGGAATAAAATCGAATGATGCTGTATAAAGTTGAATGAGACTGAATAAAGCAGATTGAGCAGACGAAGAGAGACTTTCACGCCCTCTTTGCCTTGTTAAGAACCTGCGGTCTGGGTGAGTGGCATTTTGCCGGCATTGTCTCGCGGAGCCGAGCGCTTCAGCCGCCTTTTAAGCTTGAACACGTGGCTCCTACGCACTTGTGGCCACCTTGACTTTGCTTTTATTGACAACTTTAACCTATTCTGGAATCGCCCGTCTTTTTACCAGCCGGATGGTGTTCATCCGAACTCTCTTGGTAGCAAGATTTTAGCCGCTAACATCCACCATGTTGTAACCAATTCCACTCCCAGCTGACTCTTGTTTACCAATCATATTTCTTCTTCTACTCATAAACGCTGCAATGACAATGTCACTACCATCACTTACAGGCCAATACCAGCTGCTCACAGTACCACCACTCTCACTAGCTCCCCCTGCAGGCCCTCATTATCATTACCACTATCGGACAATTTTCCCATTGAAACCATCACCGGCAGACGCTTCCCTTGCACACACAAACAACGTGGTTTTAACAGTGGTAATCTAGTATATGTTAATACTGCTCATTCGTACCACCATGAGCGCACGTCCAGCACAATAATTAATCTGGCCGTGCTGAACGTGCGCTCCCTTTTAAACAAAACTTTTATCATAAACGACCTGATTTTAGACAATAATTTACATGGTATACTTTTGTCTGAGACATGGCTTGGTACAGATGCTCCAGTTGCTCTCAACGAGGCTTGCCCACCGAATTTTAACTTTTTATTTTCTACAAGGGATGGCAAAAGAGGAGGCGGGACTGCATCAATTTTTATTAATACTCTTTTATCAAAGGAGATCATTTTTAGCAGCTATTTATCGTTTGAACACCATGCCTTTGTTTTTAGCAGTCCCCCTATTCTCTGCATTACCGTCTATAGACCTCCCCATCATTCCACTTCTTTTATTACAGAATTTTCAGAATTCTTATCCATTTTATATTCCAGTTATAACAGGATATTAATAACTGGCGATTTTAATATACACATGGACAACATCTCAGACCCACTATCCAGAGATTTTTCAAACCTTTTAAACTGCTTGGATTTTAAACAGCACGTCTTGCAGCCAACTCACAACAGAGGACACACCCTGGATTTGGTTATAACCTATGGCTTGTCTGCTGGTGTGTCCTCTGTTGTTGACTTGGCAGTGTCAGACCACTACTGTGTCTATTTTAACATCGCCAGTTTTAACCATCTAGCAGTCCCGGTCAGAACAGTGAAGAAACGCTACCTATCTTCTGAGGTGGCAGCAAATTTTATCGAGATCTTAAAAAACACTCCTGCTGACATTTTACCTGCACCCTGTGATCTTATTGTTGACAATTTTAACCTACATCTTAAATCATCATTAGCTTCAGTAGCTCCACTTTTAATTAAAACAACAAAAACAAAGACTGTACCCCCGTGGAGAAACAATGCTATCAAAATATCAAAGAGAAAATGCAGGAGTGCAGAGAGGAGGTGGAGAAAAAGTAAACTTACAGTACACTATGAAATTTTATGCGAACAACTGAAATCTTACAATAAAACAGTAAAACTGGCAAGATCTTCCTATTTCTCAAACCTCATTACAGTCAATAAAAACAACCCCAGGGTTCTCTTCTCCACCTTTGAACTTTTAACTAGTTCTGATTTTAATAAGTCCCCACAGAGACCAACAGATGCTCTCTGTGAGGACTTTGCAGACCACTTCAGAAGTAAAATCGATGACATAAGATCCAGTCTTTTAGCCCGTCAAAACACAAGTTTTAATAAACCCGGACAATCATATTTACATGAGGAAACACTGGAAAGTTTTGCCCTGGTTGATGCAAGGACACTTGTTCGAGTTTTCTCCCAGGTAAACCCAACAACCTGCCTTTTGGATCCAATTCCCACATTTCTTTTTAAGACATTTTATGGATTTTTTTGAAGAACAAATTTTAAATATAGTCAATTGCTCTCTTCAGACAGGCGTCTTCCCCGCTGCTTTTAAAACGGCGGTGGTGAAGCCCCTTCTGAAGAAGAGCGGTTCTGACCCGAGCGTTTTTAATAACTACAGACCCGTATCCAACTTACCGTTTTTAAGTAAGATTTTAGAAAAACTGGTTTTCATCCAGTTGAATCATTTTTTAAATACAAATAATATTTTGGAGAAATATCAATCTGGTTTTAGGATGAACCACAGTACGGAGACTGCTCTTTTAAGGATCTTAAATGATATTAGGTGCACTGCAGACGTGAGAAAACTCACAGTCTTGGTGCTACTGGATCTAAGCGCTGCTTTTGATACAGTAGATCACCAAATTTTATTAAATAGAATTAAAAATCTAGTGGGCATCTCTGGTACTGTTTTTGACTGGTTTTATTCCTATCTCACAGACCGATATTTCTTTGTAAGTATGGATACTTGTTCCTCTAAAACTCATGAAATTAAATGTGGGGTTCCTCAAGGTTCGATTTTTGGCCCCTTACTTTTTAATCTTTATATGCTTCCCCTCGGGGATGTCATCAGGGGACACGGCATCAGCTTTCACAGCTATGCTGATGACACGCAGCTGTATATTGCCGTGTCTCCTGATGACACAGGACCCATTGATACCCTTTTAAATTGCATTTTAGATATCAAGTCATGGATGGCAGATAATTTCCTACAGCTCAATGAGGACAAGACTGAGGTTTTAGTTATCGGTCCCGAAGGTCAGAGAGAGAAGCTTTTACCAAAACTACACATTTTTAATCCCTCACACTGTGTGAAGAACCTTGGCGTCATTTTTGACTCTGAGCTCAGTTTTATTCCTCATATTAAAAATGTAACCAAGATTGGTTTTTATCACCTTAAGAATATCGCCAGAGTCCGCCCGTTTCTCTCTCAGGCTAACACGGAAGTGCTGATGCATGCCTTTATTTCCTGTCGTTTAGATTACTGTAATGCCCTGCTCTCTGGCCTCCCGAAAAAGAGCATTTCACCACTGCAACTACTGCAGAATTCAGCCGCTCGGGTGCTGACGAGAACCACAGGGCGGGAGCACATTACGCAAGTTTTGAAATTGCTGCATTGGCTCCCTGTGTGTTTCAGGATCGATTTTAAAGTACTTTTATTAGTTTATAAATGTGTTAATGGTCTTGGGCCATCTTATTTATCTGATTTGCTTTTATCATACCAGCCCTCGCGGATCCTGAGGTCCTCTGGCGCCGGCCTTTTATTTATTCCAAGGGTGAGGACCAAAATGCATGGCGAGGCTGCATTCAGCCATTTTGGTCCTCACCTTTGGAATAGCCTGCCAGAGGATGTCAGGTCTGCAGAGACTGTTGATATTTTTTAGAGGAAGCTCAAGACACACCTTTTTAGTTTGGCTTTCAACAACTTTTAAATAATTAACTTTTCTTTTGATTGAAGATAATTCTATGTTTTGCTTTGAATGTTTTAAAGCACTTTGAGTTGCATTTTTATGTATGAAAAGTGCTATATAAATAAAATGTGATTGATTGATTGATTGATACACTAACAAGGAGTTACCTAAAAGGTTAGGGGGTACTTTGTTGCTTTCAATGGCTGTGAAGTGTCCAGGATTTAACACTTCGTGGTGCATTCCCCAGTGTCACATGTAAGACATCATTCTATTCTGAAGCTTTTTTGAATGTGTTAGTGTAAAACTACTTCAGATGTGATATTTTCATGACAGCAAGATCTGATTATGCCGCAAGCACGGACAGGATTGCTCGTCGACACTTGTTCAGTTTTTCCCAGAAACTGAAAAGTTATACCCCCCCGTTGGGTAATCGAACCCTGGTCTTCCGCGCGACAGGGGGAGATTCTAATCCACTATACAAACAAGGGGTTACCTAGAAGGTTAGGGGGTTCATTGTTGCTTTCAATGGCTGTGAAGTGTCCAGGATTTAAGAGCTCATGGTGCATTCCGCAGACTCACGTGTAAGACAGCTTTCCATTCTGAAGCTTTTTTGAATGTGTTAGTATAAAACTACTTCAGATGTGATATTTTCAAGACAGCGAGGTCTGATTATGCCGCAAGCACGGACAGGATTGCTCGTTGACACTTGTTCAGTTTTCCCAGAAACTGAAAAGCAAGTACCTCCCCGTCGGGGAATCGAACCCCGGTCTTCCGCGTGACAGGCGGAGATACTAATCCACTATACTAACGAGGAGCTGATTAGAAGATTGAGCGGTCCTTTGTAGCTTTAAATGGTTGTAAGGTGTCGGATTTAAGAACACTTCATGGTGCATTCCGCAGACTCACGTGTAAGACAGCTTTCAATTCCGAAGCTTTTTTTTAATATGGTAGTGTAAAACTACTTCAGATGTGATATTTTCAAGGCAGTGAAGTATGATTATGCCGCAAGCACGGACAGGGAGATACTATTCCACTACACTAACAAGGAGTTACCTATAAGGTTAGGGGGTACTTTGTTGCTTTCAATGGCTGTGAAGTGTCCAGGATTTTAACACTTCGTGGTGCATTCCCCAGTGTCACATGTAAGCCATCATTCAATTCTGAAGCATTTTTTATATAGTAGTGTAAAACTACTTCAGATGTGATATTTTTTAAGACAGCGAGGTCTGATGGCTCCGCAAAATCAGACAGGCTTGCTCGTCAACACTTCTTCTGTTTTCCCTGAAATTGAAAAGTAAGTACCTCCCCATCTGCGAATCAAACCCCGGTCTTCCACGTGACAGGGAGAGATACTATTCCACTATACAAACTTGAAGTTGTTAAAAAGATTAAGCTGCATCTGATGGCGGTGCAAACAGTCAGGCTTCAGTTTTCCCAAAAACTGAAAAGCAACTACCTCCCTGTCGGCGAATCAAACTCCGGTCTTGCGTGTGACAGGCAAAGATACTAATCCACTATACTAACGAGGAGTTAATCAGAAGATTAAGGGGTACATTGTTGCTTTCAATGGTTGTGAAGTGTCGGATTTAAGAACACTGGTGCATTCCGCAGAGCCACGTGTAAGACAGCTTTCATTTCTGAAGCATTTTTCGATACAGTAGATCAAAACCACCACTGATGCGATATTTTCAAGACAGCTCAGTCTGACAGTGCCGCAAAAACAGACACGCTTGCTCGTTGACACTTGTTCAGTTTTCCCACAAACTTAAGAGTAAGTACCTCTATGTCGGGTAATTGAACCCCGGTTTTCCGCATGACAGGCGGAGATGCTAATACACTATACTAACAGGGAGTTGTTTAGAAGATTAAATAGTACTTTGTTGCTTTCAATGGTTGTGAAGTGTCGGATTTAAGAACACTGGTGCATTCCGCAGAGCCACGTGTAAGACAGCTTTCATTTCTGAAGCATTTTTCGATACAGTAGATCAAAACCACCACTGATGCGATATTTTCAAGACAGCTTGGTCTGACAGTGCCGCAAAAACAGACACGCTTGCTCGTTGACACTTGTTCAGTTTTCCCACCAACTTAAGAGTAAGTACCTCTATGTCGGGTAATTGAACCCTGGTTTTCCGCATGACAGGCGGAGATGCTAATACACTATACTAACAGGGAGTTGTTTAGAAGATTAAGGAGTACTTTGTTGCTTTCAATGGTTGTGAAGTGTCAGATTTAAGAACATTTTGTGGTGCATTCCGCAGAGCCACGTGTAAAACACCTTTCAATTCTGAATTATTTTTCTATATGGTAGTGCAAATCCACCACAAATGTGATATTTTCAAGAAAGCTGCGTCTGATGGCGGTGCAAACACAGACAGGCTTGTTCGTTGACAATTGTTCAGTTTTCCCAGAAATTGGAAGGTAAGCACTTCCCCCGTCGGGGAATTGAACCCCGGTCTTCTGCATGACAGATGGAGATACTAATCCACTATACCAAAGAGGAGTTATTTTGAAGATTAAGTGGTACTTTGTTGCTTTTAATGGTTGTGAAGTGTCCAGGATTTAACACTTTGTTTTGCATTCCGCAGACTCACGTGTAAGACAGCTTTCTATTCTGAAGCTTTTTTGAATGTGTTAGTGTAAAACTACTTCAGATGTGATATTTTCAAGACAGCGAGGTCTGATTATGCCGCAAGCACGGACAGGATTGCTCGTTGACACTTGTTCAGTTTTCCCAGAAACTGAAAAGCATGTACCTCCCCGTCAGGGAATCGAACCCCGGTCTTCCACGTGACAGGCGGAGATACTAATCCACTATACTAACGAGGAACTGTTTAGAAGATTAAGCGGTCCTTTGTAGCTTTAAATGGTTGTAAGGTGTCGGCTTTAAGAACACTTCATGGTGCATTCCGCAGACTCACGTGTAAAACAGCTTTCTATTCTGAAGCTTTTTTGAATGTGTTAGTGTAAAACTACTTCAGATGTGATATTTTCAAGACAGCGAGGTCTGATTATGCCGCAAGCACGGACAGGGAGATACTATTCCACTATACTAACAAGGAGTTACCTAGAGGGTTAGGGAGTAATTTGTTGCTTTCAATGGCTGTGAAGTGTCCAGGATTTAACACTTGGTGGTGCATTCCCCAGTGTCACATGTAAGCCATCATTCAATTCTGAAGCATTTTTTATATAGTAGTGTAAAACTACTTCAGATGTGATATTTTTAAGACAGCGAGGTCCGATGGCTCCGCAAAATCAGACAGGCTTGCTCGTCAAAACTTGTTCTGTTTTTCCTGAAACTGAAAAGTAAGTACCTCCCCGTCTGCTCGTTCAATGGTGGTGAAATGTGTAGTATTTAAGAACATGGTGTATTCCGCAGAGTCATGTGTAAGACAGCTTTCAATTCTGAAGCATTTTTTGATACAGTAGATCAAAACCACCAAAACCATGTCGGGTAATTGAACCCCGGTTTTCCGCATGACAGGCGGAGATGCTAATACACTATACTAACAGGGAGTTGTTTAGAAGATTAAATAGTACTTTGTTGCTTTCAATGGTTGTGAAGTGTCGGATTTAAGAACACTGGTGCATTCCGCAGAGCCACGTGTAAGACAGCTTTCATTTCTGAAGCATTTTTCGATACAGTAGATCAAAACCACCACTGATGCGATATTTTCAAGACAGCTCGGTCTGACAGCGCCGCAAAAATAGACACGCCTGCTCATTGACACTTGTTCAGTTTTCCCACAAACTTAAGAGTAAGTACCTCTATGTCGGGGAATTGAACCCCGGTTTTCCGCATGACAGGCGGAGATACCATTCCACTACCCTAACAAGGAGCTAGTGTACAAGATTAAGGGGTACTATGTTGCTTTCAATGGTTGTAAAATGTCAAGAACACTGGTGTGTTCCGCAGAAACACGTGTAAGACAGCCTATACGGTAGTGCAAAACCACCACCGATGCAATATTTTCAAGAAAGCTCCGTCTGATGGTGGCGCAACAACAAACAGGCTTGCTCGTTGACACTTGCTCGTCAACACTTGTTCAGTTCTTCCTGAAACTGAAAAGTACGTAGCTCCCTGTCAGGGAGTCGAACCTCGGTCTTCCGCGTGACAGAGGGAGATACCAATCCACTTATACTAATGAGGAGTTGTTTGGAAGCTTAAAGGGTATTTTGTTACTTTCAATGGTTGAGAAGTGTCTTGTATTTAAGAAAACGGGGGTGCATTCCGTAGACTCACGTGTAAGACAGCTTTCAATTCTGAAGCATTGTTCTATGCGGTAGTGCAAAACCACCACAGATGCGATATTTTCAAGAAAGCTCTGTCTAATGCCGGCCCAACCACAGACAGGCTTGCTCGTTGACACTTGCTCCTCGACACTTGTTCAGTTTTCCCTGAAACTGAAAAGTAAGTAGCCACCTGTCGGGGAATTGCACCCCGGTCTTCCGCATGACAGAGGGAGATACTAATCCACTATACAAATTTTTTGGTATAAAAAAACTAAGTTTTTTGGAAGGTTAAGGGGTACTTTGTTGCTTTTAATGGTTGTGACGTGTCTAGGATTTAAGAACACTGTGGTGCATTCCGCAGACTCACTGTGATATTTTCAAGACAGCGAGGTCTGATTATGCCGCAAGCACGGACAGGATTGCTCGTTGACACTTGTTCAGTTTTCCCAGAAACTAAAAAGCAAGTACCTCCCCGTCGGGGAATCGAACCCCAGTCTTCCGCGTGACGGGGGGAGATACTAATCCACTATACTAACAAGGAGTTAGTTGCAAGGTTAAGGGGTACTTTGTTGCTTTTAATGGTTGTGACGTGTCTAGCATTTAAGAACTGGTGCATTCCGCAGACTCACGTGTAAGACAGCTTTCAATTCCAAAGCTTTTTTTTAATTTGGTAGTGTAAAACTACTTCAGATGTGATATTTTCAAGACAGCGAGATCTGATTATGCCGCAAGCACAGGATTGCTCGTCGACACTTGTTCAGTTTTTCCCAGAAACTGAAAAGTAAATACCCCCCCGTAAGGTAATCGAACCCTGGTCTTCCGCGCGACGGGGAGATACTATTCCACTATACTAACAAGGGGTTACCTAGAAGGTTAGGGGGTACATTGTTGCTTTCAATGGCTGTGAAGTGTCCAGGATTTAAGAACACCTCATGGTGCATTCCGCAGACTCACGTGTAAGACAGCTTTCAATTCTGAAGCTTTTTTGAATTTGTTAGTGTAAAACTACTTCAGATGTGATACTTTCAAGACAGCAAGATCTAATTATGCCGCAAGCACGGACAGGATTGCTCGTCGGCACTTGTTCAGTTTTTCCCAGAAACTGAAAAGTAAATACCCCCCCGTTGGGTAGTCGAACCCCGGTCTTCCACGCGACAGGGGGAGATACTATTCCACTATACTAACAAGGAGTTACCTAGAAGGGTAGGGGGTACTTTGTTGCTTTCAATGGCTGTGAAGTGTCCAGGATTTAACACTTCGTGGTGCATTCCCCAGTGTCACATGACAGATTTCAATTCTGAAGCTTTTTTTTTAATATGGTTGTGTAAAACTACTTCAGATGTGATATTTTTAAGACAGCGAGGTCTGATTATGCCGCAAGCACGGACAGGATTGCTCGTTGACACTTGTTCAGTTTTTTCCCAGAAACTAAAAAGCAAGTACCTCTTATACTATACTATACTAAGGAGGAGTTGTTTGGAAGATTAAGGGGTACTTTGTTGCTTTCAATGGTTGTGAAGTGTCGGATTTAAGGTTCTTAATGTTCAGAGTTCTATTTAGAGAGTCTCTACCTCTTCTAAATTTCTGTTAATTTTGCTTAATATTTTATAGTTATTACAGACATTCAGTTTTCTTTTCTCATACTTTTTTAAATGACAGACTCTAACCTTAGTTCTTTGCAATTAATATCTCTCAATGTTAGATGTATCCTAGATAATACAAAGAGAAAATCTATTTTTATGTTTTGTAGACGGAAGAGTTCTCATTGAATTTTTTTGCAAGGGACTCACTCAGAAAGTGCTGATGTGAAATTTTGGAAAGCTCAGTGGGGAGATCAATGTTACTTCAGTCATGGCTTATCTCAGTCAGCAGGGGTCAGTATTTTATTTAATAAGTTCAGAGGTGACACAATCCAATCTTTTTTTTCCAGAAGATGGTCGGTGGATTATTTTGCTAATTAAAATAGAAAAATCTGTCTTTATAACCTGTAACCTTTATTGTCACAACACTGTTTGTGATGTTTACACATATTTGTAAGAAACTTACTGGTCTTAAAACCAAACATAATGAAGCACATATAATAATTGGAGGCGATTTTAATGATGCCCCTGATGATTTAGTGGATGGAGTACCCACGAGGTTAAATCAACACTCAAGTTTCAAAAACACTACCTTTACTTGCCAACTTGCCAGTAATAGATATATGGAGGTTTTTATACCCTGATAATAAAGAGTTCACTTGGTGTAATGCAAGCAGATCTGCTCAATCCAGAATTGACCTTTGGCTCATACCTCCGTCATGTTTACACTTTGTTTCAGATTGCTCACACAGTTATGCTTCTTTATCTGATCATCAATCAATTTCTATCTAAATGGTAGGCAATAAACAACAACAAAAAACTTTAAGAGGCTATTGGAAATTTAACATAATATCTTTTTGTGAATTGGTTAAAGGCAAAGCGAGAGAAGTTTTTAATGACATCCATTTGAACAATACTTTAAAATGGGAATTGTTCAAGTTCAAAATAGGGGACTAGCTATTAAACATAGTAAGGAAATAAAAAAGAATAATATCAATAAGGAGTTGAGTATTATGAACTAATTAAATGTCTTAATGGGCAAAGACAATCATTCAAATGTAGAAAAAAATGAATTTAACTGATTAAAAGAGGAAATAGATCATTTATATATTGATTTAGCCAAATTAGCTTTTTGTAAGGTCTCGAGCCAAATGGTTAGAGATGGGCGAGAAAAATTAAAATTATTTTCACTCACACAAAACG
Organism: Filicampus tigris; assembly: GCF_054856515.1. Classification (NCBI taxonomy): domain Eukaryota; kingdom Metazoa; phylum Chordata; class Actinopteri; order Syngnathiformes; family Syngnathidae; genus Filicampus; species Filicampus tigris. Next base: position 29,552,655 of record NC_141219.1, read on the forward strand.
ATTGAATTTTCTCGTCAGTTTTCTTTACCATCTCTGAAGTTCAGGAATCATACAATAAGCAGATCTGAGCAGCTTTTCCATCCTCGCGAATGCTCTCACCCGAGACGGGCGAGGGCAGAAAAGGGGCGCGGTCTAACATGCAGCCCTCACATTTATACCGTCTTCAAAATCTAAACATAATGTGGGGTGGTCTCCTCCCTGGCTGGACCTGCCTATGGGGCTGATCTTCACCAGATGGTCCCGTGCTCAGATCAGGGCATGCTGACTTTGAACTGATTACAAGATGTGTAATTCCCAATTTGGTTTTTGGTTAACCTGTTGGCTAATATAAAGCCATTCTTCTGGATTCAGATCCTTCAAGCCCGTTGTTTCACCGGCGCAGTTTTGTACGACACGAAGTTAAAAGACGAACGTTTGTTTTTCGCTGTCCCCATCCGTTTTTTTCTCTTACGATCCAATGACAGCCTTGTTTTTTTTATTAATATTATTTTCTTTATTTGAATACAAAATAAGTGCAAAAAATGTGGTGTCACTGAGTAATGTGGTAACAATTTTTACTTTGAAAATTCACTAGAATGCATGATATGAAGTGTAAAATAAAACAAAAAATGAAAAAAATGACCCCCCCCGCCTGCGTCCACCCGCCCAAGTGGATTTCAGATCTGTGGGAAACACTGAACACCCATCTGAAGCTGACTGTAAAACTAAAGAAAACAAAGAGAATAACAACCATGGGAATTAAACCAAACCACCTAACTTTTGTCTTATGAAAGTCTGTTAGCTTAATGCTACCACATAATGTGAAAAGCCCAATATGGGCTAATAATATTTCACGATACATTTAAATTCCATTTTTACAGTGTGTTTATTTTCAACAAGCAAATTTATGACACAATTGGACCTTTTCTTCTATTCTTTATGTAGTACACTGCATATTCTTTATGTAGTACACTGCATATCCTTTTTTTTTTACCTCAAACAATAACAGACTCCAAATTACCTTCTTTCATATTGAAGGTATCTCTCAAACCCTTAAGCGCTTGCTCCTTAGTGATTCTCTTCCAGGCCTCTGGCACTTTTGCTTGCTTGGCCTCATACTCTTTAGCAAATTGTTTATTGTAGCGTACCAGTACATACTTCCAGTAATCCGACGCTTCCATTGTGGGGTCTGGGGGAATGTGCCAGTCAGGATAGATGGTAATGTAGTCTCTGTATTGAACCCACCCCCTTAGTTTTCCGTAGTTTAGAAATCTACAATCACTCTGCACATCAGTTGTACACAGAGAGTCAACTAGCTCTTCAGTGACATCGTTCCTGTATCTTCCAAGCCCCTGTGGTCGATGCACAGCCGCATGATGTTTCTTGTGTTCTTTGCCACCTGCTTCACAGGGAATTTTACAAAATGGACACTGTTGTCCACATCCGAATATTCTCTTGAACAGCTCATTCTGTGGTTTTATTGCAAGTTTATTAAGCATTTCGGTTACGTCATCAGTTTGGGAAAATTCAACAAGGAGTGTTTCCTTTAATGTATTCAAGGCTGTAATGAAGCTTTGTGTAAATGAATCGCATGTGCTTTGGATCTGAAACAGACTGCGCTTTTGTGCCTCTTCTGATATTACAATGTCTTTAATCAGATATTTGCGCATTTGGTTGACGAGATTTGAAATGTTTGTGTCATCATCTGATAGCATATTTGAGGCCTGCGTCATTGCATTTAATAGTTTACAAACTACAACCTCCAACTTCTTCTTCTTTAATTTGCACAATAACGTGTCCTCCTGCATTTTTTGACAGAGGTGAAGAAGTATCTGATCCTTAACATATGTTTCATAGGAACAAATGTACTTGACAAAACTGTTGAAATCATCTTTCAGCAGTAACTCTTTCTGAATGTCATATTGGAAATAAGAGCGTGAACTGTAAATCATTGAATGACTGCTTGTCAAAATTTCATCTACAATGTCAATTCCCAAAGATCTGTTGATGCAATCCTCGATGGCCGGCTTGATACACTGCTGGACAAAATCATTTGCTTTGCGTTGGCAATGATCGGTCTCTTTGTATAAATCCAGAAAGTCTGACAAATATTGATGCTTGTACTTTTCCAGCTGCGTTCGGGGGTCATTATTTGACAGGAACCTTTGGTGCATCTTGAGGAATTCTCTTGCAGCAATGCCGCAAATATGAAGTTTGAGGTCAATCTCAAACTGAGTGTTGGTTTGGTGACGCCTGTAACCTTGATTAAGCAATTCATCAATCCTCTGCAGTAGATCCCTTGTGAAAGAGTCATGGTAATCACCGTTGGACTTAGTTTGATCAGCAACAAACTGGATGGACGTATCAATGACATTGTCTGCAAACAATTGTAAATCTCCTTTGTACATATGTTGAACTTTCTTCATTATGGAGTCAACATGGTCGCTTCTGGTCTTAAATGGGCCCATTCCAAAATCCTTTAGGTTTTCAATATTTATGAAGTTCTCATTCACTTTCCGATGGGCGACATTTTTCTTCAGTTGGGTGAGAATGTATGCAGGTACATCTTGTTCTTTCAATGTAGGTACATTGGCAGTAGCTGTAGCCCACATTTTGTCAAACTCCTCTCTCAGTTGGTCATCAGACAGTCTGAAGTCTTTGAAGTCATGCAGAAGTTTCATGACTCTCTCTTCAATCACACCACGGTACTCCCGTTGTATGTCCTGTGCCTTTTTCAAACCAATTTTTAGCTCAAGGACCCTGTCCAAATTAGTATTCACTGAATATTGAATATCCTTGGACAGACTAGCGATACTATTGATAAAGTCAGTTTTGTATTTCTCTATCAAATTAACACGTCTGTCTTTCTTTCTGTAATAATCATAGAGTTTCACATTCAATTTGTTTTTTTGTAATTCAATTTCCCCAGAGAGTTCTGATTTCTTTAATGTAACCATTGTGTCCCATGTTTCCAATCCAGCCTCATTGTTAGCATTTAAGATTTCTAATTCTGCTGCTGTCTGCCAGGAGAGGATTTCTTTTCGCATCTCCCATTCCCACTGTGTAAACTCTTTGCACAGGTTGTCATAAGCATGGGCCACAAGTGTGTTTCTGAAACTAAAGATGAAGTTCTCATACTTCACTGATTTCCACAGACTACTCATCCACTCTAGAAATTCGGGGATGTTTGAGATGTCATTGCTCTTTTCTTTCCCGACTGTCTGCAGAAGATTTTTCTTAAACTCTGCTACAGCCTCACTGTAACCGATGTTTACTGGTGCCATCGGAGGCGTTCCATGCCAAAGGCCTGGGATGTTCCAGTTGTTGTTTTCTAAGTCATAGTCAAGCACATCTGTGAACGCTTGAATCAAAGGCTGTCTCTCCATTTCAGAAGCAATTTGTGTCATTTCATTCAGTTGGTCCAATAGATGTTGTCTTTCTGTCATGCTTTTGGCATGAGCTGAAACACCAGCAACATTTTGATGCACGAAATGACAAACAGTTTTTTTCCCAATTTGTTTCATTCTCATGGTGGCATGGACAACAATTTGCAGGACATCTTTCATTTCCACTGCATTCTCCATTGCAATGTTGATAACGGCGACATCACTTAAGCCAATGACAAAGGTTGCCAGTTGGTTGTCATGCTCATAACTATCTTCTAGCTGTGCAAGCTCAGGGGATTTTAGACCTTCAGTATCAATGAGAAGGATGAAGTCACAACCCAACTGGATTTGTGTATCAACTCCAACTCTGAGGAACAACATATAAGCCCCTCTTGTACATCTGCCACTGCTGACCGGAAAGTGAACACCAAACATGGTGTTGAGAAGAGTTGACTTTCCAGTACTTTGAACGCCCAACACAGCTAGTACTAGCAGCCTGCTCTTCCCACCAACCTTCTTGTGAAGCTCCATTAGCACAGCTGTCACCCACTTCTCTGGGATGTTTGATGCATCTCCATCCAAAAACTCCAATGGGTAACCATCCAACAGCATTTCAGCAGCTACAGCAGGCAAATGAAACAATTTATCTGTGGGATCATCTGACTGCATGGAAAACTCATAGTTTAGTCCCATTTCTCTCATGTAATGTTCTATTCCTAAAGAGCTATTCACCAATTCTTGATCAATCCCTGCAATTAGATTGGCATCCTTATTTTTGCATTGCTCTTTGAATTTGTTACGCAGGGCAGTCAATTTGTCACGAGAGTGGGTATTAAATATGAACTTCATCCACTTCAAGAAATAAGTCCTTCTCTCTTTGTCACTTGTTGATAAAGTGTCAATAAAGTCTTGCATTCCTTTGGATCGTTTCTGTTTGTTTTGCTCTTCCCAAATGTGTCTTTTCTCATTCTGGAGCTGAGCTTTATAATGCTCAACACCTTCAGTGCCAACATCATTTATTCTGCATTCCTTCATCTCCAGTTGTGACAACATTTTCCAATTTTCTCCTTGCAAAGGAAGGTGATGTTTTTTGTACTGTTGTATTCTTCGTGCACTAATGCCCCTCATAATCTCTTCAGCAGTTTTTTTCTGGTCAAGAGTTTTGTTTTCATCGACAGTCAGGCCCAACTCAATAGCTTTTTCCAGCATATTTTCAATACTTGTTGTGCTTTTTATGTTATACAGTGAGTTCTTGATGGCTCTACAAAGTCTTTGAGAAAACTCTGCCACATTCACCCTTGAGTCTTTGATTTTAACACTGCTATTGGGTAAATCCAGTTTTTGCTGTGTTTTCTTGACAGACGTCATATCCTCACAGGCACTCGCTTTGCGATTAACAACAAAAAAGAGTTTGGATTTTGCATCTCGAAGACCTGTCAGAATTTTGTGCTCCTTTTCTTCAATTTTGTCCAAGAATACAAATACTGCATTAGACACTTCACAAAGAAAAGAAAATTGTGTGAGTGACTCACAAATATCTCCTCGCAAATTGGCAAATGTAATTGGCTCTGGGAATATGTCAAGATTTGCTCTGCCACAAGGAAGGAACCAGCAAACCTCCACCAAAGTATTTGAAATTTTTCTAGTCTGTGCCCCTCCTTCCATGTCTTTGTGTAAAAACATGTTGTGATTCTGCTGGCCGCGACTGAGGATGTTATTTAAAAATTGAGATTTTGATAAACTGCAGTTTTTTAGCCTCACAAAGGAAAAGAATGGTATAGTTGCTTGCACAATGTTGTTCTCAACAAATCCTCGTGCTTGACACAAATCATGCGGACACCACTCTTTGACAATTTCTCTCAGAGCCCATAGCATCAGAGTACACTGATTGTTGTTGCAGTGGGGCAACAGCAGTGGGACAGAAAACTGGCATAACGACATCTTGAGGGCCATTTCCTGCTGCAAGAAGCTGTCGGCACAAAGAAACAGACCTACTATCAGGTCAAGAGGATGAACTGTGTTTGCTGATTCACATGCTGTATAAATGTCCAGGTCAAGACTGTCTTCTTGTTCTTCATGATTGCTTAATATCTGTGTACAGTTCCTGCATCCAGCATTGATTTTGAACAGTTCTCTTAGGAAATAAAATGGTATTTCCTCCACTGATAAGACAACTTTTTCGTATATGCTGCTTTTGTTGACTTCCAACAGAGATTGAAGAGTGAGTTTGTTCGGATAATAGTTCTGTAGTCCAAGGTTGGAGAGGAAGTCCAACAGAACTGTCAAGGAGAAAGAGAGGATTATTTGAAAATAATAATTTAAAGCACAGATTTGTGTTCTTGTTTAACTGTGTCTTGACTTGAAATGGTGAATGACATGCATCTCTCATAATCTTATCAATCAGCAAATGTCAATACGCTTGCAAAGTTACAAGCAGACAAAACCCTGCACGGGGAGTCGGCTGAGGTGTGCAGGGTGGGCTGACTATTTCACAGCAGTGTTGTTTTCGTCAACGATGACGATGACAAAAATATTTCGTTAATGCCCTTTTTTTCATGACGATGACGAGCTGAACATGGCTCTTTGACGCCGAAAACATAACGTGACGTACATGAATTTTTGGTGACGAGACGAGACAGGACGAAATTGTTCGCGTGTGGTCCGTCAGACGTTCAATATTTATGACATCCCTCCCTATTGTACACGTAAGCTGTCTTTCAAAAAAATTGCAATGCTCGTGCCACCTATCCTCGTTTGGGCACGCCTACCACCACGACAGCACGCGTCGCACACACCGTCGCACACACCGTTGCACACACTTGCACACCCAAACACGAACAGGTCTGCGGTCATTCATCTCCGCTCACGCACACTGACACGTTTTCCTTTGACGAACCATGGCGACAATGACAGCAAATGGGCTTGCTGGTCGGAAACGAAGGAAAGATATGGACATCTGTACAACCCAGCAGAAAGAACAACACAATGCATTGTAGACAGCTGTAACGGTGAATGTGGCCACAAACTAAGTGTAAAGAATGACAAATCTCAAGCGACATCTTAGGGCTCACAACGCTGATGTTTTGTGCCAACTCATCCTGTTAACATATACTGTGTACATTTACTTGCACTCTGTCATTCAACAATCGGCTTGTTATCAATTTCATTGTGATTAAAGGGACGTTGGGTCCGGGATGGCCATGTTTTCACTAAGAAGTTGATTTTATATATGTTTTGATCAGGAAAAATGAAAAGAGATGCCATTTTCTATTTTATCCATTTATTTTGGAGAAATTAGGAAATAAGTAACTCCATGAATAACGGCCCTTGATAATGAGCAGAATGGCCGCGCCCCCTAGCGTTCTATCCTTGTTTGGCCGGAGTCACGCGAGGAACCGATTCCAAACTCCATTGAAAATCATTGTACTTTTGTTGCTTATAACGTCCCAAAACGGCGATCAATTGGCACCAAAATTTATGTAGACATCTCTACTAATGCCAACTTCAACATATCAAAAGGATTAACCTCTCCGAGGCTGATTTATATGAGAATGAGGAAATGTGTAAGTCAGTTGAGCTACATAGGCATGCTTGTTTCTTGCTTGTTGAAAAAAAAAAAAACACTGCTTCTTTGCTGATCACGGTTAGGGCGGGCGAAGCATTAAACACCAGTCAGGAATTACAGAGACTGAAGTGGAAATGAGACGTGCACATTTATTAGGATGAGGAATGGCCCCTGATTTTCGACTAAAAGGCGCCGTCCAATTTGGAAGGTAACAGCCTAAATGGCACGTTCCAAGCAAGCAGTGACACCGCACGCGACTGTGACTGCGACTGAGGCGACATGAAGACAGGCTCACCTTCACCTCCACACACTGGGCGGACAGTAAGGAGCTAATGTTGTTGTGCTAACGCCTTTTGTTTTAACGGCCTGAAGTTGCTAGTTGTTCCGATTAGCCATCCCAATCCTACCTTTAGATGGTAGGGAAGCGGGGGGCTCCAATCTGCCTGCTGCTGCTAAAAGCCGCGGTCTCCCTCCTGAACGAGACCTGACACTAGTTTAACATCGCTAAATGTCTGAAATATAACCAGTCGGGTTTTGTGTGCGCATTCATGCACTTGTCCGCTTCAGCTTGTGAAAGTGGGGGAGCGATCGTCACGGTATTTTTGGTGATCATGACGAGATCACGTTTTATGTCAATAAATCCAAACTATTGTGCAGAACACTTTTATACTTTCACAGGTTGAAGTGGACAAGAGTAGTAATGTGCATTTACATTTTGGTGGCGATTGGTCGCTGTTTTAGACAACAGAACTGTCAAAGCGAGCAGTATTACCACGCACGCCTTCCTCGCGTGACGTAGACCGCTGAGACCGAAAAGATAATGTAAACCACACCCCAGAAGGGGGCGGGGAAATTTGTCGTAAACCCAATCACAAAAAAATACCTTAAATCACTACAGAGTCTTCTGGGGGGGGGGCACTTTGGTACAGATGTCATTTTTACATGCAAACCTATCATATAAGTGCTCAACCCAATGTCCCTTTAAAGTTTTCCACGTAACTCGTGGCGCAAATGGGCTGACTTAAGGCATAAGTTATTTTGGTTGAGCTAACGTCAAGGCGAACGTCAAGGCGAACGTCAATTCATTCGCTTGTTGTGTGTAAAGTCAAATATTAAAAGTAGATTAAAGCAGTGGTCCCCAACCGTATTTCTACCACGGACCGGTTGGTCCGCGTTAGGGTGTGTGTGTGTGTGTGTACAATAATAAACGCGAATCCACTGCTTTTTTTATTTCACCATTATTTAATGACTTTTTAGCTTTAGCAATGCGGTATCCTGCAATATATATGATAAAAATGCCTTCAAAATAAAGTACAATTTTTATTTTTTTATTTTTATTTTTTACAAGAAACCTCTTTTACTTACAGGAAGTGTTCATTTGTGTTACAGCAGTTTTTAATCCTCAACCAACCACTGCAAAAACTGAAAACCTGTGAATAACATGCTTTTTTGTTCCCCCCGACCCCAAAAAGTAAATAAACAAATAAATAAATAAATGCAATTTTATAAAAGATTCCTAATTGAAGTGTAGTATTATATAGGGAGGGGGCTTAATACAACTGGAAACTGTTCACATTGTTTAGATGTTTACCAGTACCTTTGAAATACTAAGGGGCTGTAAAAATATATAGAATCAGTGACTTATAGCTAATTTCACTCACAATGTAAATCAATATGAAACTCGGTCTTTTGAATCTCTTCGAAAGCCCCGTTAGTTAATGACCTCATTAGAGACCATAATCGTAACATGATTGGTCTTTGCGAGTACTGGTTCAAACTTAATCAGTTTTTACCGCTAAATGAGGCCTCGCCTCTAAACTTCGTTAGTTCACATGTTGCACGCCCTTGTAAGAAAGGTGGGGGTGTAGCCCTTATTTACGAATCTGATCTCAAACTTAGCACTCATTCTAACGACGCCTTTAAAACATTTGAAGTTCGCATTATGCTTTTTCCGTAGATGTGACGTCACAGTAGCCGGAGGATTCAGTGACTACTAATCATGAACAGTCTGATAACGCCCCCTTCTGTCGGCTCGTGTGTTTCAAAATCCTCTCATTCCATAACATCCATTGAATGTGCTGTCTTAGTAGCGCATAGAAATTGTACAGTCTATGGTGTAGCGAGCGGTTTAGCTATATCTACGTCACTTCTGGTGGCTAGAGCCACGATTCCTCAAGCTTCCATGAGGTTCGGAAACACTCGGAATGAGTAAGTAAAACCTATTTTCTAATCGATCTGTGGTTGACAACTTGCAAGAAGTGACTTGTTTGTATTAAAAAACCTATTACTAATGAGAATATGAATTTTAACAGACTCTGAAAAATGTTTGCACCCTGACCTTTAACATTCATATGAATCTCCCATCGGAACCACTTACGATGGCGTTTCAGACAATAATTGATGCTTTTGGTTTCACGCAGATATTTGATAAAGCGACGCATAAGAATGGTAATACTTAGGATTTGGTACTAACGGCTTAGCATTCTCAAATGTAATGGTATTACCATGTACTACTGTTATTTCTGACCATTACTTTATAAAATTTGAAGTCTTGGCTCATTGCCATCGTCCTGACCACAATCAAAGCTATAGTAGGCGCAATATTAGCTCTTCAAACACCACTGCACTCTCTGAGCTACTGCCTCTGGCAACCACTTCCTTTCAGTTATATTGGTTTGATTGATAATCTCACAAATGATTTCAATGCTGCTCTGTTAAATGTGCTTGACTTCGTAGCACCATTAAGTTTTAAAACTCATAGAGGCCTACTCTGTGGTTTTCAGAGGAAACCCACGCACTTAAACAATTACGTAGGAAGCTTGAGCACAAATGGCGTGCGACTAAACTTGAGGTCTTCCGTCAGACATGGTGTGATATCTTACTGTTATACAAAGAAGCACTCATTTTAGCCTAAACTAATTATTTCTCCAGATGAATTGCTCTAAATAAAAACAACCATAAATAGTTATTTGATACAGTGGCAATGCTAACGCAACAGCAGCCGACCTCTAATAGCTCCTCCCATTCAGCTCACGACTTTATGCAATTCTTTACTCAGAAGACTGAGCGCATTCAGGACGAGATTAAGGACACGTTCCCAAAACACAGTTGAATTCTGTGAATTCTGATGTTAGCAAGGGCATTATGGCTGATATTTACCAGACAAGCGTATCTTATTTAAAAAAGTATCTTTTGAAAGCCGAACAAAACTGCTCAGTGCGGCAAAACAGACAACTTGTGTGCTCGACCCACTTCCTGGAAAACCCCCACCGTCTATAGGACTCTCCGTCCTAAATATCATTAATTTATCACTCACCTTGGGCACTGTACAAGCAGCTTTTAAGACTGCTGTTATTCAACCTCTACTTAAGCGAACAAAACTTGATCGAGAGGACCTCAGTAATTATAGGCTGGTTTCAAATCTCTTTTTTTTGCAAAAATTCTTGAAAAAGTCATAGTGCAACAGCTAAATGACTATATCGCCACTAATAATCTATTTGATTTGATTCTTTAGTCAGGATTTAGAGCCGACCACTCTTCTGAGATGGCCCTTTTTAAAGTGACTAATGATCTTCTCCTAGCTATGGACTCCGACACCTTCTCACTACTCTTACTCGATTTTTGCTCTGCTTTTGACACCGTCGATCAAAACATGCTCTTAGAACGCCTTGAAACGTGTGTTGGTATCTGAGGCTCAGCACTTTCTTGGTTTAATTCTTACCTCTCAGAGAGGACGCACCGTGTAATTCATGGTAAATGTGACTTCTGAGTCTTGTTACATGTGGAATCCAGCAGGGATCGTACTTGGATCTTCATTGTTTAGCATGTACATGCTTCTGCTTGGTGATATTATATATAAATATAACATTTGTGTTCATTATTGATGATACCCAGTTATACTGTATATGTCGCTGGAAATAAAAAAAACGGCGTAATTGCTGTAATCTTAAATCGATATTAAACAATAGATGTCTTTCAATTTTTTGCTTTTTAACTCAGAGAAAACTGAGGTGTTGATTTTTGGCCCTGCTCGTCATCGGCACCTATTTAAGGACACTCTGTGTCTTGATAAATGTACTATTACCCAAAGTGATTCAACAAAAAATCTCGGTGTTATATTTGACTCAAATCTGTCTTTTCAAATGCACATTAACAATATTACTAGAACTGCATTCTTCCATCTCCGTAATATTGCTAAAATTTGTCCAATTCTATCGAATAGTGATGCACAAATTTTAATCCATGCGTTTGTTACGTCTCGCCTCCATTATTGTAACGTTTTGCATTTTGTGGTCTTCCCATGTCTAGTATTAGAAGTCTGCAGCTAGTCCAAAATGCTGCAGCAGGACTCCTGACAAGGACGAGAAAGTTCGATCTTATTACACGGATACTAGCCAATTTGCATTGGCTCCCAGTCCACTTGAGATGCGATTTCAAGGTTTTGCTACTTACCTATAAAATATTGCATGGCTTAGCACCTTCCTATCTCGTCGACCTAGTGATACCATATGTTCCGTCCCAAAATTTTCGTTCACAAAATGCCGGTCTTGTAGTGATCCCGATAGCCGAAAAGAAGTCCGCAGGTTCTAGTGTTTTCTATTTGGTCACCAGTGCTTTGGAATGCCTACTTAAGGATATTTAAGTTGCTAGCTACCTCAGTAGAAATGTTTAAAACATGCCTAAAGACTTATTTATATACTTTAGCATTTAGTTGAACTATTTGTTGACCTGTTTACTGCCTCTTCTATTCTCTTTTCGGTCCCTTTTTTCCCAGGCTCGGGAATTAGATGATGATGACCGAATTGGAGTTTGCTGTTTGGATTCCACAGCAACTGATCGCTACAAGATCGGAGGCTGACCACATCCTTGGAGGAGCTGCTATGGAGATTTCTACATTGACCATTGGGCCCCTGCTCACTTCACCGAAGTCGTCTTCCTGCAGCACTTCATTTGATTGACTTTCACGTTATTTTAACTAACATTGTATTGCATCATAATATGTGCCCACTTGGCATCCATTGCAGCCTGATCATCCTGGAAGGAGGATTCCCTTCTCAAGGTTTCTCATTTTTCCCCGGATGGATTTTTTTTCCTTGCCCTTCTGGGGGGTTAAGATCAGGGATGTCGTTAAAATTTGTCAACTATGGCAGGGAACTCCGGTTCCTTGGGAGCCATATCCTGCCTGTTATGGATCTCTCCCTACTGCAACACACCTGATTCAAATGATCAGCTCATCCAGCATGCTCGGTAAAAGTCTGAAATTATCTTGATCATTAGAGTCAGGTGTGTTGCAGTAGGAAACAGGCAGGATTTGGCTCTCGAGGAACTGGAATTCCCTACCCCTGAACTCTGAGCATATGAAGCCCTTTGAGACTTTCTTGTGATTAAAAGAACTGTGATGCCCATCACTACACCATTTATATAATTCCCTAAAGCCCTGTTGGCCTTTTATCATAATTACAAAAATGTGAAATATTTACTTATGTTTAGTTTAGAAACAAATGTACCTGTTGGGTTTTGTCCTTCAGTGCTGGCTGCAGCCATGGTTTGGCATCCTCTGATGGCTTGTCATTAAAAACCTAGAAGCAATATTATTGTTAGGTCTCTTCTGTGTTTTTTAACACTCACTTTAACACACAGAATATAAAATACCCAAAATGTTGCTGATTATTAGTTGATAATTCTGTACCTTAGGTAAAGTACCAATATGACTGGAACACACGCATGGAGACATACTATATAGAATGTGATTACCGTACTTGGTGAAGTTTTATTTTCATCGTCCACACCTCAAAATTTCACTTACCTTACATGTCATTCAGCAGTATCGTATTCTGAAGCTGACTCTGTGTTGCAGTATTTAAAGGCAGTTAACAGAAACAGAAACCATTTGAGAAACTTGAAAAGCAAGTCCCCTTGCATTCTTTTATCTCCTTCTTTGTCTGTTAGTGAGACATGCGTGCATATGAATGTGATGTGAAGAAATAGTGAGATCAATATTTTTTGTTAACTAGGTCCATGCAATTGTCTTATTTTGGTTAATAAAACATCCATCCAGCGGCACGGTGGTCGACTGGTTAGCACGTCCGCCTCACAGTTCAGAGGTCGTGGGTTCGATCCCGGCTCCGGCCTCCCTGTGTGGAGTTTGCATGTTCTCCCTGTGCCTGCGTGGGTTTCCTCCGGGTACTCCGGTTTCCTCCCACATTCCAAAAACATGCATGGTAAGTTGATTGGGCTGTCTAAATTGCCCCTAGGTGTGATTGTGAGTGCGGATGTTTGTCTCTGTGTGCCCTGCGATTGGCTGGCAACCGATTCAGGGTGTCCCCCGCCTACTGCCCAAAAAGACAGCTGGGATAGGCTCCAGCACGCCCGCGACCCTTGTGAGGATAAGCGGTATGGATAATGAATGAATGAATGAAAACATCCATCCATTATCTATACCGCTTATCCTCACAAGGGTGCTGGAGCCTATCCCAGCTGTCTTCGGGCAGTAGGGGGGACACCCTGAATTGGTTGCCAGCCAATCGCAGGGCACACAAAGACAAACATCCACACTCACAATCACACCTAGGGGCAATTTAGAATGTCCAATGAACTCACCATGCATGTTTTGGAATGTGGGAGGAAACCGGAGAAAACCCACGCAGGTACGGGGAGAACATGCAAACTCCACACAGGGAGGCCGGAGCCGGAATTGAATCCACAACCTCTGTACTGTGAGGCGGACGTGATAACCAGTCGACCACCTTTAATTAATTGTTGGGTCAGTACAGTATTTTGTTTCGTAATTGTGTGGAACTGGTTGAAAAGGAAATAGAAAAGTCAAGTGTTGACTTTTTTCTTTCTTTTTTTTATATTCAGTATGACAATATGTTTCTGATTGTTTCTGGGACTGAAAACACTGCCAGCGCCTACATTGCTTCATGTAGGGGCAAGTAAGTTGTGTAAGGTCCATTTTTTTATAAGAACAAGAGATTGTTTTTGTTTTTTGTTTCACTATGTCCACAATGTTCCTCAATTGAACTATGTGCAACTGCAGTATGTGGCTCTTCTACATTCCTCTTTTTCTTCTGTTTCTCCAAAGTCACAACAGCAGCAGTGATTATATCTAAAAATTAACATTATATAGTAACCCAAGGCATTGTGTCATATTTAGAAGCAGGATGTTTAGTCCTTGTCCTGTAACATAGAATAGAATACAATAGAACTTTATTTTAACAGAATGGAATAGAACTTGATTTTCGCTGTCATCTGAACAATAAAAATCAGTTTACATGGAGCTGTGAGTCATCATACTGACAATGTGAAAGTATGATAAAGGGGACTGATGACTATCACAATGTCTATCAATATTAAAATAACATCTTGACAATACGTAAATTAGGATTTGTCTTTTACAGTTTTTGCCCATTGCTTGAACACGTTTTGCAAAATTTTGCTCACTGTCAAAACTCTACGTATAAGCAAATAACAGGTAACAGGTAAATAAACCATTCACATCTATGTTGAAGGATCTAAATCTATATGAATGGCTTCATATTAGCCAACAGGTTAACCAAAAAACAATGCTGCAATTACACATTTACAGACATCGCATAATCAGTTTAAAGTGTTAGTCACTATGCCTGACCATGGGACCAGCTGGAGAGGATCAGCCCTACAGACAGGACTAGCCACATTATGTTATGATTTTGAACACAGTGTAAATGTGAGGGCTGCATGTTAGACCGTGGCCCTTTTCTGCCCTCGCCCGTCTCGGGTGAGAGCATTCGCGAGGATGAACATTGTATGATTCCTGAACTTCAGAGATGGAAAAGAAAGCAGTCGAGCAAATTCAATTGACTTGTGTGAGTCTTTATTTACATTGGATACCTTCTTGAAAGATAAAACGAACACGCATTGAGTAAGTAGTTGTTATGTAAATTGCTAATTGGGCTGATGCCCTAGAGACCTGCAAAACATTCCAACAAGGTGAAATTGAAACTCTGCTATGAAAACCTAACAATCCTTTGACAAAATGTCATTCTGATGACAAAATGATACCAACTTGCATCATATGATTACACCGTCAGATTAGCAGCAACACTCTCGTCTACTTTATATAAAACACATCAGTCTTTAGTTTGTCCACACAAGGCCCTTTTTCACAACAACCAAAAGCTGAAATACTCAATGCAAAATCATTACTTTACAGTTGTGTCTTTTCCAGTGGAGTCAATTCAGTTAAAGCAAAAATAAAACAAGAATACAACAAACTGCACTATTGTAAACACAGAAAACCACAACTGTGCAAGTGGGCTGATGGATACTGCCGTCTGTTGGGGTCTGGCCACAAGATCTCATCAACATCACAAACAATGTCTTCTCTAGCTAAGCATCAGGGAAAATATCCCCTTGTGTGCCGAACCTATACCTGGTTTGATCTTACCTCAATGTCTCCGCGGGCCCATTCCATTGCCTCTTTGACCACTCCCTCTTCTCTCTCTCAGTCTTCCTCCTCCCTGCCTCCATGTTTGCAAAGTTTTCAAAATGAAACTGAGTCCGTTTCTGTAGCGGGGTGATTGGTGTTCAATTTTGTAAGTAACTATTATTAGGTGTGTGTCTGAGTATCTTCAATTAAACAGTGTGTTATATTTTGAATAGATGTGTTTTCCCAATGGTGGGGATTTCATTTTTGAACTAAGTGTCTAATGTATGAAATAGTGTCAGGAGCAAGTGTGTTGCAAAAAGGAGCAAGCGTGTGTAGCAAAAATTGGGGGCTCACTCATAAGAGTGAGCATTAGGGGTGAAACGTTTTTTGTATTCATCCCGTCCTGTCTCGGTACGGGCTTCATCGTTCGGTGCTCGCAGTCATACGACCAATACGTACAGAGCTAGAGGAGCCGTCTGCCCTATAGAACTCAGCGGGGGAACATTTCGGCTTCCCATTTGAATACGACGGCGATGGAGTGCAAGTGGTGGCTTGAAAAAGAACTAAGTGTCGGCATTGGTCGAGGGCATCAACCCGATACAGTTACCGGGGGTAGAAAAAAGAAACCCGTAGAACACAATTTATCCCCACTACTTTTTTAATTTATTCATTCATTTTTATTACTGTATATCAATAACAAAATGTGCACAATTAGCTATTCACTACAATGGTATACACAAGATTTATATATTTCCCCAACAATAAAGTAAAATAACTAATAAAATAAATAAATAAATAAAACACAGCACAAAAAAATATCCCAAAAGCATTAAAAAAACAAAAAAACCCAATAAATGTACAAAAATTAAAAATTAACAAGAAGGGGGGGGGGTTATCCTGCTGTAAAAAAATCCATAAAAGGTTGCCACTTTTTAAAGAATTTGGTCAAATCACCCCTTCTCCAATACCTGATTTTTTCCACTTTCAAAAAGGACATAACATCATTGAGCCATTGGGTGTGTGGAGGAGCAGTCGTGAATTTCCAGTTGAGAAGAAGGTGGCGTCTGACAATGACAGAAGTAAAAGAAACAACTTCTAATTCCATACTTGAATATTGGGAATAGTCTTGTGGGAGACCAAAAATGCCAGTATGTGGTGACATGGTGACAGGCCTGGAGAGAACTTTAGATATAGTATCAAAATACATTTGCCAGAAGCTTGTCAGGGCTGAACAGGAAAAAAACATGTGTGCAAGATCACAGGGAGAAGTTCCACATTTATCGCAGACATCTGTAACATTGAGAAAAAAATGTGAAAGTCTACTCTTAAAATAATGGCATCTGAATACAACTTTGAACTGAATCAAGGTCAGTTGGGCACAAATAGAAGTTCTGTGAATAGACCTCAATACAGAGTCCCACCATTGCTCCTCATCCCCGCTACTTTTTACCAGTCTGGAGAAGTGAAAGCAGACGGAGCCGAAGAAATTACTGAAGCAATCGGCCAGAGCTGAGCCATCCGTCCGTCCCTGGGCCGCGCACGTTGCTGTCTCACATGTTGCGATGACATACAGTTTCCAACACGGAGACGGATGAGCCACGCAGCTCGTTGCTGATGCTTCAAAGTCCCATCACTCAAAGTAAACAAGCTACTCACCCACGTTCCCCTTTAACCGCCACCTTCCAGATCGTTTTCGCAATGAAATTAAATGCATCGTCTAGTCATCCCTTTATGGTTGTAGCAGGCACGATATGCATTGTTGTCGCTGTCTTTTTGAGGCGACGCCCCCCGACTTGTTTCAAAACAATTTGTGTCCACGAGTATATTCAGACCGCTAGCACATCAAGGTGGAATTCATGCACTTTTTCTGGTGTTCACTACTTCTGGAAATACGCCATAGCAAACCTGCAGTGTATAGTGGTTTGCTTGGTATGCTTTTGTTTTGAAGGAGGGGAAGTGTGCAAGATAAATAAGTAACTTGACTACGACTTCTGCGACTTCTTCTTCTACAACTCTTCTCTATAATTATTGGACACAAATAATTGTACATACAATATGACAAATCCAACCCCGGGGCTCGCAATGCAAGGAAGCACGCAGTTGGGTAAATACTATTGACGCATTTGAAGCGTGTCCACAGCGGGTTCGAATAGTAAATTAGCCATCTAGATCCTTAAAAAGCCTCTGCAGTTAGCGTCTCTCCCGCAGCGACGTCAATCACGGACGCTTTTTTTTGTTGGGTTTTTTTTGGGGTCGGGGGGGCGGAGGGCCGACAATGTTTATGAATATGGCCGGAGGGTCGCGGCCGGAAGGGTACCCAAGTCAAGGGTGGAGGGTCGTGGCCGGACCGGCAAAAAATGGTCAAGTGCCCAGCTCTGCAATCGGTATATACGGCAACATCTATGCGCCCATATGCTGTAGTCAAGGAGCCGAGCTTCAAACGTTTATTAAACGTGCTGGAGCCCCATTACAATATTCCATCCCGGACGCAGATTAGCCAGACCGTGGTCCCTGCTTTATAAAATCGCACAAGAGCCGTGGTGGAGCATGAGCTGTCCTCTGCACCCTAATTACACATTTACGCCATAAAGAAATAAAAGTGGGTTTCTAGAATATATAAAAGTGAAAAAAAATATTTAAAATTATCTAGAGGACCTTAATCAAAGGTATGAGAAAAAAGCAGGGCTTTTAAACTGGATTTAAAAGCATTTACACTTGGGGCTGACTTCTCTTCTGTTGGCAGCTTATTCCATTTGTGTGCAGTGTAACAGCTAAATGCAGCTTCACCATGTTTACCTTGAACCCTCAGTTCCACGAATTGACCCAAGTCTGCAGATCTCAGAGCCTTACAGGGTTTGTATTGAGTCAGGATTTTATTAATGTATTCAGGACCCAAACCATTCAGTGATTTATAGACCAGTAGCAAAATTTTAAAATCTATTCTACAGTTAATTGGGAGCTAGTGTAAAGCCTTTAGGACTGGAGAAATAAAGGGGGTTGCAGAATTATTAGGCAAGTTGTATTTTTGAGGATTAATTTTATTATTGAACAACCATGTTCTTAATGAACCCAAAAGACTCATTAATATCAAAGCTGAATATTTTTGGGAGTTGGAGTGGTGCTTTTTTAGTTTTAGCTATTTGGGGAGGATATCTGTGTGTGCAGGTGACTATTACTGTGCATAATTATTAGACAACTTAACAAAAAAACAAAAATGTACCCATTTCAATCATTTATTTTCACCAGGGAAACCAATATAACAGTTCAACATTCACAAATATACATTTTTGACGTTCAAAAACAAATCCGTGACCAATATAGCCTTTCTTTGCAAGGACACTCAAAAGCCTGCCATCCATGGATTCTGTCAGTGTTTTGATCTGTTCACGATCAACATTGCAATTGTGGCAATGTGGACTCACGGCGTTACGGGACAACACCACCTGGGGACTTGCGCCCCAAGAACACAATGTTAAGTCAACAAACAAAAAATAAAAGGTGTGCAAATCAAATATCCACAGGACAAGATGTGATAACAAAAATAAAATGCCTTTATTCCAAATTTAATAAAATAGGAAAACTAAATCAAAAGAGTGGTATATGAAGCCTGCCACAACACAGCCAGGACTGGGGGCTTACCGTGGCAGCGGTAACAAAAAGGGAAAGATCCAAAACTGCACAGCACCCGTGAAACACAAACCAAAACAAGTGAACTACCACCAAGGAACCGCTGCCACACCCGGCCCTCAGGACCTGTCAATAAAAAAAGCACACAATGAAAGCAAACCATTGAGTCAGACCTCGTAATGCTAAAGAAAAAAACAACCAACAATAAAACCAACAGTGATCAATGGCTCCAATGATAATGTAACAAAAACAGAAATAAGGCTAACCAAATAATGATACTTATAAATTCAAGGGGACTGGTACAGCCGTTGGACGGCAGGGGGCAAGCTGCACGGACGAGCTGGGGCATTGCGTTACCCGATTGGGGCATAGACCAGCCTTACCCAGTCCCGCTCCAAGTCACACCACACTGCAGTAACGGAGCGGAACTGGATTAAACAGAGCGCACATATTTAAAACTAGGCTGGATCGACTAAACATGCATGCCTTCGATGACAATGCCACACTCTCAGACTGACGTCAACCCGTGCACTCCACCTGCGTGCTGGCTCTGTGAAGGAGGAAGAGGAAGAAGAGGCACAAGGGTGCCGCCCCTTGTGGTAGGGTGTGTGGCTCTATTTTGCAACACATGCAGCAGCAACCACAGCCTCCAAGACACTGTGCAGAGAGGTGTACTGTCCCTCCTTGTAAATCTCACATTTGATGAGGGACCACCGGTTCTCTATGAGGTTCAGATCAGGTGAAGAAGGAGGCCATGTCATTAGTTTTTCTTCTTTTAGGCACTTTCTTGCCAGCCATGCTGTTTTTTGTTAAGTTGCCTAATAATTATGCACAGTAATAGTCACCTGCACGCACAGATATCCTCCCCAAATAGCTAAAACTAAAAAAGCCCCACTCCAACTCAGAGGCGGAGCCAGAACGTGGCTAATGGGTGGGCCTGGAAAAATCAGGGTGGGCCTTAATATTTCTCTCACTGAGCACAATCCTCCTGTTCCGACACATTCAGATCTTCCTTAGACAACCACAATTATGTCATTCTTAATATTCCATCAAATAAAAAACACAAACAGAAATTCAAAAATAATTTAATAATAATTTATATAAAATTAAAAGTATATATTTTTCATGAAATTTCACTGGGTGGGCAGCCTGTCAATCTTGGTGGGCCTGGGTGTATACAGTTCAGTAATATGAGTCCAAACTTCACATGATGATAGTATTCCTCGTCAGGAACATGAATATACTGGAATGATGTTCTACTTATTGACCGCAGTAGAGAAAGTCTCCTCAGCTTTAGACGACCACGGGTGTGGCAGATATGTATGACACCAATAGGCGCAATAACCGACTTGGATTGGATTTGACCCTTCGCCACAATACAGAGCGGGATCCTGCTTAAAGTAAACCATTTTAGACTTGTTATAATTAATTGGGTTATCTGTTTTGTTTTGGGGACATTTGTGTTTTGCTGAGTTGTGTTGTTGTGTTGTTTTCTGAATGCATCATGCGACTCGCCCCTCGATGGGAGGGGTGCGTGAGTAAGAGGAGAGAGCAGACGGCGAATAAGAGGAGAGATCCGTGTGTACTCATGACGGAACAGTGACCGTGTTGTAATAATAAAAGGGAGATAACTAAACTACGTCTGATTTTGCGTCTTTGGAAGACGTTACATTATAAACTTTTGGGCGATTTAAGCTTGAAAATAAAATAAGGGCTGTGAGGGCAGGTCTTTGGGCAGAATGATGTAAATACACTAATAAAAACTGCATGGTAGTGCACTATTACATTTTTTTTTTGTATGGGGGAGCGGATGGACGGACAGGCGAACCGGAGACATTTGCGGTTAAAATAATAGACAAATTGGCCGATATACGATTACAATTTGGTCTGGTTTGAAAAATAGATGGATAGACGGATGGCAGATGGGTGCCCAGGCTGCAGATGGATGGCAATTTTTGACGTAACGTCAAACATGGGATTCTGCCAGACTCTCCCAGCAAACCCTCACAATACGCTTGGGTCTGCCGGGTCATCTTCACCCACCATTGGAGCCAACAGTTGATCAGTTGACAGCTCCACCCCTGTCTTCACCCGAGTGTCCAAAACCTACAAAGTCGATCATCGAACTGCGGCCTAGGGTGTCCTGGTGCCAAGTGCACCCATGGATACCCTTATGTTTGAAGATGGTGTAAGTTATGGACAATCCGTGATGAGCACAAAAGTCCAGTAACAGAACACGACTCGGGTTTAGATCAGGGGGGGCATTCCTCCCAATCACACCCCCTCCAGGTCTCACTGTCATTGCCGACGTGAGCATTGAAGTCCCCCAGCAGAACGATGGAGTCCTCAGGGGGTGCGCTCTCCCACACACTCTCCAAGGACTCCAAAAAGGGTGGCTCCTCTGAACTGCTGTTGGGTGCATAGGCACAAACATCAGTCAGGACCCGTACCCCCACCCTAAGGCGTTGGGAGGCTGCCCTCTTTTCCACTGGAGTGAACCCCAATGTACAGGCGCCAAGCCAGGGGGGGCAATAAGTATGCCCACACTTGCTTGGTGCCTCTCACCTTGGGCGACTCCAGTGGAAGACTGTCCAACCCCTCTCGAGAGGACTGGTACCAGAGCCCAAGCTGTGTGTGGAGGTGAGCCCGACTATATCTAGTCATAACTTCTCAGTCTCGCACACCAGCTCAGACTCCGTACCTGCCAGAGTGTTGACATTCCATGTCCCAAGAGCTAGTTTCTGTAGCCGAGGACCAAACCGCTAAGGTCCCTTTTGCCGCCGCCAAACTCACAGGGAACCTGACCCCTTTGGGCCCCCACAGCTGGTGAGGCCAAGGGAAGGAGGACCCACATAGCCTTTTTAGGCTGATCCCGGCCGGGCCCCATAGGTGCAGGCCCGGCCACCAGGCGCTCGCAAACGAGCCCCACCACCAGGCCTGGCTCCAGAGGGGGGCCCCGGTGACCCGCGTTCCGGCAAGGGAAAACTGGATCCATTAATCCATGCCTTTGTTACATCTCGGAAAGATTACTGTAATGCACTTTAATTTGGCGTCTCCAGTTGGTCCAAAATGCTGCTGCTCGCCGCTTAAATGGAGCTCGGAAGAAGGAGCACATAACCCCAATTTTGGCCTCCCTTCACTGGCTCCCAGTGTATTTTAGGGTTCATTTCAAGATGCTTCTATTTGTTTACAAATCTTTAAATGGCCTCAGCCAGGCATACCTCTCTGAGTTCCTCCACCCCTGCGCACCGTCGTGATGCCTCAGGTCGGCGGACCAGGCTCTCCTGGAGGTGTCGAGGACAAAGCGGAGCCTCAGAGGGGATCGAGCCTTTTCTGTTGCCAGTCCTTACCTCTGGAATTACCTTTAAAGGAAGCCCCCTCACTGTCCCTTGTAATACTCGTTTAAAGACATATTTCTATTCTTTGGCTTTTGACCTGACGCGAGACGGACACTTTTTTTGCTGTTTTCCGGTGTCTACTGTATATAATAATTTGTGTTTTAATTTCTTTGCATTCACTGTCTTTTTTGTTGTATTATTTCTATTTTGTGAATGTAAAGTGCTTTGTTACAACTGTAGCTGTTAGCTGTTAGAAATGCGCAATATACATAAAGATGTATTGTTTTGTATTGTAGATATAATCACTGCTGCTGTTGTGACTTCGGAGAAACAGAAGAAAAAGAGGAATGTAGAAGAGCCACATACTGCAATTCCATTGAGGAACATTGTGGAGATTATACAAAAACAAAAACAATTCTTGTTCTTTTAAAAATGGTCCTTCACATCAACTTACTTGTCTTATCGTCCAGAATAACATATGAACCATGCTTTCAACCATAAAACAGGCTTTAAGCAATCTTGGTGCTGTGTTTTCAGTACCAGTACAAAAACAATCAGGAACATATTGTCATATGAAATTTAAAAAAAAAAAGAAAAAAAGTGTTGACTTTGCTATTTTCTTGTCAACCAGTTCCACACAACTGCATTATATCAAAACAAAATACTGAATTGACTAAACATCAATTAATTGTTTTATGATTAACCAAAATAATACTATTGCATTGAACCAGTTTCCAAAAACTAAATTAAATCACTACTTCTTCACAGTACCAAAGCTGGGCATCCCGTCCCCGGGGCGGAGGGATGGTCCATCCCTCCGTCCCAGACGGACACCCATTTTTAGGATGGGGATGGGGGACAACAAGTTTTAAAAAAGGGACGGAATAAGTAAGGGTTACGCGTGTGACGTGGCCGCGAGGCGGCCAAAGTTAATCTCAACCTACTCGGCGAAATGGGCAAACGACAGAAATTGCCTCAGAATGCTTCAAACACGCCACTAGTTACCCAACTGCGTGTACTTACTTGCATTGGGAAGGCCCCGATGGTAACGCTGTGCACTCCACATGTTCGTATGGAGGGGATAAGAAAAGGAAGAAGGTGAAGAAGAATGAGATGAAGAAATAGAAGGAGAAGAAGGGAAAATTGAAACCTGATTGACTGGGCCACTTCATTCATTCGTGAGAGGGGAGGGGCTTTCCTTGATAGTAAACGACGACGGGCAAAACAAAAACGACACTGTGCTAAAGCTAAAGCATACAATATTGCTATCTTGATAAAGTACAACAGCTGTAAAAAACTAAAGAAAAAGTAAAAACATAACGTAAAACAAGCTCCTCGCTCACTCTCCAAGTCTCCTCTCTTTTTGCACAGGACACTGTGTGTGACGTAGTACTCCTCGATGCTGGTTGCCACGAGGCGAAGACAGAAAAAGGTTCATTTCAGCCGCACTGAATGGATGAATGGGTGGATTTTTGGTGCTTTGCTCCACGTCCCACCACTCCAAATGCATCACTCGCAGCCCCACACGCAACTGCGCCCGCCCGCGCTAACTACATTGACTTCAATTGAATCGCGCCGCAAGATTCAATCGTAAATTCACATGTATCAGCACCAAACCTGCTCCTGCGGGATTTGTTTCTCCACACACCGATGGTGATGGTGTCCCAGTAGGCGCTCCAGAAGTAGAGGGGAAACCAGCGAGCCAATCAGCAACCCGAAGGGCTGACCAATGGAAGTGCTCCCTGGACCAGGGGTCTCCGCCCATACGTTCAGAGACTAATGAGCATTAAATGAACCTCGCCATTAGCATCTCTCCCGCTGCATCATGCAAAGACACTTTTTTGGGGGGGTCGGAGCAGTAAGGTAAAGACGGAACCTCTTTGAAAGGATAAGGACAGACGGGGACAGACGACGATAATTTTTATGAATAAGGACGAAGGGACAAGTTTGGAAGGGTACCTAGGTCATGGATGGATGACGAACCGGAAAAAAAGGGTCAAGTTCCCAGCTCTGCACAGTACATTCATATGTACGCATGTCTCGCTAACAGACAAAGAAGGAGACAAAACAATGCAAAGGGACCTGCTTTTCTTGTTTCTCAAATGCTTTCTGTTTCTGTTAACTGCCTTTAAATATTGCAACGCAGAGTCAGCTTCAGAATACAATACTGACAGATGACATGAAAGGTGAGTGAAATTTTGAGACGTGGATGGTGAGAAATAAATTTTCACCAAAGGTCAAAAGTAAATTTGCCAGCTAATGATCTTTAAATAAACCTCTGCTGTTAGCATCTCTCGGCGTCATGCACGGACGTTTTGGGGTGGGGGGGTATTGTTCAAGCATGGTAGTCTTATGGTGAGCACATCTTCTGACAGCTCTGAGGTTAGGGTTCCAATACAACGGAGACATTACCGGTACTTGGCAAAAAAACAGTTATATTGATTACTGTATATCATAAAAACATTAAAGTTGATGAAAAAAATTAAAATAGTATTATACACGCACCCGTGTATAATACGCCCCCCAAAAATCACCTTTAAAAACTTTTTTTTACTCTGTATAATATGGTTGCCTGAATTGCTGGTATCTTTTATTACCAGAGTGAATAATATGAATACTGGAAAGTTCAGTTTCAGAATTCAAGAACAAGAATTCAAAACATACCAATAGGGCGTTCATGCTTTTAAATGCAGTTTTAAAAAAAATGCTCTTTTCTATTACCTCTGATTAAAGTCTTTCAAAATATTTTTAAAGTCATGTTGTGTGTGTTTTTTTTTATTGTATATTGTTCTTGAACTGTATGCTCTTTTACTAATTCTAATCAGCTTTTACCCCCTTTGCTTTTAAATCAATTTAACTCTGTAACTGCTTTTAAATGTTATACTTCTAATTACGGTCCACTGATAGTGTAGTGGTACACACGCCTGAGTTGTGTGCGGGCAGCGTGGGATCGATTCCCGCTCAGTGACAGTGTCTATGTGTGCCCTGCGACTGGCTGGCGACCAGTTCGGGGTGTAGTCTGCCTTCGCCCATTGACGGCTGGGATAGGCTCCAGCAATTCCCCGCGACCCTGTATAGGATGAGCGGTTTGGAAGATGACATGACTTTTAATTACAGTATGAGCTGCATATTAAGTTACGTAGTGTATGAAATTCGCTATAAATCACTGTTTCTGTATACAGGCAGTCCTCGAATTACGACGTTTCGACTTTACGAGGTCCGTGCCTCTTCCTCTTCTCTTTTGTCCCCAGCATCATGGTGACTACGTTTACATGCAGTCAATATTCGGGTTAAGGTCAAAATTCCGATTTCGGAAACATTCTGAATATCCCGTTTACATGAATGAGTGGACAGAGTTGCTCCGGCATTTGAATAAGCCACTGTGACGGCGACGCACAGCGTCGTGACTAAAATGGACGTCATTTCCGCATATTGCTCTCTACTGTCAATAAAACACTTGATATTCATTCACAGGAAGTAAGCAACATGTTTCCTCCTCTCCAAAAGTGTGCTTTTGTGCTGCGTCTCTGAACTTGTTTACCTCTGCTTGTGTTTGGCGCGCAACCACCGCACTTCCGCATACAAGCACTTCCTGTACTACAAAGATGAGAAGTCCTTGCGGTTGAGCAGTCTCGAGCGTGTCTGCGCGCGCTGGCAGTACCTTTGCCTTTTTCGCCCTCCTCTCCTTCTTCTCCACCCACCTCTCAGCAGTAATGCTAAGTACAGCATCTTATGTTTTTATTTGAATGTATTTTCGTTTTTTAATACCAAGCATTTTGATATAAATTTGGACTTTAATGGTGAAATCCGACATACGCGGAAATTCAGGTTACATCGCCAGTGTAGGAACGGAAGTAGAGATAGACCGATATGCTTTTTTCAGGGCTGATACCGATACCGATTAGTAGTAGTCAAGGAGGCCGATAACCGATATTTGGAGCCGATATTCATTTTCAGTAAAAAGGAAAATATCGGAAAATCAAAATCTACAGAAAAAAAATAAGCATGTTTATTGAACAATGTTTCAGGTTTACATAATGTAGATTTTTTTTTAAATTATTATTATTTCAAGAAATCTTTGCCAATATACAGTACATCTCTGTTGACACCGGGGGTGTCAGTATGTCTTAAAAAGGATAAATGAAAACTTAAACAATGGCTCAATGTAGTTTTCTACAGTAAATGAAAATTTCAAAATTACAGAAATGTTAAACTTTCACATATCTTTGCTTTGATTTCCACAATATTAAATTGATTTATTATTGGCCAGCAGAGTTTTAAAAAAGGCTGATTGCCGATATTCGCGAAAAAGCCAAATATCGGTGCCGAGAATCGGTCTATCCCTAAACGGAACTCGCTCGTAAATTGAGGACTTCCTGTACTTTTTACAGCTGCTTGGTATTGCCTAGGTACCGGTAAACATAAACAATGTTCCCTTTCTTAAGCCCCCTTCAATTTGAAAACTATTCACAGGATTTCAAAGTATTATCAGTGGTTGGTAGAGAATTGTAAACTGCTGTAACACAAGTGCACATTTGAAAGTACAGTGGTACAGTGGTACCTCTACTTACAAACATCTCTTCATACGAAATTTTCAAGTTACGAAACGCCTCAACAGGAAAATATTGCCTCTAGTTGCGAAAGAAATTTCAGGATACGAAAGGTAAAAGTATGGGGTGATACTCGCAGTATGGGCTGCTACTCGCAGCTCCTGAGTTTCCTGAACGCAACATACTCATAGCTGCTCTGCCATTGGCTAGCCTAGCATCTTCCTGGCATCCCATTGGCTAAGAGGGACCTGTGCCGTATGTCTCTATGTGTGTGGATAGACAGGTAAATAGATAGATGCAGCGTCCTCGTCATTCGCCCCTCGAGCCATGAGGTCATCCGATAGTTTTACGTGAATTAGAAACATGGAAAAGAAAAAAAGGAGAAAATTGTTCATTTGTCCATACAAACAAAGCAAGAGATAATAGAAAAGTATGAAAGGGGGATGCGTTTGGTTTATCTCGGCAAAGAAAATGACCGTAATGTATCGACAGTCGCCACATTATTAAATCAGTTGTTTACAAAACGCCAGACAAAAACCACTGCTGAGAGAGAACATGAACCAAAGCGGGTAAAAAGCGATAAGGACAGCAATTAAAAGGTCAACGACCATCATTTTTATTCCTTACTCTATTCTTTGTTTTTTTACATTATGCACAACTCTAATTCCTTGTGCAATAATCTAATTATAACATGTATTTGTTACATGTTTTCATGCATTTTTATGCTTTATAAAACATTTATGTCTGAATATTGGGGGGCTTGGAACGGATTAGGGCATTTACATGGAAAACGCGTCTCTACTTACAAAATCTTCTACTTAAGAAATTTCTTCCAGAACCAATTAATTTCGTAAGTAGAGGTACCACCGTAAAATAGTGTTCTTGTAAAAAAAAAAAAAAAAAAAAAGAAAATAGTAGCCTGTGAAATAGTCAGCCCACCCAGCACACCCAATCCGACTCCCCGTGCAGGGTGTTGTCTGCTTGTAACTTTGCAAGCATATTGACATGTTGATTTACAGAGCTGGGCATTCCGTCTATGTGAAGGACTGGCCCATCTATCCTCCTATGACGGACTCCCGTTTTGCTGACCGTTGATGAATGACGGATAAAACACGGACTAAACATAGTTGGAGGCCCATGTATTTAAAGTCCGTCTTTAGTCTATTTTTCGCGGCGAGGCTTCAATAGCGCCAGCGAGGAACAATAGTGAGTTGTTGTTGCTAGGTGGACAGATTTGAGTGAGGGTGAACAGGCTTCCAAAGGACAGTGAGTCACTCTTTCTGTTCAAATATTGACCAGTGGGAGGGGGGCGGGGTAGTGAGGGGGCGCTATCGAAGTTTGAAGTCGGAATTGCTAATGGAAGCCCGTTTAAAATCAGAGGCGGACCGGCCTATAGGCGGGTACTATCTAAACCCATCCCTTGAACAAAAGGCGAATGACAGACAGACGACGGAAAGGTACCCACGCTGCAGATGGATGACGAATAACGGATGCTCAATTTTTAGTAAAATGCCCTGCTCTGTTGATTTAACTTATTGATATTCTAATGAGAGGGATGCATGTCATTCAGCATTTCAAGTCCAGAAAGAATCCAACAAAAACACAGATATGTGCTTTAAATAATCCTCTTGACCTGATAGTAGGTCTGTTTCTTTGTGCCGACAGCTTCTTGCAGCAGGAAATGGCCCTCAAGATGTTGTTATGCCAGTTTTCTGTTCCACTGCTGTTGCCCCACTACAACAACAATCAGTGCACTCTGATGCTATGGGCTCTGAGAGAAATTGTCAAAGAGTGGTGTCCGCATGATTTGTGTCAAGCACGAGGATTTGTTGAGAACAACATTGTGCAAGCAACTATACCATTCTTTTCCTTTGTGAGGCTAAAAAACTGCAGTTTATCAAAATCTCAATTTTTAAATAACATCCTCAGTCGCGGCCAGCAGAATCACAACATGTTTTTACACAAAGACATGGAAGGAGGGGCACAGACTAGAAAAAATTCAAATACTTTGGTGGAGGTTTGCTGGTTCCTTCCTTGTGGCAGAGCAAATCTTGAAATATTCCCAGAGCCAATTACATTTGCCAATTTGCGAGGAAATATTAGTGAGTCACTCACACAATTTCCTTTTCTTTATGAAGTGTCCAATGCAGTCTTTGTATTCTTGGACAAAATTGAAGAAAAGGAGCACAAAATGTTGAAACTCTTCAAGATGCAAAATCCAAACTCTTTTTTGTTGTTAATCGCAAACTGAGTACCTGTGAGGATATGATTTCTGTCAAGAAAACACTGCTAAAACTGGATTTACCAAATAGCAGTGTTAAAATCAAAGACTCAAGTGTGAGTGTGGCAGAGTTTTCTCAAAGACTTTGTAGAGCCATCAAGAACTCACTGTATAACATAAAAAGCACAACAAGTATTGAAAATATGCTGGAAAAAGCTATTGAATTGGGCCTGACTGTCGATGAAAACAAAACTCTTGACCAGAAAAAAACTGCTGAGGAGATCATGAGGGGGATTAGTGTACAAAGTATACCACACTACAAAAAACAACGACTTCCTTTGCAAGGAGAAAATTGGAAAATGTTGTCACAACTGGAGATGAAGGAATGCAGAATAAATTATATTGGCACTGAAGGTGTTGAACATAATACAACTCAGCTCGGGGATGAGAAAAGACAAATTTGGGAAGAGCAAAACAATCAGAAACGTTCCAAAGGAATGCAAGACTTTATTGACACTTTATCAACAAGTGACAAAGAGAGAAGGACTTATTTCTTGAAGTGGATGAAGTTCATTTTAAATACCCACTCTCGTGACAAATTGACTGCCCTGCGTAACAAATTCAAAGAGCAATGCAAAAATAAGGATGCCAATCTAATTGCAGAGATTGATCAAGAATTGGTGAATAGCTCTTTAGGAATAGAACATTACATGAGAGAAATGGGACTAAACTATGAGTTTTCCATGCAGTCAGATGATCCCACAGATAAATTGTTTCATTTGCCTGCTGTAGCTGCTGAAATGCTGTTGGATGGTTACCCATTGGAGTTTTTGGATGGAGATGCATCAAACATCCCAGAGAAGTGGGTGACAGCTGTGCTAATGGAGCTTCACAAGAAGGTTGGTGGGAAGAGCAGGCTGCTAGTACTAGCTGTGTTGGGCGTTCAAAGTACTGGAAAGTCAACTCTTCTCAACACCATGTTTGGTGTTCACTTTCCGGTCAGCAGTGGCAGATGTACAAGAGGGGCTTATATGTTGTTCCTCAGAGTTGGAGTTGATACACAAATCCAGTTGGGTTGTGACTTCATCCTTCTCATTGATACTGAAGGTCTAAAATCCCCTGAGCTTGCACAGCTAGAAGATAGTTATGAGCATGACAACCAACTGGCAACCTTTGTCATTGGCTTAAGTGATGTCGCCGTTATCAACATTGCAATGGAGAATGCAGTTGAAATGAAAGATGTCCTGCAAATTGTTGTCCATGCCACCTTGAAAATGAAACAAATTGGGAAAAAAACAGTTTGTTATTTTGTGTACCAAAATGTTGCTGGAGTTTCAGGTCATGCCAAAAACTTGACAGTGAGACATCATCTATTGGGCCAACTCAATGAAATGACACAATCTGAAATAGATAAACTGCACAAGATTCGACTGTTCACAGATGTGCTTGACCTATGACTTAGAAAACAACATCTGGAACATCCCAGGACCTTGGCATGGACCATGTTGGCTCCATAATGAAGAAAGTTCAACATATGTACAAAGGAGATTTACAATTGTTTGCAGACAATGTCATTGATACATCCATCCAGTTTGTTGCTGATCAAACTAAGTCCAACGGTGATTACCATGACTCTTTCACAAGGGATCTACTGCAGAGGATTGAATTGCTTAATCAAGGTTTACAGGCGTCACCAAACCAACACTCAGTTTGAGATTGACCTCAAACTTCATATTTGCGACATTGCTGCCAGAGAATTCCTCAAGATGCACCAAAGGTTCCTGTCAAATAATGACCCCCGAACGCAGCTGGAAAAGTACAAGCATCAATATTTGTCAGACTTTCTGGATTTATACAAAGAGACCAATCATTGCCAACGCAAAGAAAATGATTTTGTCCAGCATTGTATCAAGCCGGCCATTGAGGATTGCATCAACAGATCTTTGGGAATTGACATTGTAGATGAAATTTTGACAAGCAGTCATTCAATGATGTACAGTTCACGCTCGTTTTCAATATGACATTCAGAAAGAGTTACTGCTGAAAGATGATTTCAACAGTTTTGTCAAGTACATTTGTTCCTATGAAACATATGTTAAGGATCAGATACTTCTTCACATCTGTCAAAAAATGCAGAAGGACACATTATTGTGTAAATTAAAGAAGAAGTTGGAGGTTGTAGTTTGTAAACTATTAAATGCAATGACGCAGGCCTCAAATATGCTATCAGATGATGACACAAACATTCCAAATCTTGTCAACCAAATGCGCAAATATCTGATAAAGACAGTGTAATATCAGAAGAGGCACAAAAGCGCAGTCTGTTTCAGATCCAAAGCACATGCGATTCATTTACACAAAGCTTCATTACAGCCTTGAATACATTAAAGTAAACACTCCTTGTTGAATTTTCCCAATCTGATAACATAACCAAAATGCTAAATATACTTGCAATAAACCCACAGAATGAGCTGTTCAAGAGAATATTCGGATGTGGACAGCAGTCTCCATTTTGTAAAATTCCCTGTGAAGCAGGTGGCAAAAAACACGAGAAACATCATGCGGCTGTGCATCGACCACAGGGGCTTGGAAGATACAGGAACGATGTCACTGAAGGCCTAGTTGACTCTCTGTGTGCAACTGATGTGCAGAGTGATTGTAGATTTCTAAACTACGGAAAACCAAGGGGATGGGTTCAATACAGAGACTACATTACCATCATGCCTGACTGGCACATTCCCCCACACCCCACAATGGAAGCATCTGATTACTGTAAGTATGTACTGGTAAGCTACAATAAACATTTTGCTAAAGAGTATGAGGCCAAGTCAGCAAAAGTTACAAAGGCCTGGAAGAGAATCACTAAAGAGCAACCGCTGAAGAGTTTGAAAGATACCTTCAATATGAAAGAAGGTAATTTTTAGTCTATAATTGTCAGTCAGCTTCCGATGAGTGTTCATAAACAGCTTGAACAATCATTATCATTTTTTGAAGAACTGTTGCTGTGTTCCAAACTGAACATGATACAGTCAGGAGGGGAGTATAGACATCATCCACTTTGTTTCAGCACCCACTTTCTTTGGAGCCATTGTTGGAAAAAATACATTTGACAAAATACCTGCACACAAAACATGAACAATGTGAGCTGATTTACTTATATCCATTTATTCACACTTTGTTGTGAAGTTTGCTGCTGCCATCTAGTGGTGGAATGCTTAAAGGCTCACCTAATGTTGAACCTTTCAAGTAGTTTTTCAACATACTACTTTCTTTGAGTCATTTTTATACACTTGACACTTTGTTCAAAGAGTTACAGTGTTCAAAGTGTTTCAGTTTACCTAAGTCTTTCACCTTGAATTTTGTTTTTTGCATTAGCACTCTCATACTTGTCATGTCTGCAGTGAGTGAAAATGTCCATCTTTTGGCACTATCCCTTTGCAACATAACGTGCTTTGTATTTGTCACATCCTTCAGTATCACTTTTAAGCGCATACAGCAATCTACTGCCCAGTGCTTTCTTACCCTTGGGTAAGTTGCAGGGTTCGTGCTCCCCGTTCACCACTGGCCATTTGAAATGGGGAGTGGTGTGGTAAATATTTCCCATATTCTACCTCAGGGCCCCACAGACGGTGGATGTTTTTAAGAACGGACTCAAGACGTTTCTTTCTAAAAAAGCCTTTCATTGCTAATTCTTGTGATTTTTTTACCTATTAACTTTATTGATTGCACCCACTTTCTTTTATCTGTGGTTTAATTGTATTACTTTCATTGTTGCCTGTACTGTGGACTTTGAGATTTGTTGCCCAAATGTAGAGTGTGTTATAAATTAAATGTATTATTATTGTTATATTCGTCACTCTGGCGAAAAGCCAATTCGTCCATCAAAACTGCCCTGGCAAAACTCATCTCAAAAGCAATATGACTACAGTACAAAGTACAAATGTCTGTAATCCATATGCAAATAATGCAAATAATCACACAATTTTCTTCATGGCCAGTTATGCCTATGATTGGTGGTGATTTTTTTTTTTCTTTTCAATTTAAAAGTTACGCTTGATCATTAAACATTTGCTTGGAACATTAACATGTTTTTTCACAAAATCTGCAGAGCCTATATTTAGCAATTCAAACTGGCCGACGCCATTAGCTTGTTCTGCAGTGTGATTAATTTGGAAGGGAGGTTTTTGTTTCCCAATCCAAGCATCACTGCCTGAATGAATCAAAATGTGTTTCGCATGGACTTTGGGTTAACTTAAGGGCAAACATGAGTTCAAACAGAAGACAGACTGCCTGGGACATTAGCTAGACTGGGGATACTCATCCCGAGGTCTCCCCAGTGCGGCGGCCATCTTGGACAGTGACATTAGCTGGAGTGAGGATAATCACCCTGAGGTCTCCCCGGTGCGGCGGCCATCTTGGACAGTGACATTAGCTAGGCTGAGGATAATCACCCTGAGGTCTCCCCGGTGCGGCGGCCATCTTGGTTAGGGACATTAGCTATACTGGGCATACTCACCCCGGTGTCTCCCGAGATCGGCGGCCATCTTGGTTCAGGGATATGAGTTAGACTGGGCATACTCACCCTGATGTCTCCCGAGTACGGCGGCCATCTTGGTCAGGGACATTAGCTAGACTGGGCATACTCACCCTGATGTCTCCCGAGTACGGCGGCCATCTTGGTCAGGGACATTAGCTAGACTGGGGATAATCACCCCGAGGTCTCCCCGGTGCGGCGGCCATCTTGGTTAGGGACATTAGCTATACTGGGCATACTCACCCCGGTGTCTCCCGAGTTCGGCGGCCTTCTTGGTTCAGGGACATGAGTTAGACTGGGCATACTCACCCTGATGTCTCCCGAGTACGGCGGCCATCTTGGTCAGGGACATTAGCTAGACTGGGCATACTCACCCCGAGGTCTCCCTGGTGCGGCGGCCATCTTGTCCAGGGACATTAGCTAGACTGGGGTTACTCGCCCCGAGGTCTCCCGGGTGCGGCGGCCATCTTGGACAGGGACATTAATTAGACTGGGGGTACACGCCCCAAGGTCTCACCAGTGCGGCGGCCATTTTGGTCAGGGACATTAGCTAGACTGGGGATACTCGCCCCGAGGTCTCCCCAGTGCGGCGGCCATCTTGGTCAGGGACATTAGCTAGACTGGGGATACTCGCCCCGAGGTCTCCCTGGTGCAGCGGCCATCTTGGTCAGGGACATTAGCTGGACTGGGGATGATCACCCCAAGGTCTCCCCGGTGCGGTGGCCATCTTGGTCAGGGACATTAGCTAGACCGGGGATACTCACCCTGATGTCTCCCGAGTACGGCGGCCATCATGGTCAGGGACATTAGCTGGACTGGGGTTACTCGCCCTGACGTCTCCCCGCTGCGGCAGCCATCTTGGTCAGGGACATTAGCTACACTGGGGATACTCACCCCGAGGTCTCCCCGGTGCGGCGGCCATCTTGGTCAGGGACATTAGCTAGATTGGGGATACTCACCCTGAGGTCTCCCCAGTGCGGCGACCATCTTGGTCAGGGACATTATCTAGACTGGGGATACTCACCCCGAGGTCTCTCCAGTGCGGCGACCATCTTGGTCAGGCACATTAGCTAGACTGGGGATACTCACCCAGAGGTCTCCCCAGTGCGGCGGCCATCTTGGGCAGGGACATAAGGTAGACTGGGGATACTCACCCCGAGGTCTCTCCAATGCAGCGGCCATCTTGGGGGAAGACCCAAAATCAACAGGAAGTGACCCATATTTAACAGGAAGTGACCCCAGATGACCCGGAAATTAACAGGAAGTGACCCAAATGACCTGGAAATGGACCGGAAGTGACCCAAATGACCCGGAAATGGACCAGAAGTGACCCAAATGACCCGGAAAGGGACCGGAAGTGACCCGGAAATGAACCAGAAGTCTTTTCTTCCCTTCTTATTTTTTATGTCCTCCTCATTCGATGCTATTCTCAATAATTTGAGGTCATTAAGCTTCATTCAACTTCATTCAATACCATTTCAACGAATTCCACAGCTTTTCATAGAGGTCATTCAACTTCATTCAGTATCATTCAACTTCATTCAGTATCATTCAACTTGATTCAACTTCCTTACACTTTATTCAACTTCATTCAGTATCATTCAACTTTGGTCAGTATCATTCACCTTCATTCAGTATCATTCAACTTCATTCCACTTAATTCTACTTCAATTCAATTCATTACTTTTCATTGAGTTTCATTCCACTTAATTCAGTATCATTCAACTTAATTCAGTGTAATTCAACTTATATCAGTATCATTCAACTTCATTCAACTACATTCAAATCACCTTCGTCCCACTTATTTCAATTAATTCGTTTTTCATTCAATTTCATTATCCATCCATCCATTATCTATACCGCTTATCCTCACAAGGGTCGCGGGGCGTGCTGGCGCCTATCCCAGCTGTCTTTGGGCAGTAGGCGGGGGACAACCTGAATTGGTTGCCAGCCATTCGCAGGGCACAGAAAGACAAACATCCGCACTCACAATCACATGTAGGGGCAATTTAGAGAGTCCAATCAACTTACCATGCATGTTTTTGGAATGTGGGAGGAAACCGGAGTACCCGGAGAAAACCCACGCAGGCACGGGGAGAACATGCAAACTCCAAGCAGGGAGGCCAGGGCTGGGATCGAACCCACGACCTCTGAACTGTGAGGCGGACGTGCTAACCAGTCGATCACCGTGCCGCCAACTTCAGTATCATTCAACTTAATTCAGTATCATACAACTTCATTCAACTACATTCAACTTCATTCAACTTTATTACAACGCATTCCGTAATTTTCATTCAGCTTCCTTCGCCTTCACATGCAATTTCTCCAGAAATGGATTCTCTAGTATTACTATGATATTGCTCCTTTTTTGCCACTACCAAATTTTGGCGTGCCGCTACTTCCACATACTTCATCCGATTCACCCCGTTCAAACTTAAAACTATTCAAAAAATTCATGCCATGGCTGCTCCTTTTTGTCCCCCCCCCCTAACTTTTATGGTTCCCCCAAAATTAAACTCTTTTCACCCCCAAAAACCCCATACATTTCCAATGGCACATTCAAACTACTTCCACATACTTCATCCAATTCACCCTATTCAAATGTCAAATTATTCCAAAAATTCATGCCATCAAAACTTGTATTTTCTTTTGCCCCTAAGATATACGGTTCCCCCCAAAACCCCATTCATTTCCAATGGGCACATTCAACACTTCCCCATTTGCTGCTTTGGTGCAATTCCCGCTCATTCTACAATATTTCATAGAGGTCATTCATTCATTCTACTTCATTCAACTCACATTGGTTAACTTTTCAACACACCTGCAATTCATACTTCCCAATAACTCAAATTATTCAACCTTAAAACCCATTAAAAATTTGCCATTCAGTCCCACTTGCATATTCAACATTTCAGTTTTACATCCTTCCAGTTAAGTCCCTGATGGTGTATTGGTACACACACTGAATTGTGAGTGGGCAGCGCTGGTTCAATACCTGCTCATTCCAAAACTTCTCATAGAGTTTGTTTAGGTCATTCAACTCACATTGGATGAGCTTTTCAACACACCTGCAATTCATACTTCCCAAAAATTCAAATTATTCAACCTTAAAAATCCAATGAAATTCGCCATTCAGTCCCACTTGCACATTCAACATTTCAGTTTTACATTCTTCCAGTTAAGTCCCTGATGGTGTAGTGTCACACACGCTGAGTTGTGAGTGGGCAGCGCTGCTTCGATTCCTGCTCATTTCAATATTTTTCATAGACTTCATTCCACTTTATTCAACTTTATTCAGTATCATTCAACTTTATTCAGCATCATTCGACTTTATTCCACTTCATTCAAATTTATTCAACTTCATTCCACTTTATTCAACTTCATTCGGTATCATTCAGCTTTATTCAGTATCATTCAACTTCATTCAAATTCATTGCAATGCATTCCGCAGTTTCTTTTCAGCTTCCTACGCCTTCACACGCAATTTCTCCAGAAATTGCATTCTCTAGTATTACTATGATATTGCTTCTTTTTTGGAACTCCAAAACTTTGGCGTGCCGCAATTTCCACATACTTCATCCGATTCACCCCCTTCAAACTTTAAACTATTCAAAAAAATCATGCCATGGCTGCTCCTTTTTGTTTTCACCCCTAACATTTACAGTTCCCCCAAAATTAAACTTTTTTCACCCCCAAAAAACATTCATTTCCAATGGCACATTCAAACTGTAACTCCTTCCAAATACTTCATTCAATTCACCAGGTTCAAATTTCAAATTATTACAGAAATTCATGCCATCACAACTTGTATTCTTTTTGCCCCTAACATTTAGGGTTCCCCCAATATTTCCTGTTTTTCACCCCAAAAAATCCCATTCATTCTTAATGGCACATTCAACATTTCACATTCACACCATTCCAGTTTCCAAAAATTCAAGTCATTCAACTCATTAAGCTTTTCAACTTTTTGTTTTCACCCCTAACATTTACGGTTCACCCAAAATTCAAAGATTTTATCACCAAAAAAACCCATTCATTTCAGAGGACACATTCAAACATCACTTACTTCCAAATACTTCATTCAATTCACCCCGTTCAAATTTCAAATTCTTCAAAAAATTCATGCCATCACAACTTTCTTCTTCAGTGTCATTCAACTTTATTCAGTATCATTCAACTTTATTCCACTTTATTCAACTTCATTCCAACGCATTCCAGTTTCTTTTCAGCTTCCTTCGCATGCAATTTCTGGAGAAATTGCGTTCTCTAGTTGTGTGAAGGCGAAGGTTATTGTACACCATTCACCTTTATTATAGCTTCTATTTTATTCCTCGCACTTTTTTGGTGTGCTTCTACTTCCACAGTTTTCACCCGATTCTCGCCATTCCAACTTTAATGGATTCCAAAACTTCACTTCCAAGAATCCTTTTGTTTTCCCCCTAACATTTATGTTTCCCCCCAAATTCCCTGTTTTTCACCCCCAAAAAAAACATTCATTTCCAATGGGACATTCAACACTTCCCCATCTGCTGCGCTTATTCGATTCCCGCTCAAGGAGGCCATTCAACTTCATTCAGCTCATTCAACTTCATTCAGATCATTCAACTCACATTACACATCACACACAATTCCTACTTCCCCAAAATTCTAATTATTCAACTTTAAAAAAAACAATTACAATTTATTCCACTTTATTCAGTATCATTCAACTTTATTTAACTTAATTAAATAACTCACGGCGGCACGGAGGTCGACTGGTTAGCACGTCCGCCTCACAGTTCAGAGGCCGTGGGTTCGATCCCGGCTCCAGCCTCCCTGTGTGGAGTTTGTTCTGTGTGTTCTCCCCGTGCCTGCATGGGTATTCTCAGGATACTCTGGTTTCCTCCCACATTACAAAAAACATGCATGGTAACTTGAATGGACTCTCTAAATTGCCTCTAGGTGTGATTGTGAGTGTGGATGTTTGTCTTTGTGTGCCCTGCGATTGGCTGGCAACCAATTCAGGGTGTGCCCCCTACTGCCTGAAGACAGCTGGGATAGGCTCCAGCACCCTGAGGATAAGCGGTATCGATAATGGATGGATAAATAACTCACCACACCCGAATACTCATTCCCGGTCCACTTTATTCAGTATCATTCAATTTTATTCAGCATCATTCAACTTTATTCAGTCTCATTGAACTTTATTCAGCAACATTCAACTTGATTCAGCATCATTCCATTTTATTCTACTTTATTCAACTTCAACTTTATTCAGTCTCAATCAACTTTATTCAGCATCATTCAACTTTATTCAGTCTCATTCGATTTTATTCCACTTTATTCAACTTCATTCAACTTTATTCAGTCTCATTCAACTTTATTCAGCATCATTTAACTTTATTCAGTCTCATTCAACTTTATTCAGCATCATTCAACTTTATTCAGTCTCATTCAACTTTATTCAGCAACATTCAACTTTATTCAGCATCATTCGATTTTATTCCATTTTATTCAACTTCATTCAACTTTATTCAGTCTCATTCAACTTTATTCAGCATCATTCAACTTTATTCAGTCTCATTCAACTTTATTCAGCAACATTCAACTTTATTCAGCATCATTGGATTTTATTCCACTTTATTCAACTTCATTCAACTTTATTCAGCATCATTCGATTTTATTCCACTTTATTCAACTTTATTCAACTTTATTCAACTTAATTCAGTATCATTCAACTTTATTCAACTGAATTCAACTTCATTCCAATGCATTGCGCATTGTTTCTTTTCAGCTTCCTTCGCCTTCACACACAATTTCTCCAGAAATTGCATTCTCTAGTTATTATTAATCTTATTCCTCTCACTTTTTTGGCGCGCCGTAACTTCCACATACTTCATTCGATTCACCCCATTCGAACTTTAAACTATTCCAAAAATTCATGACATTGAGACTCCTTTGTTTTTATCCCCTAACTTTTATGGTTCCCCTAAAATTGAAGTTTTTTCACCCCCAAAAACCCCATTCATTTCCAATGGCAAATTCAAACTGTAACGTCTTCCACATACTTCATCTGATTCAACCCGTTCAGATTTCAAATTATTCCAAAGATTCATGCCATCAAAACGTGTATTTTCTTCGCCCCTAACATTTACGGTTCCCCCAAAATTCAACTTTTTCACCCACCAAAACCCCATTCATTTCCAAAGGGCACATTCAACACTTCCCCATTTGCTGCGTCGGTTCGATCCCCGCCCATTCCACAATATTTCATAGAGGTCATTCAACTTCATTTTACTTCATTCAACTTCATTCAGCTCATTCAACTCACATTTCACATCACCCACAATTCCTACTTTCCAAAAATTCAAATTATTCAACCTTAATAAAACTATTCAAAAATTAACCATTCATTCCCAATGGCACATTCCACACTTCACATTTAAACCATTCATATTTAAAATTCACAAGATTCAGCTCATTCAACTCACATTGGTTAACTTTTCAACACACCAGCAATTCATACTTCCCAAAAATTCAAATTATTCAACCTTAAAAAAACCATTAAATTTGCCATTCAGTCCCACTTGCACATTCAACATTTCAGTTTTACATCCTTCCAGTTAAGTCCCTGATGGTGTAGTGGGTACACACGCAGAATTGTGAGTGGGCAGCACTGGTTTGATTCCTGCTCAGTCCAAAACTTTTCATAGAGGTCATTCAACTCACATTGGTTCAGCTTTTCAAGACACCTGCAATTCATCCATCCATCCATTATCTGTACCGATTATCCTCACAAGGGTCGCGGGGCGTGCTGGAGCCTATCCCAGCTGTCTTTGGGCAGTGGGCGGGGGACACCCTGAATTGGTTGCCAGCCAATCGCAGGGCACACAGAGACAAACATCCGCACTCACAATCACACCTAGGGGCAATTTAGAGTATCCAATCAACTCACCATGTATGTTTTTGGAATGTGGGAGGAAACCGGAGTACCCGGAGAAAACCCACGCAGGCACGGGGAGAACATGCAAACTCCACACAGGAAGTCCGGAGCCAGGATCAAACCCACGACCTCTGAACTGTGAGGCGGACGTGCTAACCAGTCGACCACCGTGCCGCACCTGCAATTCATACTTCCCAAAAATTCAAATTATTCAACCTTAAAAAAAAAACATTCACCATTCAGTCCCACTTGCACATTCAAGATTTCAGATTTATAGCTTCCCAGTTAGGGCCGTGATGGTGTAGTGGTACATATGCTGAGCAGTAAGTGGGCAGTGCTGGTTCAATTCCTGCTCAATCCAACATTCTTCTTTATCAATCACATTTCATTTATATAGCACTTTTCATACATAAAAATGCAACTCAAAGTGCTTTAAAACATTCAAAGCAAAACATAGAATTATCTTCAATCAAAAGAAAAGATAAATTATTTAAAAGTTGTTGAAAGCCAAACTAAAAAGGTGTGTCTTGAGCTTCCTCTTAAAAATATCAACAGTCTCTGCAGACCTGACATCCTCTGGCAGGCTATTCCAAAGGTGAGGACCAAAATGGCTGAATGCAGCCTCGCCATGCATTTTGGTCCTCACCCTTGGAATAAATAAAAGGCCGGCGCCAGAGGACCTCAGGATCCGCGAGGGCTGGTATGATAAAAGCAAATCAGATAAATAAGATGGCCCAAGACCATTAACACATTTATAAACTAATAAAAGTACTTTAAAATCGATCCTGAAACACACAGGGAGCCAATGCAGCAATTTCAAAACTGGCGTAATGTGCTCCCGCCCTCTGGTTCTCGTCAGCATCCGAGCGGCTGAATTCTGCAGTAGTTGCAGTGGTGAAATGCTCTTTTTCGGGAGGCCAGAGAGCAGGGCATTACAGTAATCTAAACGACAGGAAATAAAGGCATGCATCAGCACTTCCGTGTTAGCCTGAGAGAGAAACGGGCGGACTCTGGCGATATTCTTAAGGTGATAAAAACCAATCTTGGTTACATTTTTAATATGAGGAATAAAACTGAGCTCAGAGTCAAAAATGACGCCAAGGTTCTTCACACAGTGTGAGGGATTAAAAATGTGTAGTTTTGGTAAAAGCTTCTCTCTCTGACCTTCGGGACCGATAACTAAAACCTCAGTCTTGTCCTCATTGAGCTGTAGGAAATTATCTGCCATCCATGACTTGATATCTAAAATGCAATTTAAAAGGGTATCAATGGGTCCTGTGTCATCAGGAGACACGGCAATATACAGCTGCGTGTCATCAGCATAGCTGTGAAAGCTGATGCCGTGTCCCCTGATGACATCCCCGAGGGGAAGCATATAAAGATTAAAAAGTAAGGGGCCTAAAATCGAACCTTGAGGAACCCCACATTTAATTTCATGAGTTTTAGAGGAACAAGTATCCATACTTACAAAGAAATATCGGTCTGTGAGATAGGAATAAAACCAGTCAAAAACAGTACCAGAGATGCCCACTAGATTTTTAAGTCTATTTAATAGAATTTGGTGATCTACTGTATCAAAAGCAGCGCTTAGATCCAGTAGCACCAAGACTGTGAGTTTTCTCACGTCTGCAGTGCACCTAATATCATTTAAGATCCTTAAAAGAGCAGTCTCCGTACTGTGGTTCATCCTAAAACCAGATTGATATTTCTCCAAAATATTATTTGTATTTAAAAAATGATTCAACTGGATGAAAACCAGTTTTTCTAAAATCTTACATAAAAACGGTAAGTTGGATACGGGTCTGTAGTTATTAAAAACGCTCGGGTCAGAACCGCTCTTCTTCAGAAGGGGATTCACCACCGCCGTTTTAAAGGCAGCGGGGAAGACGCCTGTCTGAAGAGAGCAATTGACTATATTTAAAATTTGTTCTTCAAAAAATCCATAAAATGTCTTAAAAAGAAATGTGGGAATTGGATCCAAAAGGCAGGTTGTTGGGTTTACCTGGGAGAAAACTCGAACAAGTGTCCTTGCATCAACCAGGGCAAAACTTTCCAGTGTTTCCTCATGTAAATATGATTGTCCGGGTTTATTAAAACTTGTGTTTTGACGGGCTAAAAGACTGGATCTTATGTCATCGATTTTACTTCTGAAGTGGTCTGCAAAGTCCTCACAGAGAGCATCTGTTGGTCTCTGTGGGGACTTATTAAAATCAGAACTAGTTAAAAGTTCAAAGGTGGAGAAGAGAACCCTGGGGTTGTTTTTATTGACTGTAATGAGGTTTGAGAAATAGGAAGATCTTGCCAGTTTTACTGTTTTATTGTAAGATTTCAGTTGTTCGCATAAAATTTCATAGTGTACTGTAAGTTTACTTTTTCTCCACCTCCTCTCTGCACTCCTGCATTTTCTCTTTGATATTTTGATAGCATTGTTTCTCCACGGGGTACAGTCTTTGTTTTTGTTGTTTTAATTAAAAGTGGAGCTACTGAATCTAATGATGATTTAAGATGTAGGTTAAAATTGTCAACAATAAGATCACAGGGTGCAGGTAGAATGTCAGCAGGAGTGTTTTTTAAGATCTCGATAAAATTTGCTGCCACCTCAGAAGATAGGTAGCGTTTCTTCACTGTTCTGACCGGGACTGCTAGATGGTTAAAACTGGCGATGTTAAAATAGACACAGTAGTGGTCTGACACTGCCAAGTCAACAACAGAGGACACACCAGCAGACAAGCCATAGGTTATAACCAAATCCAGGGTGTGTCCTCTGTTGTGAGTTGGCTGCAAGACGTGCTGTTTAAAATCCAAGCAGTTTAAAAGGTTTGAAAAATCTCTGGATAGTGGGTCCGAGATGTTGTCCATGTGTATATTAAAATCGCCAGTTATTAATATCCTGTTATAACTGGAATATAAAATGGATAAGAATTCTGAAAATTCTGTAATAAAAGAAGTGGAATGATGGGGAGGTCTATAGACGGTAATGCAGAGAATAGGGGGACTGCTAAAAACAAAGGCATGGTGTTCAAACGATAAATAGCTGCTAAAAATGATCTCCTTTGATAAAAGAGTATTAATAAAAATTGATGCAGTCCCGCCTCCTCTTTTGCCATCCCTTGTAGAAAATAAAAAGTTAAAATTCGGTGGGCAAGCCTCGTTGAGAGCAACTGGAGCATCTGTACCAAGCCATGTCTCAGACAAAAGTATACCATGTAAATTATTGTCTAAAATCAGGTCGTTTATGATAAAAGTTTTGTTTAAAAGGGAGCGCACGTTCAGCACGGCCAGATTAATTATTGTGCTGGACGTGCGCTCATGGTGGTACGAATGAGCAGTATTAACATATACTAGATTACCACTGTTAAAACCACGTTGTTTGTGTGTGCAAGGGAAGCGTCTGCCGGTGATGGTTTCAATGGGAAAATTGTCCGATAGTGGTAATGATAATGAGGGCCTGCAGGGGGAGCTAGTGAGAGTGGTGGTACTGTGAGCAGCTGGTATTGGCCTGTAAGTGATGGTAGTGACATTGTCATTGCAGCGTTTATGAGTAGAAGAAGAAATATGATTGGTAAACAAGAGTCAGCTGGGAGTGGAATTGGTTACGACATGGTGGATGTTAGCGGCTAAAATCTTGCTACCAAGAGAGTTCGGATGAACACCATCCGGCTGGTAAAAAGACGGGCGATTCCAGAATAGGTTAAAGTTGTCAATAAAAGCAAAGTCAAGGTGGCCACAAGTGCGTAGGAGCCACGTGTTCAAGCTTAAAAGGCGGCTGAAGCGCTCGGCTGTAGTGGAATAGTATCTCCCTGTCCGTGCTTGCAGCATAATCAGACCTCGCTGTCATGAAAATATCACATCTGAAGTAGTTTTACACTACCATATTAAAAAAAAGCTTCGGAATTGAGGGCTGTCTTACACGTGAGTCTGCGGAATGCACCATGAAGTGTTCTTAAATCCGACACCTTACAACCATTTAAAGCTACAAAGGTCCGCTCAATCTTCTAAACAGCTCCTCGTTAGTATAGTGGATTAGTATCTCCGCCTGTCACGCGGAAGACCGGGGTTCGATTCCCCGACGGGGAGGTGCTTGCTTTTCAGTTTCTGGGAAAACTGAACAAGTGTCAACGAGCAATCCTGTCCGTGCTTGCGGCATAATCAGATCTCGCTGTCTTGAAAATATCACATCTCAAGTAGTTTTACACTAACACATTCAAAAAAGCTTCAGAATAAAAAGCTGTCTTACACGTGAGTCTGCGGAATGCACCACAAAGTGTTCTTAAATCCTAGACACTTCACAACCATTAAAAGCAACAAAGTACCACTTAATCTTCAAAATAACTCCTCTTTGGTATAGTGGGTTAGTATCTCCCTCTG
This sequence comes from Filicampus tigris, assembly GCF_054856515.1. Taxonomy (NCBI): domain Eukaryota; kingdom Metazoa; phylum Chordata; class Actinopteri; order Syngnathiformes; family Syngnathidae; genus Filicampus; species Filicampus tigris. The sequence goes on from NC_141219.1 coordinate 29,597,555, forward strand.
TCATGCAGAAGACTGGGGTTCAATTCCCCGACGGGGGAAGTGCTTACCTTCCAATTTCTGGGAAAACTGAACAATTTTCAATGAACAAGCCTGTCTGTGTTTGCACCGCCATCAGATGCAGCTTTCTTGAAAATATCACATTTGTGGTGGATTTGCACTACCATATAGAAAAATAATTCAGAATTGAAAGGTGTTTTACACGTGGCTCTGTGGAATGCACCACAAAATATTCTTTAATCTGACACTTCACAACCATTGAAAGCAACAAAGTACTCCTTAATCTTCTAAACAACTCCCTGTTAGTATAGTGTATTAGCATCTCCGCCTGACATGCGGAAAACCGGGGTTCAATTACCCGACATAGAGGTACTGACTCTTAAGTTTGTGGGAAAACTGAACAAGTGTCAACGAGCAAGCTTGTCTGTTTTTGCGGCACTGTCAGACCGAGCTGTCTTGAAAATATCGAATCAGTGGTGGTTTTGATCTACTGTATCGAAAAATGCTTCAGAAATGAAAGCTGTCTTACACGTGGCTCTGCGGAATGCACCAGTGTTCTTAAATCTGACACTTCACAACCATTGAAAGCAAAAAAGTACTCCTTAATCTTCTAAACAACTCCCTGTTAGTATAGTGTATTAGCATCTCCGCCTGTCATGCGGAAAACCGGGGTTCGATTCCCTGACATAGAGGTACTTACTCTTAAGTTTGTGGGAAAACTGAACAAGTTTCAACAAGCAAGCGTGTCTGTTTTTGCGGCACTGTCAGACCGAGCTGTCTTGAAAATATCGCATCAGTGGTGGTTTTGACCTACTGTATCGAAAAATGCTTCAGAAATGAAAGCTGTCTTACACGTGACTCTGCGAAATACACCATGTTCTTAAATACTACACATTTCACCACCATTGAAAGCAACAATGTACCCCTTAATCTTCTGATTAACTCCTCGTTAGTATAGTGGATTAGTATCTTTGCCTGTCACACGCAAGACCGGAGTTTGATTCGCCGACGGGGAGGCAGTTGCTTTTCAGTTTTTGGGAAAACTGAAGCCTGACTGTTTGCACCGCCATCAGATGCAGCTTAATCTTTTTAACAACTTCAAGTCTGTATAGTGGAATAGTATCTCTCCCTGTCACGTGGAAGACTGGGGTTTGATTCCCAGATGGGGAGGTACTTACTTTTCAATTTCAGGGAAAACAGAAGAAGTGTTGACGAGCAAGCCTGTCTGATTTTGCGGAGCCATCAGACCTCGCTGTCTTAAAAAATATCACATCTGAAGTAGTTTTACACTACTATATAAAAAATGCTTCAGAATTGAATGATGGCTTACATGTGACACTGGGGAATGCACCACGAAGTGTTAAAATCCTGGACACTTCACAGCCATTGAAAGCAACAAAGTACCCCCTAACCTTATAGGTAACTCCTTGTTAGTGTAGTGGAATAGTATCTCCCTGTCCGTGCTTGCGGCATAATCATACTTCGCTGCCTTGAAAATATCACATCTGAAGTAGTTTTACACTACCATATTAAAAAAAAGCTTCGGAATTGAGGGCTGTCTTACACGTGAGTCTGCGGAATGCACCATGAAGTGTTCTTAAATCCGACACCTTACAACCATTTAAAGCTACAAAGGACCGCTCAATCTTCCAAACAGCTCCTCGTTAGTATAGTGGATTAGTATCTCCGCCTGTCACGCGGAAGACCGGGGTTCGATTCCCCGACGGGGAGGTACTTGCTTTTCAGTTTCTGGGAAAACTGAACAAGTGTCAACGAGCAATCCTGTCCGTGCTTGTGGCATAATCAGACCTCGCTGTCTTTAAAATATCACATCTGAAGTAGTTTTACACTACCATATTAAAAAAAAGCTTCGGAATTGAGGGCTGTCTTACACGTGAGTCTGCGGAATGCACCATGAAGTGTTCTTAAATCCGACACCTTACAACCATTTAAAGTTACAAAGGACCGCTCAATCTTCTAAACAGCTCCTCGTTAGTATAGTGGATTAGTACCTCCGCCTGTCACGCGGAAGACCGGGGTTCGATTCCCCGACGGGGAGGTACTTGCTTTGCAGTTTCTGGGAAAACTGAACAAGTCTCACTGAGCAATCCAGTCCGTGCTTGCGGCATAATCAGATCTCGCTGTCTTGAAAATATCACATCTCCAGTAGTTTTACACTAACACATTCAAAAAAGCTTCAGAATAAAAAGCTGTCTTACACGTGAGTCTGCGGAATGCACCACAAAGTGTTCTTAAATCCTAGACACTTCGCAACCATTAAAAGCAACAAAGTACCACTTAATCTTCAAAATAACTCCTCTTTGGTATAGTGGATTAGTATCTCCCTCTGTCATGCAGAAGACCGGGGTTCAATTCCCCGACGGGGGAAGTGCTTACCTTCCAATTTCTGGGAAAACTGAACAATTTTCAACGAACAAGCCTGTCTGTGTTTGCACCGCCATCAGATGCAGCTTTCTTGAAAATATCACATTGGTGGTGGATTTGCACTACCATATAGAAAAATAATTCAGAATTGAAAGGTGTTTTACACGTGGCTCTGTGGAATGCACCACAAAATGTTCTTAAATCTGACACTTCACAACCATTGAAAGCAACAAAGTACTCCTTAATCTTCTAAACAACTCCCTGTTAGTATAGTGTATTAGCATCTCCGCCTGACATGCGGAAAACCGGGGTTCAATTACCCGACATAGAGGTACTTACTCTTAAGTTTGTGGGAAAACTGAACAAGTGTCAACGACCAAGCTTGTCTGTTTTTGCGGCACTGTCAGACCGAGCTGTCTTGAAAATATCGCATCAGTGGTGGTTTTGACCTACTGTATCGAAAAATGCTTCAGAAATGAAAGCTGTCTTACACGTGACTCTGCGAAATACACCATGTTCTTAAATACTACACATTTCACCACCATTGAAAGCAACAATGTACCCCTTAATCTTCTGATTAACTCCTCGTTAGTATAGTGGATTAGTATCTCCGCCTGTCACGCGGAAGACTGGGGTTCGATTCCCCGACGGGGAGGTACTTGCTTTTCAGTTTCTGGGAAAACTGAACAAGTGTCAACGAGCAATCCTGTCCGTGCTTGCGGCATAATCAGACCTCGCTGTCTTGAAAATATCACATCTGAAGTAGTTTTACACTACCATATTAAAAAAAAGCTTCGGAATTGAAAGCTGTCTTACACGTGAGTCTGCGGAATGCACCATGAAGTGTTTTTAAATCCGACACCTTACAACCATTTAAAGCTACAAAGGACCGCTCAATCTTCCAAACAGCTCCTCGTTAGTATAGTGGATTAGTATCTCCGCCTGTCACGCGGAAGACCGGGGTTCGATTCCCCGACGGGGAGGTGCTTGCTTTTCAGTTTCTGGGAAAACTGAACAAGTGTCAACGAGCAATCCTGTCCGTGCTTGCGGCATAATCAGATCTCGCTGTCTTGAAAATATCACATCTCAAGTAGTTTTACACTAACACATTCAAAAAAGCTTCAGAATAAAAAGCTGTCTTACACGTGAGTCTGCGGAATGCACCACAAAGTGTTCTTAAATCCTAGACACTTCACAACCATTAAAAGCAACAAAGTACCACTTAATCTTCAAAATAACTCCTCTTTGGTATAGTGGGTTAGTATCTCCCTCTGTCATGCAGAAGACTGGGGTTCAATTCCCCGACGGGGGAAGTGCTTACCTTCCAATTTCTGGGAAAACTGAACAATTTTCAATGAACAAGCCTGTCTGTGTTTGCACCGCCATCAGATGCAGCTTTCTTGAAAATATCACATTTGTGGTGGATTTGCACTACCATATAGAAAAATAATTCAGAATTGAAAGGTGTTTTACACGTGGCTCTGTGGAATGCACCACAAAATATTCTTAAATCTGACACTTCACAACCATTGAAAGCAACAAAGTACTCCTTAATCTTCTAAACAACTCCCTGTTAGTATAGTGTATTAGCATCTCCGCCTGACATGCGGAAAACCGGGGTTCAATTACCCGACATAGAGGTACTGACTCTTAAGTTTGTGGGAAAACTGAACAAGTGTCAACGAGCAAGCTTGTCTGTTTTTGCGGCACTGTCAGACCGAGCTGTCTTGAAAATATCGAATCAGTGGTGGTTTTGATCTACTGTATCGAAAAATGCTTCAGAAATGAAAGCTGTCTTACACGTGGCTCTGCGGAATGCACCAGTGTTCTTAAATCTGACACTTCACAACCATTGAAAGCAAAAAAGTACTCCTTAATCTTCTAAACAACTCCCTGTTAGTATAGTGTATTAGCATCTCCGCCTGTCATGCGGAAAACCGGGGTTCGATTCCCTGACATAGAGGTACTTACTCTTAAGTTTGTGGGAAAACTGAACAAGTTTCAACAAGCAAGCGTGTCTGTTTTTGCGGCACTGTCAGACCGAGCTGTCTTGAAAATATCGCATCAGTGGTGGTTTTGACCTACTGTATCGAAAAATGCTTCAGAAATGAAAGCTGTCTTACACGTGACTCTGCGAAATACACCATGTTCTTAAATACTACACATTTCACCACCATTGAAAGCAACAATGTACCCCTTAATCTTCTGATTAACTCCTCGTTAGTATAGTGGATTAGTATCTTTGCCTGTCACACGCAAGACCGGAGTTTGATTCGCCGACGGGGAGGCAGTTGCTTTTCAGTTTTTGGGAAAACTGAAGCCTGACTGTTTGCACCGCCATCAGATGCAGCTTAATCTTTTTAACAACTTCAAGTTTATATAGTGGAATAGTATCTCTCCCTGTCACGTGGAAGACTGGGGTTTGATTCCCAGATGGGGAGGTACTTACTTTTCAATTTCAGGGAAAACAGAAGAAGTGTTGACGAGCAAGCCTGTCTGATTTTGCGGAGCCATCAGACCTCGCTGTCTTAAAAAATATCACATCTGAAGTAGTTTTACACTACTATATAAAAAATGCTTCAGAATTGAATGATGGCTTACATGTGACACTGGGGAATGCACCACGAAGTGTTAAAATCCTGGACACTTCACAGCCATTGAAAGCAACAAAGTACCCCCTAACCTTATAGGTAACTCCTTGTTAGTGTAGTGGAATAGTATCTCCCTGTCCGTGCTTGCGGCATAATCATACTTCGCTGCCTTGAAAATATCACATCTGAAGTAGTTTTACACTACCATATTAAAAAAAAGCTTCGGAATTGAGGGCTGTCTTACACGTGAGTCTGCGGAATGCACCATGAAGTGTTCTTAAATCCGACACCTTACAACCATTTAAAGCTACAAAGGACCGCTCAATCTTCCAAACAGCTCCTCGTTAGTATAGTGGATTAGTATCTCCGCCTGTCACGCGGAAGACCGGGGTTCGATTCCCCGACGGGGAGGTACTTGCTTTTCAGTTTCTGGGAAAACTGAACAAGTGTCAACGAGCAATCCTGTCCGTGCTTGTGGCATAATCAGACCTCGCTGTCTTTAAAATATCACATCTGAAGTAGTTTTACACTACCATATTAAAAAAAAGCTTCGGAATTGAGGGCTGTCTTACACGTGAGTCTGCGGAATGCACCATGAAGTGTTCTTAAATCCGACACCTTACAACTACTTGCTTTTCAGTTTCTGGGAAAACTGAACAAGTCTCAACGAGCAATCCAGTCCGTGCTTGCGGCATAATCAGATCTCGCTGTCTTGAAAATATCACATCTCCAGTAGTTTTACACTAACACATTCAAAAAAGCTTCAGAATAAAAAGCTGTCTTACACGTGAGTCTGCGGAATGCACCACAAAGTGTTCTTAAATCCTAGACACTTCGCAACCATTAAAAGCAACAAAGTACCACTTAATCTTCAAAATAACTCCTCTTTGGTATAGTGGATTAGTATCTCCCTCTGTCATGCAGAAGACCGGGGTTCAATTCCCCGACGGGGGAAGTGCTTACCTTCCAATTTCTGGGAAAACTGAACAATTTTCAACGAACAAGCCTGTCTGTGTTTGCACCGCCATCAGACGCAGCTTCCTTGAAAATATCACATTTGTGGTGGATTTGCACTACCATATAGAAAAATAATTCAGAATTGAAAGGTGTTTTACACGTGGCTCTGTGGAATGCACCACAAAATGTTCTTAAATCTGACACTTCACAACCATTGAAAGCAACAAAGTACTCCTTAATCTTCTAAACAACTCCCTGTTAGTATAGTGTATTAGCATCTCCGCCTGTGATGCGGAAAACCGGGGTTCAATTACCCGACATAGAGGTACTTACTCTTAAGTTTGTGGGAAAACTGAACAAGTGTCAACGAGCAAGCTTGTCTGTTTTTGCGGCACTGTCAGACCGAGCTGTCTTGAAAATATCGCATCAGTGGTGGTTTTGACCTACTGTATCGAAAAATGCTTCAGAAATGAAAGCTGTCTTACACGTGACTCTGCGGAATACACCATGTTCTTAAATACTACACATTTCACCACCATTGAAAGCAACAATGTACCCCTTAATCTTCTGATTAACTCCTCGTTAGTATAGGGGATTAGTATCTTTGCCTGTCACACGCAAAACCGGAGTTTGATTCGCCGACGGGGAGGTAGTTGCTTTTCAGTTTTTGGGAAAACTGAAGCCTGACTGTTTGCACCGCCTTCAGATGCAGCTTAATCTTTTTAACAACTTCAAGTTTGTATAGTGGAATAGTATCTCTCCCTGTCACGTGGAAGACCGGGGTTTGATTCCCAGATGGGGAGGTACTTACTTTTCAATTTCAGGGAAAACAGAAGAAGTGTTGACGAGCAAGCCTGTCTGATTTTGCGGAGCCATCAGACCTCGCTGTCTTAAAAAATATCACATCTGAAGTAGTTTTACACTACTATATAAAAAATGCTTCAGAATTGAATGATGGCTTACATGTGACACTGGGGAATGCACCACGAAGTGTTAATATCCTGGACACTTCACAGCCATTGAAAGCAACAAAGTACCCCCTAACCTTATAGGTAACTCCTTGTTAGTGTCGTGGAATAGTATCTCCCTGTCCGTGCTTGTGGCATAATCATACTTCGCTGCCTTGAAAATATCACATCTGAAGTAGTTTTACACTACCATCTTAAAAAAAAGCTTCGGAATTGAAAGCTGTCTTACACGTGAGTCTGCGGAATGCACCATGAAGTGTTCTTAAATCCGACACCTTACAACCATTTAAAGCTACAAAGGACCGCTCAGTCTTCCAAACAGCTCCTCGTTAGTATAGTGGATTAGTATCTCTGCCTGTCACGCGGAAGACCGGGGTTCGATTCCCCGACGGGGAGGTACTTGCTTTTCAGTTTCTGGGAAAACTGAACAAGTGTCAATGAGCAATCCTGTCCGTGCTTGCGGCATAATCAGACCTCGCTGTCTTGAAACTATCACATCTGAAGTAGTTTTACACTAACACATTCAAAAAAGCTTCAGAATAGAAAGCTGTCTTACACGTGAGTCTGCGGAATGCACGATGAGGTCTGAAATCCTGGACACTTCACAGCCATTGAAAGCAACAATGTACCCCCTAACCTTCTAGGTAACCCCTTGTTTGTATAGTGGAATAGTATCTCCCCCTGTCACGCGGAAGACCAGGGTTCAATAACCCAACGGGGGGGTATAACTTTTCAGTTTCTGGGAAAAACTGAACAAGTGTCGACGAGCAATCCTGTCCGTGCTTGCTGCATAATCAGATCTTGCTGTCTTGAAAATATCACATCTGAAGTAGTTTTACACTAACACATTCAAAAAAGCTTCAGAATAGAATGATGTCTTACATGTGACACTGGGGAATGCAAAACCAAGTGTTAAATCCTGGACACTTCACAGCCATTGAAAGCAACAAAGTACCCCCTAACCTTTTAGGTAACTCCTTGTTAGTGTAGTGGAATAGTATCTCCCTGTCCGTGCTTGCGGCATAATCAGACCTCGCTGTCTTGAAAATATCACATCTGAAGGAGTTTTACTACCATATTAAAAAAAAGCTTCGGAATTGAAAGCTGTCTTACACGTGAGTCTGCGGAATACACCATGAAGTGTTCTTAAATCCGACACCTTACAACCATTTAAAGCTACAAAGGACCGCTCAGTCTTCCAAACAGCTCCTCGTTAGTATAGTGGATTAGTATCTCCGCCTGTCACGCGGAAGACCGGGGTTCGATTCCCCGACGGGGAGGTACTTGCTTTTCAGTTTCTGGGAAAACTGAACAAGTGTCAACGAGCAATCCTGTCCGTGCTTGCGGCATAATCACACCTCGCTGTCTTGAAAATATCACATCTGAAGTAGTTTTACACTAACACATTCAAAAAAGCTTCAGAATAGAAAGCTGTCTTACACGTGGCTCTGCGGAATGCACCACAAAGTGTTCTTAAATCCTGGACACTTCACAGCCATTGAAAGCAAAAATGTACCCCCTAACCTTCTAGGTAACCCCTTGTTAGTATAGTGGAATAGTATCTCCGCCTGTCACGCGAAAGACCGGGGTTCGATTCCCCGACGGGGAGGTGCTTGCTTTTTAGTTTCTGGGAAAACTGAACAAGTGTCAACGAGCAATCCTGTCCGTGCTTGCGGCATAATCAGACCTCGCTGTCTTGAAAATATCACATCTGAAATAGTTTTAAACTACCATATTAAAAAAAAGCTTCGGAATTGAAAGCTTTCTTACACGTGAGTCTGCGGAATGCACCACAAAGTGTTCTTAAATCCTAGACACTTCACAACCATTAAAAGCAACAAAGTACGCCTTAATCTTCAAAATAACTCCTCTTTGGTATAGTGGATTAGTATCTCCCTCTGTCATGCGGAAGACCGGGGTTCAATTCCCTGATGGGGGAAGTGCTTACCTTTCAATTTCTGGGAAAGCTGAAGAATTGTCAATGAGCAAACCAGATCTTGCTGTCTTCAAAATATCACATCTGAAGTAGTTTTACACTAACACATTCAAAAAAGCTTCACAATTGAATGATGTCTTACATATGACACTGGGGAATGCACCACGAAGTGTTAAATCCTGGACACTTCACAGCCATTGAAAGCAACAAAGTACCCCCTAACCTTTTAGGTAACTCCTTGTTAGTGTAGTGGAATAGTATCTCCCTGTCCGTGCTTGCGGCATAATCAGACCTCGCTGTCTTGAAAATATCACATCTGAAGTAGTTTTACACTACCATATTAAAAAAAAGCTTCGTAATTGAAATCTGTCTTGCACGTGAGTCTGCAGAATGCACTATGAAGTGTTTTTGCGGCACTGTCAGACCGAGCTGTCTTGAAAATATCGCATCAGTGGTGGTTTTGACCTACTGTATCGAAAAATGCTTCAGAAATGAAAGCTGTCTCTGGGAAAAACTGAACAAGTGTCAACGAGCAATCCTGTCCGCGCTTGCGGCATAATCAGACCTCGCTGTCTTGAAAATATCACATCTGAAGTAGTTTTACACTACCATATTTAAAAAAAGCTTCGGAATTGAAAGCTGTCTTACACGTGAGTCTGCGGAATGCACCATGAAGTGTTCTTAAATCCGACACCTTACAACCATTTAAAGCTACAAAGGACCGCTCAATCTTCCAAACAGCTCCTCGTTAGTATAGTGGATTAGTATCTCCGCCTGTCACGCGGAAGACCGGGGTTCGATTCCCAGACGGGGAGGTACTTGTTTTGCAGTTTCTGGGAAAACTGAACAAGTGTCAACGAGCAATCCTGTCCGTGCTTGCGGCATAATCACACCTCGCTGTCTTGAAAATATCACATCTGAAGTAGTTTTACACTAACACATTCAAAAAAGCTTCAGAATAGAAAGCTGTCTTACACGTGAGTCTGCGGAATGCACCATGAGGTCTTAAATCCTGGACACTTCACAGCCATTGAAAGCAACAATGTACCCCCTAACCTTCTAGGTAACCCCTTGTTTGTATAGTGGAATAGTATCTCCCCCTGTCACGCGGAAGACCAGGGTTCAATAACCCAACGGGGGGGTATAACTTTTCAGTTTCTGGGAAAAACTGAACAAGTGTCGACGAGCAATCCTGTCCGTGCTTGCTGCATAATCAGATCTTGCTGTCTTGAAAATATCACATCTGAAGTAGTTTTACACTAACACATTCAAAAAAGCTTCAGAATAGAATGATGTCTTACATGTGACACTGGGGAATGCAAAACCAAGTGTTAAATCCTGGACACTTCACAGCCATTGAAAGCAACAAAGTACCCCCTAACCTTTTAGGTAACTCCTTGTTAGTGTAGTGGAATAGTATCTCCCTGTCCGTGCTTGCGGCATAATCAGACCTCGCTGTCTTGAAAATATCGCATCTGAAGGAGTTTTACTACCATATTAAAAAAAAGCTTCGGAATTGAAAGCTGTCTTACACGTGAGTCTGCGGAATACACCATGAAGTGTTCTTAATCCGACACCTTACAACCATTTAAAGCTACAAAGGACCGCTCAGTCTTCCAAACAGCTCCTCGTTAGTATAGTGGATTAGTATCTCCGCCTGTCACGCGGAAGACCGGGGTTCGATTCCCCGACGGGGAGGTACTTGCTTTTCAGTTTCTGGGAAAACTGAACAAGTGTCAACGAGCAATCCTGTCCGTGCTTGCGGCATAATCACACCTCGCTGTCTTGAAAATATCACATCTAAAGTAGTTTTACACTAACACATTCAAAAAAGCTTCAGAATAGAAAGCTGTCTTACACGTGGCTCTGCGGAATGCACCACAAAGTGTTCTTAAATCCTGGACACTTCACAGCCATTGAAAGCAAAAATGTACCCCCTAACCTTCTAGGTAACCCCTTGTTAGTATAGTGGAATAGTATCTCCGCCTGTCACGCGGAAGACCGGGGTTCGATTCCCCGACGGGGAGGTGCTTGCTTTTTAGTTTCTGGGAAAACTGAACAAGTGTCAACGAGCAATCCTGTCCGTGCTTGCGGCATAATCAGACCTCGCTGTCTTGAAAATATCACATCTGAAATAGTTTTAAACTACCATATTAAAAAAAAGCTTCGGAATTGAAAGCTTTCTTACACGTGAGTCTGCGGAATGCACCACAAAGTGTTCTTAAATCCTAGACACTTCACAACCATTAAAAGCAACAAAGTACCCCTTAATCTTCAAAATAACTCCTCTTTGGTATAGTGGATTAGTATCTCCCTCTGTCATGCGGAAGACCGGGGTTCAATTCCTTGATGGGGGAAGTGCTTACCTTTCAATTTCTGGGAAAACTGAAGAATTGTCAACGAGCAAACCAGATCTTGCTGTCTTCAAAATATCACATCTGAAGTAGTTTTACACTAACACATTCAAAAAAGCTTCACAATTGAATGATGTCTTACATATGACACTGGGGAATGCACCACGAAGTGTTAAATCCTGGACACTTCACAGCCATTGAAAGCAACAAAGTACCCCCTAACCTTTTAGGTAACTCCTTGTTAGTGTAGTGGAATAGTATCTCCCTGTCCGTGCTTGCGGCATAATCAGACCTCGCTGTCTTGAAAATATCACATCTGAAGTAGTTTTACACTACCATATTAAAAAAAAGCTTCGTAATTGAAATCTGTCTTGCACGTGAGTCTGCAGAATGCACTATGAAGTGTTTTTGCGGCACTGTCAGACCGAGCTGTCTTGAAAATATCGCATCAGTGGTGGTTTTGACCTACTGTATCGAAAAATGCTTCAGAAATGAAAGCTGTCTCTGGGAAAAACTGAACAAGTGTCAACGAGCAATCCTGTCCGCGCTTGCGGCATAATCAGACCTCGCTGTCTTGAAAATATCACATCTGAAGTAGTTTTACACTACCATATTTAAAAAAAGCTTCGGAATTGAAAGCTGTCTTACACGTGAGTCTGCGGAATGCACCATGAAGTGTTCTTAAATCCGACACCTTACAACCATTTAAAGCTACAAAGGACCGCTCAATCTTCCAAACAGCTCCTCGTTAGTATAGTGGATTAGTATCTCCGCCTGTCACGCGGAAGACCGGGGTTCGATTCCCCGACGGGGAGGTACTTGTTTTGCAGTTTCTGGGAAAACTGAACAAGTGTCAACGAGCAATCCTGTCCGTGCTTGCGGCATAATCACACCTCGCTGTCTTGAAAATATCACATCTGAAGTAGTTTTACACTAACACATTCAATAAAGCTTCAGAATAGAAAGCTGTCTTACACGTGAGTCTGCGGAATGCACCATGAGGTCTTAAATCCTGGACACTTCACAGCCATTGAAAGCAACAATGTACCCCCTAACCTTCTAGGTAACCCCTTGTTTGTATAGTGGAATAGTATCTCCCCCTGTCACGCGGAAGACCAGGGTTCAATAACCCAACGGGGGGGTATAACTTTTCAGTTTCTGGGAAAAACTGAACAAGTGTCGAGGAGCAATCCTGTCCGTGCTTGCTGCATAATCAGATCTTGCTGTCTTGAAAATATCACATCTGAAGTAGTTTTACACTAACACATTCAAAAAAGCTTCAGAATAGAATGATGTCTTACATGTGACACTGGGGAATGCAAAACCAAGTGTTAAATCCTGGACACTTCACAGCCATTGAAAGCAACAAAGTACCCCCTAACCTTTTAGGTAACTCCTTGTTAGTGTAGTGGAATAGTATCTCCCTGTCCGTGCTTGCGGCATAATCAGACCTCGCTGTCTTGAAAATATCGCATCTGAAGGAGTTTTACTACCATATTAAAAAAAAAGCTTCGGAATTGAAAGCTGTCTTACACGTGAGTCTGCGGAATACACCATGAAGTGTTCTTAATCCGACACCTTACAACCATTTAAAGCTACAAAGGACCGCTCAGTCTTCCAAGCAGCTCCTCGTTAGTATAGTGGATTAGTATCTCCGCCTGTCACGCGGAAGACCGGGGTTCGATTCCCCGACGGGGAGGTACTTGCTTTTCAGTTTCTGGGAAAACTGAACAAGTGTCAACGAGCAATCCTGTCCGTGCTTGCGGCATAATCACACCTCGCTGTCTTGAAAATATCACATCTGAAGTAGTTTTACACTAACACATTCAAAAAAGCTTCAGAATAGAAAGCTGTCTTACACGTGGCTCTGCGGAATGCACCACAAAGTGTTCTTAAATCCTGGACACTTCACAGCCATTGAAAGCAAAAATGTACCCCCTAACCTTCTAGGTAACCCCTTGTTTGTATAGTGGAATAGTATCTCCCCCTGTCACGCGGAAGACCAGGGTTCGATTACCCAACGGGTGGGTATAACTTTTCAGTTTCTGGGAAAAACTGAACAAGTGTCGACGAGCAATCCTGTCCGTGCTTGCGGCATAATCAGATCTTGCTGTCTTGAAAATATCACATCTGAAGTAGTTTTACACTAACACATTCAAAAAAGCTTCAGAATTGAATGATGTCTTACATGTGACACTGGGGAATGCACCACGAAGTGTTGAATCCTGGACACTTCACAGTAATTGAAAGCAACAAAGTACCCCCTAACCTTTTAGGTAACTCCTTGTTAGTGTAGTGGAATAGTATCTCCCTGTCCGTGCTTGCGGCATAATCAGACCTCGCTGTCTTGAAAATATCACATCTAAAGTAGTTTTACACTACCATATTAAAAAAAAGCTTCGGAATTGAAAGCTGTCTTACACGTGAGTCTGCAGAATGCACCATGAAGTGTTTTTGCGGCACTGTCAGACCGAGCTGTCTTGAAAATATCGCATCAGTGGTGGTTTTGACCTACTGTATCGAAAAATGCTTCAGAAATGAAAGCTGTCTCTGGGAAAAACTGAACAAGTGTCAACGAGCAATCCTGTCCATGCTTGCGGCATAATCAGACCTCGCTGTCTTGAAAAGATCACATCTGAAGTAGTTTTACACTACCATATTAAAAAAAAGCTTCGGAATTGAAAGCTGTCTTACACGTGAGTCTGCGGAATGCACCATGAAGTGTTCTTAAATCCGACACCTTACAACCATTTAAAGCTACAAAGGACCGCTCAGTCTTCCAAACAGCTCCTCGTTAGTATAGTGGATTAGTATCTCCGCCTGTCACGCGGAAGACCGGGGTTCGATTCCCCGACGGGGAGGTACTTGCTTTTCAGTTTCTGGGAAAACTGAACAAGTGTCAACGAGCAATCCTGTCCGTGCTTGCGGCATAATCAGACCTTGCTGTCTTGAAAATATCACATCTGAAGTAGTTTTACACTACCATATTAAAAAAAAGCTTCGGAATTGAGGGCTTTCTTACACGTGAGTCTGCGGAATGCACCATGAAGTGTTCTTAAATCCGACACCTTACAACCATTTAAAGCTACAAAGGACCGCTCAATCTTCTAAACAGCTCCTCGTTAGTATAGTGGATTAGTATCTCCGCCTGTCACGCGGAAGACCGGGGTTCGATTCCCCGACGGGGAGGTACTTGCTTTGCAGTTTCTGGGAAAACTGAACAAGTCTCAACGAGCAATCCAGTCCGTGCTTGTGGCATAATCAGATCTCGCTGTCTTGAAAATATCACATCTCCAGTAGTTTTACACTAATACATTCAAAAAAGCTTCAGAATAAAAAGCTGTCTTACACGTGAGTCTGCAGAATGCACCACAAAGTGTTCTTAAATCCTAGACACTTCACAACCATTAAAAGCAACAAAGTACCACTTAATCTTCAAAATAACTCCTCTTTGGTATAGTGGATTAGTATCTCCCTCTGTCATGCAGAAGACCGGGGTTCAATTCCCCGACGGTGGAAGTGCTTACCTTCCAATTTCTGGGAAAACTGAACAATTTTCAACGAACAAGCCTGTCTGTGTTTGCACCGCCATCAGACGCAGCTTTCTTGAAAATATCACATTTGTGGTGGATTTGCACTACCATATAGAAAAATAATTCAAAATTGAAAGGTGTTTTACACGTGAGTCTGCGGAATGCACCACGAAGTGTTCTTAAATCCGACACTTCACAACCATTGAAAGCAACAAAGTACTCCTTAATCTTCTAAACAACTCCCTGTTAGTATAGTGTATTAGCATCTCCGCCTGTGATGCGGAAAACCGGGGTTCGATTCGGTACTTACTCTTAAGTTTGTGGGAAAACTGAACAAGTTTCAACAAGCAAGCGTGTATGTTTTTGCGGCACTGTCAGACCGAGCTGTCTTGAAAATATCGCATCAGTGGTGGTTTTTACCTACTGTATCGAAAAATGCTTCAGAAATGAAAGCTGTCTTACACGTGACTCTGCGAAATACACCATGTTCTTAAATACTACACATTTCACCACCATTGAAAGCAACAATGTACCCCTTAATCTTCTGATTAACTCCTCGTTAGTATAGTGGATTAGTATCTTTGCCTGTCACACGCAAGACCGGAGTTTGATTCGCCGACGGGGAGGTAGTTGCTTTTCAGTTTTTGGGAAAACTGAAGCCTGACTGTTTGCACCGCCATCAGATGCAGCTTAATCTTTTTAACAACTTCAAGTCTGTATAGTGGAATAGTATCTCTCCCTGTCACGTGGAAGACCGGGGTTTGATTCCCAGATGGGGAGGTACTTACTTTTCAATTTCAGGGAAAACAGAAGAATTGTTGACGAGCAAGCCTGTCTGATTTTGCGGAGCCATCAGACCTCGCTGTCTTAAAAAATATCACATCTGAAGTAGTTTTACACTACTATATAAAAAATGCTTCAGAATTGAATGATGGCTTACATGTGACACTGGGGAATGCACCACGAAGTGTTAAAATCCTGGACACTTCACAGCCATTGAAAGCAACAAAGTACCCCCTAACCTTATAGGTAACTCCTTGTTAGTGTAGTGGAATAGTATCTCCCTGTCCGTGCTTGCGGCATAATCATACTTCGCTGCCTTGAAAATATCACATCTGAAGTAGTTTTACACTACCATATTAAAAAAAAGCTTCGGAATTGAAAGCTGTCTTACACGTGAGTCTGCGGAATGCACCATGAAGTGTTCTTAAATCCGACACCTTACAACCATTTAAAGCTACAAAGGACCGCTCAGTCTTCCAAACAGCTCCTCGTTAGTATAGTGGATTAGTATCTCCGCCTGTCACGCGGAAGACCGGGGTTCGATTCCCCGACGGGGAGGTACTTGCTTTTCAGTTTCTGGGAAAACTGAACAAGTGTCAACGAGCAATCCTGTCCGTGCTTGCGGCATAATCACACCTCGCTGTCTTGAAAATATCACATCTGAAGTAGTTTTACACTAACACATTCAAAAAAGCTTCAGAATAGAAAGCTGTCTTACACGTGGCTCTGCGGAATGCACCACAAAGTGTTCTTAAATCCTGGACACTTCACAGCCATTGAAAGCAAAAATGTACCCCCTAACCTTCTAGGTAACCCCTTGTTAGTATAGTGGAATAGTATCTCCGCCTGTCACGCGGAAGACCGGGGTTCGATTCCCCGACGGGGAGGTGCTTGCTTTTTAGTTTCTGGGAAAACTGAACAAGTGTCAACGAGCAATCCTGTCCGTGCTTGCGGCATAATCAGACCTCGCTGTCTTGAAAATATCACATCTGAAATAGTTTTAAACTACCATATTAAAAAAAAGC
The DNA here is from genome assembly GCF_054856515.1 of Filicampus tigris. Classification (NCBI taxonomy): domain Eukaryota; kingdom Metazoa; phylum Chordata; class Actinopteri; order Syngnathiformes; family Syngnathidae; genus Filicampus; species Filicampus tigris. Next base: position 29,614,084 of record NC_141219.1, read on the forward strand.
TTCGGAATTGAAAGCTTTCTTACACGTGAGTCTGCGGAATGCACCACAAAGTGTTCTTAAATCCTAGACACTTCACAACCATTAAAAGCAACAAAGTACCCCTTAATCTTCAAAATAACTCCTCTTTGGTATAGTGGATTAGTATCTCCCTCTGTCATGCGGAAGACCGGGGTTCAATTCCCTGATGGGGGAAGTGCTTACCTTTCAATTTCTGGGAAAACTGAAGAATTGTCAACGAGCAAACCAGATCTTGCTGTCTTCAAAATATCACATCTGAAGTAGTTTTACACTAACACATTCAAAAAAGCTTCACAATTGAATGATGTCTTACATATGACACTGGGGAATGCACCACGAAGTGTTAAATCCTGGACACTTCACAGCCATTGAAAGCAACAAAGTACCCCCTAACCTTTTAGGTAACTCCTTGTTAGTGTAGTGGAATAGTATCTCCCTGTCCGTGCTTGCGGCATAATCAGACCTCGCTGTCTTGAAAATATCACATCTGAAGTAGATTTACACTACCATATTAAAAAAAAGCTTCGTAATTGAAATCTGTCTTGCACGTGAGTCTGCAGAATGCACTATGAAGTGTTTTTGCGGCACTGTCAGACCGAGCTGTCTTGAAAATATCGCATCAGTGGTGGTTTTGACCTACTGTATCGAAAAATGCTTCAGAAATGAAAGCTGTCTCTGGGAAAAACTGAACAAGTGTCAACGAGCAATCCTGTCCGCGCTTGCGGCATAATCAGACCTCGCTGTCTTGAAAATATCACATCTGAAGTAGTTTTACACTACCATATTTAAAAAAAGCTTCGGAATTGAAAGCTGTCTTACACGTGAGTCTGCGGAATGCACCATGAAGTGTTCTTAAATCCGACACTTTACAACCATTTAAAGCTACAAAGGACCGCTCAATCTTCCAAACAGCTCCTCGTTAGTATAGTGGATTAGTATCTCCGCCTGTCACGCGGAAGACCGGGGTTCGATTCCCCGACGGGGAGGTACTTGTTTTGCAGTTTCTGGGAAAACTGAACAAGTGTCAACGAGCAATCCTGTCCGTGCTTGCGGCATAATCACACCTCGCTGTCTTGAAAATATCACATCTGAAGTAGTTTTACACTAACACATTCAAAAAAGCTTCAGAATAGAAAGCTGTCTTACACGTGAGTCTGCGGAATGCACCATGAGGTCTTAAATCCTGGACACTTCACAGCCATTGAAAGCAACAATGTACCCCCTAACCTTCTAGGTAACCCCTTGTTTGTATAGTGGAATAGTATCTCCCCCTGTCGCGCGGAAGACCAGGGTTCGATTACCCAACGGGTGGGTATAACTGTTCAGTTTCTGGGAAAAACTGAACAAGTGTCGACGAGCAATCCTGTCCGTGCTTGCGGCATAATCAGATCTTGCTGTCTTGAAAATATCACATCTGAAGTAGTTTTACACTAACACATTCAAAAAAGCTTCAGAATTGAATGATGTCTTACATGTGACACTGGGGAATGCACCACGAAGTGTTGAATCCTGGACACTTCACAGTAATTGAAAGCAACAAAGTACCCCCTAACCTTTTAGGTCACTCCTTGTTAGTGTAGTGGAATAGTATCTCCCTGTCCGTGCTTGCGGCATAATCAGACCTCGCTGTCTTGAAAATATCACATCTAAAGTAGTTTTACACTACCATATTAAAAAAAAGCTTCGGAATTGAAAGCTGTCTTACACGTGAGTCTGCAGAATGCACCATGAAGTGTTTTTGCGGCACTGTCAGACCGAGCTGTCTTGAAAATATCGCATCAGTGGTGGTTTTGACCTACTGTATCGAAAAATGCTTCAGAAATGAAAGCTGTCTCTGGGAAAAACTGAACAAGTGTCAACGAGCAATCCTGTCCATGCTTGCGGCATAATCAGACCTCGCTGTCTTGAAAAGATCACATCTGAAGTAGTTTTACACTACCATATTAAAAAAAAGCTTCGGAATTGAAAGCTGTCTTACACGTGAGTCTGCGGAATACACCATGAAGTGTTAAATCCGACACCTTACAACCATTTAAAGCTACAAAGGACCGCTCAGTCTTCCAAACAGCTCCTCGTTAGTATAGTGGATTAGTATCTCCGCCTGTCACGCGGAAGACCGGGGTTCGATTCCCCGACGGGGAGGTACTTGCTTTTCAGTTTCTGGGAAAACTGAACAAGTGTCAACGAGCAATCCTGTCCGTGCTTGCGGCATAATCAGACCTCGCTGTCTTGAAAATATCACATCTGAAGTAGTTTTACACTACCATATTAAAAAAAAGCTTCGGAATTGAGGGCTTTCTTACACGTGAGTCTGCGGAATGCACCATGAAGTGTTCTTAAATCCGACACCTTACAACCATTTAAAGCTACAAAGGACCGCTCAATCTTCTAAACAGCTCCTCGTTAGTATAGTGGATTAGTATCTCCGCCTGTCACGCGGAAGACCGGGGTTCGATTCCCCGACGGGGAGGTACTTGCTTTGCAGTTTCTGGGAAAACTGAACAAGTCTCAACGAGCAATCCAGTTCGTGCTTGTGGCATAATCAGATCTCGCTGTCTTGAAAATATCACATCTCCAGTAGTTTTACACTAATACATTCAAAAAAGCTTCAGAATAAAAAGCTGTCTTACACGTGAGTCTGCAGAATGCACCACAAAGTGTTCTTAAATCCTAGACACTTCACAACCATTAAAAGCAACAAAGTACCACTTAATCTTCAAAATAACTCCTCTTTGGTATAGTGGATTAGTATCTCCCTCTGTCATGCAGAAGACCGGGGTTCAATTCCCCGACGGTGGAAGTGCTTACCTTCCAATTTCTGGGAAAACTGAACAATTTTCAACGAACAAGCCTGTCTGTGTTTGCACCGCCATCAGACGCAGCTTTCTTGAAAATATCACATTTGTGGTGGATTTGCACTACCATATAGAAAAATAATTCAGAATTGAAAGGTGTTTTACACGTGAGTCTGCGGAATGCACCACGAAGTGTTCTTAAATCCGACACTTCACAACCATTGAAAGCAACAAAGTACTCCTTAATCTTCTAAACAACTCCCTGTTAGTATAGTGTATTAGCATCTCCGCCTGTGATGCGGAAAACCGGGGTTCGATTCGGTACTTACTCTTAAGTTTGTGGGAAAACTGAACAAGTTTCAACAAGCAAGCGTGTATGTTTTTGCGGCACTGTCAGACCGAGCTGTCTTGAAAATATCGCATCAGTGGTGGTTTTTACCTACTGTATCGAAAAATGCTTCAGAAATGAAAGCTGTCTTACACGTGACTCTGCGAAATACACCATGTTCTTAAATACTACACATTTCACCACCATTGAAAGCAACAATGTACCCCTTAATCTTCTGATTAACTCCTCGTTAGTATAGTGGATTAGTATCTTTGCCTGTCACACGCAAGACCGGAGTTTGATTCGCCGACGGGGAGGTAGTTGCTTTTCAGTTTTGGGGAAAACTGAAGCCTGACTGTTTGCACCGCCATCAGATGCAGCTTAATCTTTTTAACAACTTCAAGTCTGTATAGTGGAATAGTATCTCTCCCTGTCACGTGGAAGACCGGGGTTTGATTCCCAGATGGGGAGGTACTTACTTTTCAATTTCAGGGAAAACAGAAGAAGTGTTGACGAGCAAGCCTGTCTGATTTTGCGGAGCCATCAGACCTCGCTGTCTTAAAAAATATCACATCTGAAGTAGTTTTACACTACTATATAAAAAATGCTTCAGAATTGAATGATGGCTTACATGTGACACTGGGGAATGCACCACGAAGTGTTAAAATCCTGGACACTTCACAGCCATTGAAAGCAACAAAGTACCCCCTAACCTTATAGGTAACTCCTTGTTAGTGTAGTGGAATAGTATCTCCCTGTCCGTGCTTGCGGCATAATCATACTTCGCTGCCTTGAAAATATCACATCTGAAGTAGTTTTACACTACCATATTAAAAAAAAGCTTCGGAATTGAAAGCTGTCTTACACGTGAGTCTGCGGAATGCACCATGAAGTGTTCTTAAATCCGACACCTTACAACCATTTAAAGCTACAAAGGACCGCTCAGTCTTCCAAACAGCTCCTCGTTAGTATAGTGGATTAGTATCTCCGCCTGTCACGCGGAAGACCGGGGATCGATTCCCCGACGGGGAGGTACTTGCTTTTCCGTTTCTGGGAAAACTGAACAAGTGTCAACGAGCAATCCTGTCCGTGCTTGCGGCATAATCAGACCTCGCTGTCTTGAAAATATCACATCTGAAGTAGTTTTACACTAACACAGTCAAAAAAGCTTCAGAATAGAAAGCTGTCTTACACGTGAGTCTGCGGAATGCACCATGAGGTCTTAAATCCTGGACACTTCACAGCCATTGAAAGCAACAATGTACCCCCTAACCTTCTAGGTAACCCCTTGTTTGTATAGTGGAATAGTATCTCCCCCTGTCGCGCGGAAGACCAGGGTTCAATTACCCAACGGGTGGGTATAACTTTTCAGTTTCTGGGAAAAACTGAACAAGTGTCGATGAGCAATCCTGTCCGTGCTTGCGGCACAATCAGATCTTGCTGTCTTGAAAATATCACATCTGAAGTAGTTTTACACTAACACATTCAAAAAAGCTTCAGAATTGAATGATGTCTTACACGTGAGTCTGCGGAATGCACCACAAAGTGTTCTTAAATCCTAGACACTTCACAACCATTAAAAGCAAGAAAGTACCACTTAATCTTCAAAATAACTCCTCTTTGGTATAATGGATTAGTATCTCCCTCTGTCATGCAGAAGACCGGGGTTCAATTCCCCGACGGGGGAAGTGCTTACCTTCCAATTTCTGGGAAAACTGAACAATTTTCAACGAACAAGCCTGTCTGTGTTTGCACCGCCATCAGACGCAGCTTTCTTGAAAATATCACATTTGTGGTGGATTTGCACTACCAAATAGAAAAATAATTCAGAATTGAAAGGTGTTTTACACGTGGCTCTGTGGAATGCACCACAAAATGTTCTTAAATCTGACACTTCACAACCATTGAAAGAAACAAAGTACTCCTTAATCTTCTAAACAACTCCCTGTTAGTATAGTGTATTAGCATCTCCGCCTGACATGCGGAAAACCGGGGTTCAATTACCCGACATAGAGGTACTTACTCTTAAGTTTGTGGGAAAACTGAACAAGTGTCAACGAGCAAGCTTGTCTGTTTTTGCGGCACTGTCAGACCGAGCTGTCTTGAAAATATCGCATCAGTGGTGGTTTTGATCTACTGTATCGAAAAATGCTTCAGAAATGAAAGCTTTCTTACACGTGGCTCTGCGGAATGCACCAGTGTTCTTAAATCCGACACTTCACAACCATTGAAAGCAACAAAGTACTCCTTAATCTTCTAAACAACTCCCTGTTAGTATAGTGTATTAGCATCTCCGCCTGTCATGCGGAAAACCGGGGTTTGATTCCCTGACATAGAGGTACTTACTCTTAAGTTTGTGGGAAAACTGAACAAGTTTCAACAAGCAAGCGTGTATGTTTTTGCGGCACTGTCAGACCGAGCTGTCTTGGGTTTTGACCTACTGTATCGAAAAATGCTTCAGAAATGATAGCTGTCTTACACGTGACTCTGCGGAATACACCATGTTCTTAAATACTACACATTTCACCACCATTGAAAGCAACAATGTACCCCTTAATCTTCTGATTAACTCCTCGTTAGTATAGGGGATTAGTATCTTTGCCTGTCACACGCAAAACCGGAGTTTGATTCGCCGACGGGGAGGTAGTTGCTTTTCAGTTTTTGGGAAAACTGAAGCCTGACTGTTTGCACCGCCTTCAGATGCAGCTTAATCTTTTTAACAACTTCAAGTTTGTATAGTGGAATAATATCTCTCCCTGTCACGTGGAAGACCGGGGTTTGATTCCCAGATGGGGAGGTACTTACTTTTCAATTTCAGGGAAAACAGAAGAAGTGTTGACGAGCAAGCCTGTCTGATTTTGCGGAGCCATCAGACCTCGCTGTCTTAAAAAATATCACATCTGAAGTAGTTTTACACTACTATATAAAAAATGCTTCAGAATTGAATGGTGGCTTACATGTGACACTGGGGAATGCACCACGAAGTGTTAATATCCTGGACACTTCACAGCCATTGAAAGCAACAAAATACCCCCTAACCTTATAGGTAACTCCTTGTTAGTGTCGTGGAATAGTATCTCCCTGTCCGTGCTTGCGGCATAATCATACTTCGCTGCCTTGAAAATATCACATCTGAAGTAGTTTTACACTACCATCTTAAAAAAAAGCTTCGGAATTGAAAGCTGTCTTACACGTGAGTCTGCGGAATGCACCATGAAGTGTTCTTAAATCCGACACCTTACAACCATTTAAAGCTACAAAGGACCGCTCAGTCTTCCAAACAGCTCCTCGTTAGTATAGTGGATTAGTATCTCCGCCTGTCACGCGGAAGACCGGGGTTCGATTCCCCGACGGGGAGGTACTTGCTTTTCAGTTTCTGGGAAAACTGAAGAAGTGTCAATGAGCAATCCTGTCCGTGCTTGCGGCATAATCAGACCTCGCTGTCTTGAAACTATCACATCTGAAGTAGTTTTACACTAACACATTCAAAAAAGCTTCAGAATAGAAAGCTGTCTTACACGTGAGTCTGCGGAATGCACGATGAGGTCTGAAATCCTGGACACTTCACAGCCATTGAAAGCAACAATGTACCCCCTAACCTTCTAGGTAACCCCTTGTTTGTATAGTGGAATAGTATCTCCCCCTGTCGCGCGGAAGACCAGGGTTCAATAACCCAACGGGGGGGTATAACTTTTCAGTTTCTGTGAAAAACTGAACAAGTGTCGACGAGCAATCCTGTCCGTGCTTGCGGCATAATCAGATCTTGCTGTCTTGAAAATATCACATCTGAAGTAGTTTTACACTAACACATTCAAAAAAGCTTCAGAATAGAATGATGTCTTACATGTGACACTGGGGAATGCAAAACCAAGTGTTAAATCCTGGACACTTCACAGCCATTGAAAGCAACAAAGTACCCCCTAACCTTTTAGGTAACTCCTTGTTAGTGTAGTGGAATAGTATCTCCCTGTCCGTGCTTGCGGCATAATCAGACCTCGCTGTCTTGAAAATATCACATCTGAAGTAGTTTTACACTACCATATTAAAAAAAAGCTTCGGAATTGAAAGCTGTCTTACACGTGAGTCTGCGGAATACACCATGAAGTGTTAAATCCGACACCTTACAACCATTTAAAGCTACAAAGGACCGCTCAGTCTTCCAAACAGCTCCTCGTTAGTATAGTGGATTAGTATCTCCGCCTGTCACGCGGAAGACCGGGTTTCGATTCCCCGACGGGGAGGTACTTGCTTTTCAGTTTCTGGGAAAACTGAACAAGTGTCAATGAGCAATCCTGTCCGTGCTTGCGGCATAATCAGACCTCACTGTCTTGAAACTATCACATCTGAAGTAGTTTTACACTAACACATTCAAAAAAGCTTCAGAATAGAAAGCTGTCTTACACGTGAGTCTGCGGAATGCACGATGAGGTCTGAAATCCTGGACACTTCACAGCCATTGAAAGCAACAATGTACCCCCTAACCTTCTAGGTAACCCCTTGTTTGTATAGTGGAATAGTATCTCCCCCTGTCGCGCGAAAGACCAGGGTTCAATAACCCAACGGGGGGGTATAACTTTTCAGTTTCTGGGAAAAACTGAACAAGTGTCGACGAGCAATCCTGTCCGTGCTTGCGGCATAATCAGATCTTGCTGTCTTGAAAATATCACATCTGAAGTAGTTTTACACTAACACACTCAAAAAAGCTTCAGAATAGAATGATGTCTTACATGTGACACTGGGGAATGCAAAACCAAGTGTTAAATCCTGGACACTTCACAGCCATTGAAAGCAACAAAGTACCCCCTAACCTTTTAGGTAACTCCTTGTTAGTGTAGTGGAATAGTATCTCCCTGTCCGTGCTTGCGGCATAATCAGACCTCGCTGTCTTGAAAATATCACATCTGAAGTAGTTTTACACTACCATATTAAAAAAAAGCTTCGGAATTGAAAGCTGTCTTACACGTGAGTCTGCGGAATACACCATGAAGTGTTAAATCCGACACCTTACAACCATTTAAAGCTACAAAGGACCGCTCAGTCTTCCAAACAGCTCCTCGTTAGTATAGTGGATGAGTATCTCCGCCTGTCACGCGGAAGACCGGGGTTCGATTCCCCGACGGGGAGGTACTTGCTTTTCAGTTTCTGGGAAAACTGAACAAGTGTCAACGAGCAATCCTGTCCGTGCTTGCGGCATAATCACACCTCACTGTCTTGAAAATATCACATCTGAAGTAGTTTTACACTACCATATTAAAAAAAAGCTTCGGAATTGAAAGCTTTCTTACACGTGAGTCTGCGGAATGCACCACAAAGTGTTCTTAAATCCTAGACACTTCACAACCATTAAAAGCAACAAAGTACCCCTTAATCTTCAAAATAACTCCTCTTTGGTATAGTGGATTAGTATCTCCCTCTGTCATGCGGAAGACCGGGGTTCAATTCCCTGATGGGGGAAGTGCTTACCTTTCGATTTCTGGGAAAACTGAAGAATTGTCAACGAGCAAACCTGTCTGTGTTTGCACCGCCATCAGATGCAGCTTTCTTGAAAATTTCACATTTGTGGTGGATTTGCACTGCCATATAGAAAAATAATTCAGAATTGAAAGCTGTTTTACACGTGGCTCTGCGGAATGCACCACAAAATGTTCTTAAATCCGACACTTCACAACCATTGAAAGCAACAAAGTACTCCTTAATCTTCTAAACAACTCCCTGTTAGTATAGTGTATTAGCATCTCCGCCTGTCATGCGGAAAACTGGGGTTCAATTACCCGACATAGAGGTACTTACTCTTAAGTTTCTGGGAAAAACTGAACAAGTGTCGACGAGCAATCCTGTCCGTGCTTGCGGCATATTCAGATCTTGCTGTCTTGAAAATATCACATCTGAAGTAGTTTTACACTAACACATTCAAAAAAGCTTCAGAATTGAATGATGTCTTACATGTGGCACTGGGGAATGCACCACGAAGTGGTAAATCCTGGACACTTCACAGCCATTGAAAGCAACAAAGTACCCCCTAACCTTTTAGGTAACCCCTTGTTAGTAGAGTGGAATAGTATCTCCCCCTGTTGCGCGGAAGACCAGGGTTCGATTACCCAACGGGGGGGTATAACTTTTCAGTTTCTGGGAAAAACTGAACAAGTGTCGAGGAGCAATCCTGTCCGTGCTTGCGGCATAATCAGATCTTGCTGTCTTCAAAATATCACATCTGAAGTAGTTTTACACTAACACATTCAAAAAAGCTTCAGAATTGAATGATGTCTTACATATGACACTGGGGAATGCACCACGAAGTGTTAAATCCTGGACACTTCACAACCATTGAAAGCAACAAAGTACCCCCTAACCTTTTAGGTAACTCCTTGTTAGTGTAGTGGAATAGTATCTCCCTGTCCGTGCTCGCGGCATAATCAGACCTCGCTGTCTTGAAAATATCACATCTGAAGTAGTTTTACACTACCATATTAAAAAAAAGCTTCGTAATTGAAATCTGTCTTGCACGTGAGTCTGCAGAATGCACTATGAAGTGTTTTTGCGGCACTGTCAGACCGAGCTGTCTTGAAATTATCGCATCAGTGGTGGTTTTGACCTACTGTATCGAAAAATGCTTCAGAAATGAAAGCTGTCTCTGGGAAAAACTGAACAAGTGTCAACGAGCAATCCTGTCCGCGCTTGCGGCATAATCAGACCTCGCTGTCTTGAAAATATCACATCTGAAGTAGTTTTACACTACCATATTTAAAAAAAGCTTCGGAATTGAAAGCTGTCTTACACGTGAGTCTGCGGAATGCACCATGAAGTGTTCTTAAATCCGACACCTTACAACCATTTAAAGCTACAAAGGACCGCTCAATCTTCCAAACAGCTCCTCGTTAGTATAGTGGATTAGTATCTCCGCCTGTCACGCGGAAGACCGGGGTTCGATTCCCCGACGGGGAGGCACTTGTTTTGCAGTTTCTGGGAAAACTGAACAAGTGTCAACGAGCAATCCTGTTCGTGCTTGCGGCATAATCACACCTCGCTGTCTTGAAAATATCACATCTGAAGTAGTTTTACACTAACACATTCAAAAAAGCTTCAGAATAGAAAGCTGTCTTACACGTGAGTCTGCGGAATGCACCATGAGGTCTTAAATCCTGGACACTTCACAGCCATTGAAAGCAACAATGTACCCCCTAACCTTCTAGGTAACCCCTTGTTTGTATAGTGGAATAGTATCTCCCCCTGTCGCGCGGAAGACCAGGGTTCGATTACCCAACGGGTGGGTATAACTTTTCAGTTTCTGGGAAAAACTGAACAAGTGTCGACGAGCAATCCTGTCCGTGCTTGCGGCATAATCAGATCTTGCTGTCTTGAAAATATCACATCTGAAGTAGTTTTACACTAACACATTCAAAAAAGCTTCAGAATTGAATGATGTCTTACATGTGACACTGGGGAATGCACCACGAAGTGTTAAATCCTGGACACTTCACAGTAATTGAAAGCAACAAAGTACCCCCTAACCTTTTAGGTAACTCCTTGTTAGTGTAGTGGAATAGTATCTCCCTGTCCGTGCTTGCGGCATAATCAGACCTCGCTGTCTTGAAAATATCACATCTAAAGTAGTTTTACACTACCATATTAAAAAAAAGCTTCGGAATTGAAAGCTGTCTTACACGTGAGTCTGCAGAATGCACCATGAAGTGTTTTTGCGGCACTGTCAGACCGAGCTGTCTTGAAAATATCGCATCAGTGGTGGTTTTGACCTACTGTATCGAAAAATGCTTCAGAAATGAAAGCTGTCTCTGGGAAAAACTGAACAAGTGTCAACGAGCAATCCTGTCCATGCTTGCGGCATAATCAGACCTCGCTGTCTTGAAAATATCACATCTGAAGTAGTTTTACACTACCATATTAAAAAAAAGCTTCGGAATTGAAAGCTGTCTTACACGTGAGTCTGCGGAATGCACCATGAAGTGTTCTTAAATCCGACACCTTACAACCATTTAAAGCTACAAAGGACCGCTCAGTCTTCCAAACAGCTCCTCGTTAGTATAGTGGATTAGTATCTCCGCCTGTCACGCGGAAGACCGGGGATCGATTCCCCGACGGGGAGGTACTTGCTTTTCAGTTTCTGGGAAAACTGAACAAGTGTCGACGAGCAATCCTGTCCGTGCTTTCGGCATAATTAGATCTTGCTGTCTTGAAAATATCACATCTGAAGTAGTTTTACACTAACACATTCAAAAAAGCTTCAGAATAGAAAGCTATCTTACACGTGAGTCTGCGGAATGCACCATGAGGTCTTAAATCCTGGACACTTCACAGCCATTGAAAGCAACAATGTACCCCCTAACCTTCTAGGTAACCCCTTGTTTGTATAGTGGAATAGTATCTCCCCCTGTCGCGCGGAAGACCAGGGTTCAATTACCCAACGGGTGGGTATAACTTTTCAGTTTCTGGGAAAAACTGAACAAGTGTCGATGAGCAATCCTGTCCGTGCTTGCGGCACAATCAGATCTTGCTGTCTTGAAAATATCACATCTGAAGTAGTTTTACACTAACACATTCAAAAAAGCTTCAGAATTGAATGATGTCTTACATGTGACACTGGGGAATGCACCACGAAGTGTTAATTCCTGGACACTTCACAGCCATTGAAAGCAACAAAGTACCCCCTAACCTTTTAGGTAACTCGTTGTTAGTGTAGTGGAATAGTATCTCCCTATCCGTGCTTGCGGCATAATCAGACCTCGCTGTCTTGAAAATATCACATCTGAAGTAGTTTTACACTACCATATTAAAAAAAAGCTTCGGAATTGAAAGCTGTCTTACACGTGAGTCTGCGGAATGCACCATGAAGTGTTCTTAAATCCGACACCTTACAACCATTTAAAGCTACAAAGGTCCGCTTAATCTTCTAAACAGCTCCTCGTTAGTATAGTGGATTAGTATCTCCGCCTGTCACGCGGAAGACCGGGGTTCGATTCCCCGACGGGGAGGTACTTGCTTTTCAGTTTCTGGGAAAACTGAACAAGTGTCAACGAGCAATCCAGTCCGTGCTTGCGGCATAATCAGATCTCGCTGTCTTGAAAATATCACATCTCAAGTAGTTTTACACTAACACATTCAAAAAAGCTTCAGAATAAAAAGCTGTCTTACACGTGAGTCTGCGGAATGCACCACAAAGTGTTCTTAAATCCTAGACACTTCACAACCATTAAAAGCAAGAAAGTACCACTTAATCTTCAAAATAACTCCTCTTTGGTATAATGGATTAGTATCTCCCTCTGTCATGCAGAAGACCGGGGTTCAATTCCCCGACGGGGGAAGTGCTTACCTTCCAATTTCTGGGAAAACTGAACAATTTTCAACGAACAAGCCTGTCTGTGTTTGCACCGCCATCAGACGCAGCTTTCTTGAAAATATCACATTTGTGGTGGATTTGCACTACCAAATAGAAAAATAATTCAGAATTGAAAGGTGTTTTACACGTGGCTCTGTGGAATGCACCACAAAATGTTCTTAAATCTGACACTTCACAACCATTGAAAGAAACAAAGTACTCCTTAATCTTCTAAACAACCCCCTGTTAGTATAGTGTATTAGCATCTCCGCCTGACATGCGGAAAACCGGGGTTCAATTACCCGACATAGAGGTACTTACTCTTAAGTTTGTGGGAAAACTGAACAAGTGTCAACGAGCAAGCTTGTCTGTTTTTGCGGCACTGTCAGACCGAGCTGTCTTGAAAATATCGCATCAGTGGTGGTTTTGATCTACTGTATCGAAAAATGCTTCAGAAATGAAAGCTGTCTTACACGTGGCTCTGCGGAATGCACCAGTGTTCTTAAATCCGACACTTCACAACCATTGAAAGCAACAAAGTACTCCTTAATCTTCTAAACAACTCCCTGTTAGTATAGTGTATTAGCATCTCCGCCTGTCATGCGGAAAACCGGGGTTTGATTCCCTGACATAGAGGTACTTACTCTTAAGTTTGTGGGAAAACTGAACAAGTTTCAACAAGCAAGCGTGTCTGTTTTTGCGGCACTGTCAGACCGAGCTGTCTTGGGTTTTGACCTACTGTATCGAAAAATGCTTCAGAAATGATAGCTGTCTTACACGTGACTCTGCGGAATACACCATGTTCTTAAATACTACACATTTCACCACCATTGAAAGCAACAATGTACCCCTTAATCTTCTGATTAACTCCTCGTTAGTATAGGGGATTAGTATCTTTGCCTGTCACACGCAAAACCGGAGTTTGATTCGCCGACGGGGAGGTAGTTGCTTTTCAGTTTTTGGGAACTGAAGCCTGACTTTTTGCACCGCCATGATGGGGAGGTACTTACTTTTCAATTTCAGGGAAAACAGAAGAAGTGTTGACGAGCAAGCCTGTCTGATTTTGCGGAGCCATCAGACCTCGCTGTCTTAAAAAATATCACATCTGAAGTAGTTTTACACTACTATATAAAAAATGCTTCAGAATTGAATGATGGCTTACATGTGACACTGGGGAATGCACCACGAAGTGTTAAAAACCTGGACACTTCACAGCCATTGAAAGCAACAAAGTACCCCCTAACCTTATAGGTAACTCCTTGTTAGTATAGTGGAATAGTATCTCCCCCTGTCGCGAGGAAGACCGGTGTTCGACTACACAACGGGGGGGTATTTACTTTTCAGTTTCTGGGAAAAACTGAACAAGTGTCGACGAGCAATCCTGTCCGTGCTTTCGGCATAATTAGATCTTGCTGTCTTGAAAATATCACATCTGAAGTAGTTTTACACTAACACATTCAAAAAAGCTTCAGAATAGAAAGCTGTCTTACACGTGGCTCTGCGGAATGCACCACAAAGTGTTCTTAAATCCTGGACACTTCACAGCCATTGAAAGCAAAAATGTACCCCCTAACCTTCTAGGTAACCCCTTGTTAGTATAGTGGAATAGTATCTCAGCCTGTCACGCGGAAGACCGGGGTTCGATTCCCCGACGGGGAGGTGCTTGCTTTTAAGTTTCTGGGAAAACTGAACAAGTGTCAACGAGCAATCCTGTCCGTGCTTGCGGCATAATCAGACCTCGCTGTCTTGAAAATATCACATCTGAAATAGTTTTACACTACCATATTAAAAAAAAGCTTCGGAATTGAAAGCTTTCTTACACGTGAGTCTGCGGAATGCACCACAAAGTGTTCTTAAATCCTAGACACTTCACAACCATTAAAAGCAACAAAGTACCCCTTAATCTTCAAAATAACTCCTCTTTGGTATAGTGGATTAGTATCTCCCTCTGTCATGCGGAAGACCGGGGTTCAATTCCCTGATGGGGGAAGTGCTTACCTTTCAATTTCTGGGAAAACTGAACAATTGTCAACGAGCAAACCTGTCTGTGTTTGCACCGCCATCAGATGCAGCTTTCTTGAAAATTTCACATTTGTGGTGGATTTGCACTACCATATAGAAAAATAATTCAGAATTGAAAGCTGTTTTACACGTGGCTCTGCGGAATGCACCACAAAATGTTCTTAAATCCGACACTTCACAACCATTGAAAGCAACAAAGTACTCCTTAATCTTCTAAACAACTCCCTGTTAGTATAGTGTATTAGCATCTCCGCCTGTCATGCGGAAAACTGGGGTTCAATTACCCGACATAGAGGTACTTACTCTTAAGTTTCTGGGAAAAACTGAACAAGTGTCGACGAGCAATCCTGTCCGTGCTTGCGGCATATTCAGATCTTGCTGTCTTGAAAATATCACATCTGAAGTAGTTTTACACTAACACATTCAAAAAAGCTTCAGAATTGAATGATGTCTTACATGTGGCACTGGGGAATGCACCACGAAGTGGTAAATCCTGGACACTTCACAGCCATTGAAAGCAACAAAGTACCCCCTAACCTTTTAGGTAACCCCTTGTTAGTAGAGTGGAATAGTATCTCCCCCTGTTGCGCGGAAGACCAGGGTTCGATTACCCAACGGGGGGGTATAACTTTTCAGTTTCTGGGAAAAACTGAACAAGTGTCGAGGAGCAATCCTGTCCGTGCTTGCGGCATAATCAGATCTTGCTGTCTTCAAAATATCACATCTGAAGTAGTTTTACACTAACACATTCAAAAAAGCTTCAGAATTGAATGATGTCTTACATATGACACTGGGGAATGCACCACGAAGTGTTAAATCCTGGACACTTCACAGCCATTGAAAGCAACAAAGTACCCCCTAACCTTTTAGGTAACTCCTTGTTAGTGTAGTGGAATAGTATCTCCCTGTCCGTGCTTGCGGCATAATCAGACCTCGCTGTCTTGAAAATATCACATCTGAAGTAGTTTTACACTACCATATTAAAAAAAAGCTTCGTAATTGAAATCTGTCTTGCACGTGAGTCTGCAGAATGCACTATGAAGTGTTTTTGCGGCACTGTCAGACCGAGCTGTCTTGAAAATATCGCATCAGTGGTGGTTTTGACCTACTGTATCGAAAAATGCTTCAGAAATGAAAGCTGTCTCTGGGAAAAACTGAACAAGTGTCAACGAGCAATCCTGTCCGCGCTTGCGGCATAATCAGACCTCGCTGTCTTGAAAATATCACATCTGAAGTAGTTTTACACTACCATATTTAAAAAAAGCTTCGGAATTGAAAGCTGTTTTACACGTGAGTCTGCGGAATGCACCATGAAGTGTTCTTAAATCCGACACCTTACAACCATTTAAAGCTACAAAGGACCGCTCAATCTTCCAAACAGCTCCTCGTTAGTATAGTGGATTAGCATCTCCGCCTGTCACGCGGAAGACCGGGGTTCGATTCCCCGACGGGGAGGCACTTGTTTTGCAGTTTCTGGGAAAACTGAACAATTTTCAACGAACAAGCCTGTCTGTGTTTGCACCGCCATCAGACGCAGCTTTCTTGAAAATATCACATTTGTGGTGGATTTGCACTACCATATAGAAAAATAATTCAGAATTGAAAGGTGTTTTACACGTGGCTCTGTGGAATGCACCACAAAATGTTCTTAAATCTGACACTTCACAACCATTGAAAGAAACAAAGTACTCCTTAATCTTCTAAACAACTCCCTGTTAGTATAGTGTATTAGCATCTCCGCCTGACATGCGGAAAACCGGGGTTCAATTACCCGACATAGAGGTACTTACTCTTAAGTTTGTGGGAAAACTGAACAAGTGTCAACGAGCAAGCTTGTCTGTTTTTGCGGCACTGTCAGACCGAGCTGTCTTGAAAATATCGCATCAGTGGTGGTTTTGATCTACTGTATCGAAAAATGCTTCAGAAATGAAAGCTGTCTTACACGTGGCTCTGCGGAATGCACCAGTGTTCTTAAATCCGACACTTCACAACCATTGAAAGCAACAAAGTACTCCTTAATCTTCTAAACAACTCCCTGTTAGTATAGTGTATTAGCATCTCCGCCTGTCATGCGGAAAACCGGGGTTCGATTCCCTGACATAGAGGTACTTACTCTTAAGTTTGTGGGAAAACTGAACAAGTTTCAACAAGCAAGCGTGTCTGTTTTTGCGGCACTGTCAGACCGAGCTGTCTTGAAAATATCGCATCAGTGGTGGTTTTGATCTACTGTATCGAAAAATGCTTCAGAATTAAAGCTGTCTTACACGTGGCTCTGCGGAATGCACCAGTGTTCTTAAATCCGACACTTCACAACCATTGAAAGCAACAATGTACTCCTTAATCTTCTAAACAACTCCCTGTTAGTATAGTGTATTAGCATCTCCGCCTGTCATGCGGAAAACCGGGGTTCGATTCCCTGACATAGAGGTACTTACTCTTAAGTTTGTGGGAAAACTGAACAAGTTTCAACAAGCAAGCGTGTCTGTTTTTGCGGCACTGTCAGACCGAGCTGTCTTGAAAATATCGCATCAGTGGTGGTTTTGACCTACTGTATCGAAAAATGCTTCAGAAATGAAAGCTGTCTTACACGTAACTCTGCGAAATACACCATGTTCTTAAATACTACACATTTCACCACCATTGAAAGCAACAATGTACCCCTTAATCTTCTGATTAACTCCTCGTTAGTATAGTGGATTAGTATCTTTGCCTGTCACACGCAAGACCGGAGTTTGATTCGCCGACGGGGAGGCAGTTGCTTTTCAGTTTTTGGGAAAACTGAAGCCTGACTGTTTGCACCGCCATCAGATGCAGCTTAATCTTTTTAACAACTTCAAGTTTGTATAGTGGAATAGTATCTCTCCCTGTCACGTGGAAGACCGGGGTTTGATTCCCAGATGGGGAGGTACTTACTTTTCAATTTCAGGGAAAACAGAAGAAGTGTTGACGAGCAAGCCTGTCTGATTTTGCGGAGCCATCAGACCTCGCTGTCTTAAAAAATATCACATCTGAAGTAGTTTTACACTACTATATAAAAAATGCTTCAGAATTGAATGATGGCTTACATGTGACACTGGCGAATGCACCACGAAGTGTTAAAATCCTGGACACTTCACAGCCATTGAAAGCAACAAAGTACCCCCTAACCTTATAGGTAACTCCTTGTTAGTGTAGTGGAATAGTATCTCCCTGTCCGTGCTTGCGGCATAATCATACTTCGCTGCCTTGAAAATATCACATCTGAAGTAGTTTTACACTACCATATTAAAAAAAAGCTTCGGAATTGAAAGCTGTCTTACACGTGAGTCTGCGGAATGCACCATGAAGTGTTCTTAAATCCGACACCTTACAACCATTTAAAGCTACAAAGGACCGCTCAATCTTCTATACAGCTCCTCGTTAGTATAGTGGATTAGTATCTCCGCCTGTCACGCGGAAGACCGGGGTTCGATTCCCCGACGGGGAGGTACTTGCTTTGCAGTTTCTGGGAAAACTGAACAAGTGTCAACGAGCAATCCTCTCCGTGCTTGCAGCATAATCAGACCTCGCTGTCTTGAAAATATCACAGCTGAAGTAGTTTTACACTAACACATTCAAAAAAGCTTCAGAATAGAAAGCAGTCTTACACGTGAGTCTGCGGAATGCACCATGAGGCGTTCTTAAATCCTGGACACTTCACAGCCATTGAAAGCAACAATGTACCCCCTAACCTTCTAGGTAACCCCTTGTTAGTATAGTGGAATAGTATCTCCCCCTGTTGCGCAGAAGACCAGGGTTCGATTACCCAACGGGGGGAAATAACTTTTCAGTTTCTGGGAAAAACTGAACAAGTGTCGAGGAACAATCCTGTCCGTGCTTGCGGCATAATCAGATCTTGCTGTCTTCAAAATATCACATCTGAAGTAGTTTTACACTAACACATTCAAAAATGCTTCAGAATTGAATGATGGCTTACATGTGACACTGGGGAATGCACCACGAAGTGTTAAATCCTGGACACTTCACAGCCATTGAAAGCAACAAAGTACCCCCTAACCTTTTAGCTAACTCCTTGTTAGTGTAGTGGAATAGTATCTCCCTGTCCGTGCTTGCGGCATAATCAGACCTCGCTGTCTTGAAAATATCACATCTGAAGTAGTTTTACACTACCATATTAAAAAAAAGCTTCGGAATTGAAAGCTGTCTTACACGTGAGTCTGCAGAATGCACTATGAAGTGTTTTTGCGGCACTGTCAGACCGAGCTGTCTTGAAAATATCGCATCAGTGGTGGTTTTGACCTACTGTATCGAAAAATGCTTCAGAAATGAAAGCTGTCTCTGGGAAAAACTGAACAAGTGTCAACGAGCAATCCTGTCCGCGCTTGTGGCATAATCAGACCTCGCTGTCTTGAAAATATCACATCTGAAGTAGTTTTACACTACCATATTTAAAAAAAGCTTCGGAATTGAAAGCTGTCTTACACGTGTCTGCGGAATGCACCATGAAGTGTTCTTAAATCCGACACCTTACAACCATTTAAAGCTACAAAGGACCGCTCAATCTTCCAAACAGCTCCTCGTTAGTATAGTGGATTAGTATCTCCGCCTGCGAAGACCGGGGTTTGATTCCCCGACGGGGAGGTACTTGCTTTTCAGTTTCTGGGAAAACTGAACAAGTGTCAACGAGCAATCCTGTCCGTGCTTGCGGCATAATCACACCTCGCTGTCTTGAAAATATCACATCTGAAGTAGTTTTACACTAACACATTCAAAAAAGCTTCAGAATAGAAAGCTGTCTTACACGTGAGTCTGCGGAATGCACCATGAGGTCTTAAATCCTGGACACTTCACAGCCATTGAAAGCAACAATGTACCCCCTAACCTTCTAGGTAACCCCTTGTTTGTATAGTGGAATAGTATCTCCCCCTGTCGCGCGGAAGACCAGGGTTCGATTACCCAACGGGTGGGTATAACTTTTCAGTTTCTGGGAAAAACTGAACAAGTGTCGACGAGCAATCCTGTCCGTGCTTGCGGCATAATCAGATCTTGCTGTCTTGAAAATATCACATCTGAAGTAGTTTTACATTAACACATTCAAAAAAGCTTCAGAATTGAATGATGTCTTACATGTGACACTGGGGAATGCACCACGAAGTGTTAAATCCTGGACACTTCACAGTAATTGAAAGCAACAAAGTACCCCCTAACCTTTTAGGTAACTCCTTGTTAGTGTAGTGGAATAGTATCTCCCTGTCCGTGCTTGCGGCATAATCAGACCTCGCTGTCTTGAAAATATCACATCTAAAGTAGTTTTACACTACCATATTAAAAAAAAGCTTCGGAATTGAAAGCTGTCTTACACGTGAGTCTGCAGAATGCACCATGAAGTGTTTTTGCGGCACTGTCAGACTGAGCTGTCCTGAAAATATCGCATCAGTGGTGGATTTGCACTACCATATAGAAAAATAATTCAGAATTGAAAGGTGTTTTACACGTGGCTCTGCGGAATGCACCACAAAATGTTCTTAAATCTGACACTTCACAACCATTGAAAGCAACAAAGTACTCCTTAATCTTCTAAACAACTCCCTGTTAGTATAGTGTATTAGCATCTCCGCCTGTCATGCGGAAAACCGGGGTTCAATTACCAGACATAGAGGTACTTACTCTTAAGTTTGTGGGAAAACTGAACAAGTGTCAACGAGCAAGCGTGTCTGTTTTTGTAAGCTGTCAGACCGAGCTGTCTTGAAAATATCGCATCAGTGGTGGTTTTGATCTACTGTATCGAAAAATGCTTCAGAAATGAAAGCTGTCTTACACGTGGCTCTGCGGAATGCACCAGTGTTCTTAAATCCGACACTTCACAACCATTGAAAGCAACAAAGTACTATTTAATCTTCGAAACAACTCCCTGTTAGTATAGTGTATTAGCATCTTCGCCTGTCATGCGGAAAACCGGGGTTCAATTACCCGACATAGAGGTACTTACTCTTAAATTTGTGGGAAAACTGAACAAGTGTCAACGAGCAAGCGTGTCTGTTTTTGCGGCACTGTCAGACTGAGCTGTCTTGAAAATATCGCATCAGTGGTGGTTTTGATCTACTGTATCGAAAAATGCTTCAGAAATGAAAGCTGTCTTACACGTGGCTCTGCGGAATGCACCAGTGTTCTTAAATCCGACACTTCACAACCATTGAAAGCAACAAAGTACTCCTTAATCTTCTAAACAACTCCCTGTTAGTATAGTGTATTAGCATCTCCGCCTGTCATGCGGAAAACCGGGGTTTGATTCCCTGACATAGAGGTACTTACTCTTAAGTTTGTGGGAAAACTGAACAAGTTTCAACAAGCAAGCGTGTCTGTTTTTGCGGCACTGTCAGACCGAGCTGTCTTGCGTTTTGACCTACTGTATCTAAAAATGCTTCAGAAATGATAGCTGTCTTACACGTGACTCTGCGGAATACACCATGTTCTTAAATACTACACATTTCACCACCATTGAAAGCAACAATGTACCCCTTAATCTTCTGATTAACTCCTCGTTAGTATAGGGGATTAGTATCTTTGCCTGTCACACGCAAAACCGGAGTTTGATTCGCCGACGGGGAGGTAGTTGCTTTTCAGTTTTTGGGAAAACTGAAGCCTGACTGTTTGCACCGCCATCAGATGCAGCTTAATCTTTTTAACAACTTCAAGTTTGTATAGTGGAATAGTATCTCTCCCTGTCACGTGGAAGACTGGGGTTTGATTCCCAGATGGGGAGGTACTTACTTTTCAATTTCAGGGAAAACAGAAGAAGTGTTGACGAGCAAGCCTGTCTGATTTTGCGGAGCCATCAGACCTCGCTGTCTTAAAAAATATCACATCTGAAGTAGTTTTACACTACTATATAAAAAATGCTTCAGAATTGAATGATGGCTTACATGTGACACTGGGGAATGCACCACGAAGTGTTAATATCCTGGACACTTCACAGCCATTGAAAGCAACAAAGTACCCCCTAACCTTATAGGTAACTCCTTGTTAGTGTCGTGGAATAGTATCTCCCTGTCCGTGCTTGCGGCATAATCATACTTCGCTGCCTTGAAAATATCACATCTGAAGTAGTTTTACACTACCATATTAAAAAAAAGCTTCGGAATTGAAAGCTGTCTTACACGTGAGTCTGCGGAATGCACCATGAAGTGTTCTTAAATCCGACACCTTACAACATTTTAAAGCTACAAAGGACCGCTCAATCTTCTAAACAGCTCCTCGTTACTATAGTGGATTAGTATCTCCGCCTGTCACGCGGAACACCGGGGTTCGATTCCCCGACGGGGAGGTACTTGCTTTTCAGTTTCTGGGGAAACTGAACAAGTGTCAATGAGCAATCCTGTCCGTGCTTGCGGCATAATCAGACCTCGCTGTCTTGAAACTATCACATCTGAAGTAGTTTTACACTAACACATTCAAAAAAGCTTCAGAATAGAAAGCTGTCTTACACGTGAGTCTGCGGAATGCACGATGAGGTCTAAAATCCTGGACACTTCACAGCCATTGAAAGCAACAATGTACCCCCTAACCTTCTAGGTAACCCCTTGTTTGTATAGTGGAATAGTATCTCCCCCTGTCGCGCGGAAGACCAGGGTTCAATAACCCAACGGGGGGGTATAACTTTTCACTTTCTGGGAAAAACTGAACAAGTGTCGACGAGCAATCCTGTCCGTGCTTGCGGCATAATCAGATCTTGCTGTCTTGAAAATATCACATCTGAAGTAGTTTTACACTAACACATTCAAAAAAGCTTCAGAATAGAATGATGTCTTACATGTGACACTGGGGAATGCAAAACCAAGTGTTAAATCCTGGACACTTCACAGCCATTGAAAGCAACAAAGTACCCCCTAACCTATTAGGTAACTCCTTGTTAGTGTAGTGGAATAGTATCTCCCTGTCCGTGCTTGCGGAATAATCATACTTCGCTGCCTTGAAAATATCACATCTGAAGTAGTTTTACACTACCATATTAAAAAAAAGCTTCGGAATTGAGGGCTGTCTTCCACGTGAGTCTGCAGAATGCACCATGAAGTTTTTTTGCGGCACTGTCAGACTGAGCTGTCTTGAAAATATCGCATCAGTGGTGGTTTTGACCGACTGTATCAAAAAATGCTTCAGAAGTGAAAGCTGTCTCTGGGAAAAACCGAACAAGTGTCAACGAGCAATCCTGTCCGTGCTTGCGGCATAATCAGACCTCGCTGTCTTGAAAATATCACATCTGAAGTAGTTTTACACTACCATATTAAAAAAAAGCTTCGGAATTGAAAGCTGTCTTACACGTGAGTCTGCGGAATGCACCATGAAGTGTTCTTATATCCGACACCTTACAACCATTTAAAGCTACAAAGGACCGCTCAATCTTCCAAACAGCTCCTCGTTAGTATAGTGGATTAGTATCTCCGCCTGTCACGCGGAAGACCGGGGTTCGATTCCCCGACGGGGAGGTACTTGCTTTTCAGTTTCTCGGAAAACTGAACAAGTGTCAACGAGCAATCCAGTCCGTGCTTGCGGCATAATCAGATCTCGCTGTCTTGAAAATATCACATCTCAAGTAGTTTTTCACTAACACATTCAAAAAAGCTTCAGAATAAAACGCTGTCTTACACCTGAGTCTGCGGAATGCACCACAAAGTGTTCTTAAATCCTAGACACTTCACAACCATTAAAAGCAACAAAGTACCACTTAATCTTCAAAATAACTCCTCTTTGGTATAGTGGATTAGTATCTCCCTCTGTCATGCAGAAGACCGGGGTTCGATTCCCCGACGGGGTGGTACTTGCTTTTCAGTTTCTGGGAAAACTGAACAAGTGTCAACGAGCAATCCTGTCCGTGCTTGCGGCATAATCACACCTCGCTGTCTTGAAAATATCACATCTGAAGTAGTTTTACACTAACACATTCAAAAACGCTTCAGAATAGAAAGCTGTCTTACACGTGGCTCTGCGGAATGCATCATGAGGTCTTAAGTCCTGGACACTTCACAGCCATTGAAAGCAAAAATGTACCCCCTAACCTTCTAGGTAACCCCTTGTTAGTATAGTGGAATAGTATCTCCCCCTGTCGCGCGGAAGACCAGGGTTCGATTACCCAACGGGGGGGTGTAACTTTTCAGTTTCTGGGAAAAACTGAACAAGTGTCGACGAGCAATCCTGTCTGTGCTTGGGGCATAATCAGATCTTGCTGTCTTGAAAATATCACATCTGAAGTAGTTTTACACTAACACATTCAAAAAAGCTTCAGAATAGAATGATGTCTTACATGTGACACTGGGGAATGCACCACGAAGTGTTAAATCCTGGACACTTCACAGCCATTGAAAGCAACAAAGTACCCCCTAACCTTTTAGGTAACTCCTTGTTAGTGTAGTGGAATAGTATCTCCCTGTCCGTGCTTGCGACATAATCAGACCTCGCTGTCTTGAAAATATCACCTGAAGTAGTTTTACACTACCATATTAAAAAAAATGTACCCCCTAACCTTCTAGGTAACCCCTTGTTAGTATAGTGGAATAGTATCTCCCCCTGTCGCGCGGAAGACCAGGGTTCGAATACCCAACGGGGGGGTGTAACTTTTCAGTTTCTGGGAAAAACTGAACAAGTGTCGACGAGCAATCCTGTCCGTGCTTGCGGCATAATCAGATCTTGCTGTCCTGAAAAGATCACATCTGAAGTAGTTTTACACTCACACATTCAAAAAAGCTTCAGAATTGAATGATGTCTTACACGTGAGTCAGCGGAATGCACCATGAGGTGTTCTTAAATCCTGGACACTTCACAGCCATTGAAAGCAACAATGTACCCCCTAACCTTCTAGGTAACCCCTTGTTAGTATAGTGGAATAGTATCTCCCCCTGTTGCGCGGAAGACCAGGGTTCGATTACCCAACGGGGGGGTATAACTTTTCAGTTTCTGGGAAAAACTGAACAAGTGTCGAGGAGCAATCCTGTCCGTGCTTGCGGCATAATCAGATCTTGCTGTCTTCAAAATATCACATATGAAGTAGTTTTACACTAACACATTCAAAAAAGCTTCAGAATTGAATGATGTCTTACATGTGACACTGGGGAATGCACCACGAAGTGTTAAATCCTGGACACTTCACAGCCATTGAAAGCAACAAAGTACCCCCTAACCTTTTAGGTAACTCCTTGTTAGTGTAGTGGAATAGTATCTCCCTGTCCGTGCTTGCGGCATAATCAGACCTCGCTGTCTTGAAAATATCACATCTGAAGTAGTTTTACACTACCATATTAAAAAAAAGCTTCGGAATTGAAAGCTGTCTTACACGTGAGTCTGCAGAATGCACTATGAAGTGTTTTTGCGGCACTGTCAG
Organism: Filicampus tigris; assembly: GCF_054856515.1. NCBI lineage: Eukaryota > Metazoa > Chordata > Actinopteri > Syngnathiformes > Syngnathidae > Filicampus > Filicampus tigris. Next base: position 29,638,929 of record NC_141219.1, read on the forward strand.
ACCGAGCTGTCTTGAAAATATCGCATCAGTGGTGGTTTTGACCTACTGTATCGAAAAATGCTTCAGAAATGAAAGCTGTCGCTGGGAAAAACTGAACAAGTGTCAACGAGCAATCCTGTCCGCGCTTGCGGCATAATCAGACCTCGCTGTCTTGAAAATATCACATCTGAAGTAGTTTTACACTACCATATTTCAAAAAAGCTTCGGAATTGAAAGCTGTCTTACACGTGAGTCTGCGGAATGCACCATGAAGTGTTAAATCCGACACCTTACAACCATTTAAAGCTACAAAGGACCGCTCAATCTTCCAAACAGCTCCTCGTTAGTATAGTGGATTAGTATCTCCGCCTGTCACGCGGAAGACCGGGGTTCGATTCCCCGACGGGGAGGTACTTGCTTTTCAGTTTCTGGGAAAACTGAACAAGTGTCAACGAGCAATCCAGTCCGTGCTTGCGGCATAATCAGACCTCGCTGTCTTGAAAATATCACATCTCAAGTAATTTTACACTAACATATTCAAAAAAGCTTCAGAATAGAAAGCTGTCTTACACGTGAGTCTGCGGAATGCACGATGAGGTCTAAAATCCTGGACACTTCACAGCCATTGAAAGCAACAATGTACCCCCTAACCTTCTAGGTAACCCCTTGTTTGTATAGTGGAATAGTATCTCCCCCTGTCGCGCGGAAGACCAGGGTTCAATAACCCAACGGGGGGGTATAACTTTTCACTTTCTGGGAAAAACTGAACAAGTGTCGACGAGCAATCCTGTCCGTGCTTGCGGCATAATCAGATCTTGCTGTCTTGAAAATATCACATCTGAAGTAGTTTTACACTAACACATTCAAAAAAGCTTCAGAATAGAATGATGTCTTACATGTGACACTGGGGAATGCAAAACCAAGTGTTAAATCCTGGACACTTCACAGCCATTGAAAGCAACAAAGTACCCCCTAACCTATTAGGTAACTCCTTGTTAGTGTAGTGGAATAGTATCTCCCTGTCCGTGCTTGCGGAATAATCATACTTCGCTGCCTTGAAAATATCACATCTGAAGTAGTTTTACACTACCATATTAAAAAAAAGCTTCGGAATTGAGGGCTGTCTTCCACGTGAGTCTGCAGAATGCACCATGAAGTTTTTTTGCGGCACTGTCAGACTGAGCTGTCTTGAAAATATCGCATCAGTGGTGGTTTTGACCGACTGTATCAAAAAATGCTTCAGAAGTGAAAGCTGTCTCTGGGAAAAACCGAACAAGTGTCAACGAGCAATCCTGTCCGTGCTTGCGGCATAATCAGACCTCGCTGTCTTGAAAATATCACATCTGAAGTAGTTTTACACTACCATATTAAAAAAAAGCTTCGGAATTGAAAGCTGTCTTACACGTGAGTCTGCGGAATGCACCATGAAGTGTTCTTATATCCGACACCTTACAACCATTTAAAGCTACAAAGGACCGCTCAATCTTCCAAACAGCTCCTCGTTAGTATAGTGGATTAGTATCTCCGCCTGTCACGCGGAAGACCGGGGTTCGATTCCCCGACGGGGAGGTACTTGCTTTTCAGTTTCTCGGAAAACTGAACAAGTGTCAACGAGCAATCCAGTCCGTGCTTGCGGCATAATCAGATCTCGCTGTCTTGAAAATATCACATCTCAAGTAGTTTTTCACTAACACATTCAAAAAAGCTTCAGAATAAAACGCTGTCTTACACCTGAGTCTGCGGAATGCACCACAAAGTGTTCTTAAATCCTAGACACTTCACAACCATTAAAAGCAACAAAGTATCACTTAATCTTCAAAATAACTCCTCTTTGGTATAGTGGATTAGTATCTCCCTCTGTCATGCAGAAGACCGGGGTTCGATTCCCCGACGGGGTGGTACTTGCTTTTCAGTTTCTGGGAAAACTGAACAAGTGTCAACGAGCAATCCTGTCCGTGCTTGCGGCATAATCACACCTCGCTGTCTTGAAAATATCACATCTGAAGTAGTTTTACACTAACACATTCAAAAACGCTTCAGAATAGAAAGCTGTCTTACACGTGGCTCTGCGGAATGCATCATGAGGTCTTAAGTCCTGGACACTTCACAGCCATTGAAAGCAAAAATGTACCCCCTAACCTTCTAGGTAACCCCTTGTTAGTATAGTGGAATAGTATCTCCCCCTGTCGCGCGGAAGACCAGGGTTCGATTACCCAACGGGGGGGTGTAACTTTTCAGTTTCTGGGAAAAACTGAACAAGTGTCGACGAGCAATCCTGTCTGTGCTTGGGGCATAATCAGATCTTGCTGTCTTGAAAATATCACATCTGAAGTAGTTTTACACTAACACATTCAAAAAAGCTTCAGAATAGAATGATGTCTTACATGTGACACTGGGGAATGCACCACGAAGTGTTAAATCCTGGACACTTCACAGCCATTGAAAGCAACAAAGTACCCCCTAACCTTTTAGGTAACTCCTTGTTAGTGTAGTGGAATAGTATCTCCCTGTCCGTGCTTGCGACATAATCAGACCTCGCTGTCTTGAAAATATCACCTGAAGTAGTTTTACACTACCATATTAAAAAAAATGTACCCCCTAACCTTCTAGGTAACCCCTTGTTAGTATAGTGGAATAGTATCTCCCCCTGTCGCGCGGAAGACCAGGGTTCGAATACCCAACGGGGGGGTGTAACTTTTCAGTTTCTGGGAAAAACTGAACAAGTGTCGACGAGCAATCCTGTCCGTGCTTGCGGCATAATCAGATCTTGCTGTCCTGAAAAGATCACATCTGAAGTAGTTTTACACTCACACATTCAAAAAAGCTTCAGAATTGAATGATGTCTTACACGTGAGTCAGCGGAATGCACCATGAGGTGTTCTTAAATCCTGGACACTTCACAGCCATTGAAAGCAACAATGTACCCCCTAACCTTCTAGGTAACCCCTTGTTAGTATAGTGGAATAGTATCTCCCCCTGTTGCGCGGAAGACCAGGGTTCGATTACCCAACGGGGGGGTATAACTTTTCAGTTTCTGGGAAAAACTGAACAAGTGTCGAGGAGCAATCCTGTCCGTGCTTGCGGCATAATCAGATCTTGCTGTCTTCAAAATATCACATATGAAGTAGTTTTACACTAACACATTCAAAAAAGCTTCAGAATTGAATGATGTCTTACATGTGACACTGGGGAATGCACCACGAAGTGTTAAATCCTGGACACTTCACAGCCATTGAAAGCAACAAAGTACCCCCTAACCTTTTAGGTAACTCCTTGTTAGTGTAGTGGAATAGTATCTCCCTGTCCGTGCTTGCGGCATAATCAGACCTCGCTGTCTTGAAAATATCACATCTGAAGTAGTTTTACACTACCATATTAAAAAAAAGCTTCGGAATTGAAAGCTGTCTTACACGTGAGTCTGCAGAATGCACTATGAAGTGTTTTTGCGGCACTGTCAGACCGAGCTGTCTTGAAAATATCGCATCAGTGGTGGTTTTGACCTACTGTATCGAAAAATGCTTCAGAAATGAAAGCTGTCGCTGGGAAAAACTGAACAAGTGTCAACGAGCAATCCTGTCCGCGCTTGCGGCATAATCAGACCTCGCTGTCTTGAAAATATCACATCTGAAGTAGTTTTACACTACCATATTTAAAAAAAGCTTCGGAATTGAAAGCTGTCTTACACGTGAGTCTGCGGAATGCACCATGAAGTGTTAAATCCGACACCTTACAACCATTTAAAGCTACAAAGGACCGCTCAATCTTCCAAACAGCTCCTCGTTAGTATAGTGGATTAGTATCTCCGCCTGTCACGCGGAAGACCGGGGTTCGATTCCCCGACGGGGAGGTACTTGCTTTTCAGTTTCTGGGAAAACTGAACAAGTGTCAACGAGCAATCCAGTCCGTGCTTGCGGCATAATCAGACCTCGCTGTCTTGAAAATATCACATCTCAAGTAATTTTACACTAACATATTCAAAAAAGCTTCAGAATAGAAAGGTGTCTTACACGTGAGTCTGCGGAATGCACCACGGAGTGTTCTTAAATCCTAGACACTTCACAACCATTAAAAGCAACAAAGTACCACTTAATCTTCAAAAAAACTCCTCTTTGGTATAGTGGATTAGTATCTCCCTCTGTCATGCAGAAGACCGGGGTTCAATTCCCCGACGGGGGAAGTGCTTACCTTCCAATTTCTGGGAAAACTGAATAATTGTCAACGAACAAGCCTGTCTGTGTTTGCACCGCCATCAGACGCAGATTTCTTGAAAATATCACATTTGTGGTGGATTTGCACTACCATATAGAAAAATAATTCAGAATTGAAAGGTGTTTTACACGTGGCTCTGCGGAATGCACCACAAAATGTTCTTAAATCTGACACTTCACAACCATTGAAAGCAACAAAGTACTCCTTAATCTTCTAAACAACTCCCTGTTAGTATAGTGTATTAGCATCTCCGCCTGTCATGCGGAAAACCAGGGTTCAATTAACCGACATAGAGGTACTGACTCTTAAGTTTGTGGGAAAACTGAACAAGTGTCAACGAGCAAGCGTGTCTGTTTTTGCGGCACTGTCAGACCGAGCTGTCTTGAAAATATCGCATCAGTGGTGGTTTTGATCTACTGTATCGAAAAATGCTTCAGAAATGAAAGCTGTCTTACACGTGGCTCTGCGGAATGCACCAGTGTTCTTAAATCCGACACTTCACAACCATTGAAAGCAACAAAGTACTCCTTAATCTTCTAAACAACTCCCTGTTAGTATAGTGTATTAGCATCTCCGCCTGTCATGCGGAAAACTGGGGTTCGATTCCCTGACATAGAGGTACTTACTCTTAAATTTGTGGGAAAACTGAACAAGTTTCAACAAGCAAGCGTGTCTGTTTTTGCGGCATTGTCAGACCGAGCTGTCTTGAAAATATCGCATCAGTGGTGGTTTTGACCTACTGTATCGAAAAATGCTTCAGAAATGAAAGCTGTCTTACACGTGAGTCTGCGGAATACACCATGTTCTTAAATACTACACATTTCACCACCATTGAAAGCAACAATGTACCCCTTAATCTTCTGATTAACTCCTCGTTAGTATAGTGGATTAGTATCTTTGCCTGTCACACGCAAGACCGGAGTTTGATTCGCCGACGGGGAGGTAGTTGCTTTTCAGTTTTTGGGAACTGAAGCCTGACTTTTTGCATCGCCATGATGGGGAGGTACTTACTTTTCAATTTCAGGGAAAACAGAAGAAGTGTTGACGAGCAAGCCTGTCTGATTTTGCGGAGCCATCAGACCTCGCTGTCTTAAAAAATATCACATCTGAAGTAGTTTTACACTACTATATAAAAAATGCTTCAGAATTGAATGATGGCTTACATGTGACACTGGGGAATGCACCACGAAGTGTTAAAAACCTGGACACTTCACAGCCATTGAAAGCAACAAAGTACCCCCTAACCTTATAGGTAACTCCTTGTTAGTATAGTGGAATAGTATCTCCCCCTGTCGCGAGGAAGACCGGTGTTCGACTACACAACGGGGGGGTATTTACTTTTCAGTTTCTGGGAAAAACTGAACAAGTGTCGACGAGCAATCCTGTCCGTGCTTTCGGCATAATTAGATCTTGCTGTCTTGAAAATATCACATCTGAAGTAGTTTTACACTAACACATTCAAAAAAGCTTCAGAATAGAAAGCTGTCTTACACGTGAGTCTGCGGAATGCACCATGAGGTGTTCTTAAATCCTGGAACCTTCACAGCCATTGAAAGCAACAATGTACCCCCTAACTTTCTAGGTAACCCCTTGTTAGTATAGTGGAATAGTATCTCCCCCTGTCACGCGGAAGACCAGGGTTCGATTACCCAAAAGGGGGGTATTACTTTTCAGTTTCTGGGAAAAACTGAACAAGTGTCAACGAGCAATCCTGTCCGTGCTTGCGGCATAATCAGATCTTGCTCTCTTGAAAATATCACGTCTGAAGTAGTTTTACACTAACACATTCAAAAAAGCTTCAGAATTGAATAATGTCTTTCACGTGACACTGGGGAATGCATCCCGAAGTGTTAAATCCTGGACACTTCACAGCCATTGAAAGCAACAAAGTACCCCCTAACCTTTTAGGTAACTCCTTGTTAGTGTAGTGGAATAGTATCTCCCTGTCCGTGCTTGCGGCATAATCAAACCTCGCTGTCTTGAAAATATCACATCTGAAGTAGTTTTACACTACCATATTAAAAAAAAGCTTCGGAATTGAAAGCTGTCTTACACGTGAGTCTGCGGAATGCACCATGAAGTGTTCTAAAGCTACAAAGGACCGCTTAATCTTCTATACACCTCCTTGTTAGTATAGTGGATTAGTATCTCCGCCTGTCACGCAGAAGAGCGGGGTTCGATTCCCCGATGGGGAGGTACTTGCTTTTCAGTTTCTGGGAAAACTGAACAAGTGTCAACAAGCAATCCTGTCCGTGCTTGCGGCATAATCAGACCTCGCTGTCTTGAAAATATCACATCTGAAGTAGTTTTACACTAACACATTCAAAAAAGCTACAGAATAGAAAGCTCTCTTACATGTGAGTCTGCGGAATGCACAATGAGGTGTTCTTAAATCCTGGACACTTCACAGCCATTGAAAGCAACAATGTACCCCCTAACCTTCTAGGTAGCCCATTGTTAGTATAGTGGAATAGTATCTCCCCCTGTCGCGCGGAAGACCAGGGTTCAATTACCCAACGGGGGGGGTATTACTTTTCAGTTTCTGGGAAAAACTGAACAAGTGTCGACGAGCAATCCTGTCCGTGCTTGCGGCATAATCAGATCTTGCTGTCTTAAAAATATCACATCTGAAGTAGTTTTACACTACCATATTAAAAAAAAATTTCGGAATTGAAGGCTGTCTTACACGTGAGTCTGCAGAATGCACCATGAAGTGTTCTTAAATCCGACACCTTACAACCATTTAAAGCTACAAAGGACAACTTAACCTTCTAAACAGCTCCTCGTTAGTATAGTGGATTAGTATCTCCGCCTGTCACGCGGAAGACCGGGGTTCGATTCCCTGACGGGGAGGTACTTTGTTTTTAGTTTCTGGGAAAACTGAACAAGTGTCAACGAGCAATCCTGTCCTTGCTTGTTGCATAATCAGACCTCGCTGTCTTGAAAATATCACATCTGAAGTAGTTTTACACTAACACATTCAAAAAAGCTTCAGAATAGAAAGCTGTCTTACACGTGAGTCTGCGGAATGCACCATGAGGTGTTCTTAAATCCTGGACACTTCACAGCCATTGAAAGCAACAATGTACCCCCTAACCTTCTAGGTAACCCCTTGTTAGTATAGTGGAATAGTATCTCCCTCTGTCGCGCGGAAGACCAGGGTTCGATTACCCAACTGGGGGTATTACTTTTCAGTTTCTGGGAAAAACTGAACAAGTGTCGACGAACAAACCTGTCCGTGCTTGCGGCATAATCAGATCTTGCTGTCTTGAAAATATCACATCTGAAGTAGTTTTACACTAACACATTCAAAAAAGCTTCAGAATAGAATGATGTCTTACATGTGACACTGGGGAATGCACCACGAAGTGTTAAATCCTGGACACTTCACAGCCATTGAAAGCAACAAAGTACCCCCTAACCTTTTAGGTAACTCCTTGTTAGTGTAGTGGAATAGTATCTCCCTGTCCGTGCTTGCGACATAATCAGACCTCGCTGTCTTGAAAATATCACCTGAAGTAGTTTTACACTACCATATTAAAAAAAATGTACCCCCTAACCTTCTAGGTAACCCCTTGTTAGTATAGTGGAATAGTATCTCCCCCTGTCGCGCGGAAGACCAGGGTTCGAATACCCAACGGGGGGGTGTAACTTTTCAGTTTCTGGGAAAAACTGAACAAGTGTCGACGAGCAATCCTGTCCGTGCTTGCGGCATAATCAGATCTTGCTGTCCTGAAAAGATCACATCTGAAGTAGTTTTACACTCACACATTCAAAAAAGCTTCAGAATTGAATGATGTCTTACACGTGAGTCAGCGGAATGCACCATGAGGTGTTCTTAAATCCTGGACACTTCACAGCCATTGAAAGCAACAATGTACCCCCTAACCTTCTAGGTAACCCCTTGTTAGTATAGTGGAATAGTATCTCCCCCTGTTGCGCGGAAGACCAGGGTTCGATTACCCAACGGGGGGGTATAACTTTTCAGTTTCTGGGAAAAACTGAACAAGTGTCGAGGAGCAATCCTGTCCGTGCTTGCGGCATAATCAGATCTTGCTGTCTTCAAAATATCACATATGAAGTAGTTTTACACTAACACATTCAAAAAAGCTTCAGAATTGAATGATGTCTTACATGTGACACTGGGGAATGCACCACGAAGTGTTAAATCCTGGACACTTCACAGCCATTGAAAGCAACAAAGTACCCCCTAACCTTTTAGGTAACTCCTTGTTAGTGTAGTGGAATAGTATCTCCCTGTCCGTGCTTGCGGCATAATCAGACCTCGCTGTCTTGAAAATATCACATCTGAAGTAGTTTTACACTACCATATTAAAAAAAAGCTTCGGAATTGAAAGCTGTCTTACACGTGAGTCTGCAGAATGCACTATGAAGTGTTTTTGCGGCACTGTCAGACCGAGCTGTCTTGAAAATATCGCATCAGTGGTGGTTTTGACCTACTGTATCGAAAAATGCTTCAGAAATGAAAGCTGTCGCTGGGAAAAACTGAACAAGTGTCAACGAGCAATCCTGTCCGCGCTTGCGGCATAATCAGACCTCGCTGTCTTGAAAATATCACATCTGAAGTAGTTTTACACTACCATATTTAAAAAAAGCTTCGGAATTGAAAGCTGTCTTACACGTGAGTCTGCGGAATGCACCATGAAGTGTTAAATCCGACACCTTACAACCATTTAAAGCTACAAAGGACCGCTCAATCTTCCAAACAGCTCCTCGTTAGTATAGTGGATTAGTATCTCCGCCTGTCACGCGGAAGACCGGGGTTCGATTCCCCGACGGGGAGGTACTTGCTTTTCAGTTTCTGGGAAAACTGAACAAGTGTCAACGAGCAATCCAGTCCGTGCTTGCGGCATAATCAGACCTCGCTGTCTTGAAAATATCACATCTCAAGTAATTTTACACTAACATATTCAAAAAAGCTTCAGAATAGAAAGGTGTCTTACACGTGAGTCTGCGGAATGCACCACGGAGTGTTCTTAAATCCTAGACACTTCACAACCATTAAAAGCAACAAAGTACCACTTAATCTTCAAAAAAACTCCTCTTTGGTATAGTGGATTAGTATCTCCCTCTGTCATGCAGAAGACCGGGGTTCAATTCCCCGACGGGGGAAGTGCTTACCTTCCAATTTCTGGGAAAACTGAATAATTGTCAACGAACAAGCCTGTCTGTGTTTGCACCGCCATCAGACGCAGATTTCTTGAAAATATCACATTTGTGGTGGATTTGCACTACCATATAGAAAAATAATTCAGAATTGAAAGGTGTTTTACACGTGGCTCTGCGGAATGCACCACAAAATGTTCTTAAATCTGACACTTCACAACCATTGAAAGCAACAAAGTACTCCTTAATCTTCTAAACAACTCCCTGTTAGTATAGTGTATTAGCATCTCCGCCTGTCATGCGGAAAACCAGGGTTCAATTAACCGACATAGAGGTACTGACTCTTAAGTTTGTGGGAAAACTGAACAAGTGTCAACGAGCAAGCGTGTCTGTTTTTGCGGCACTGTCAGACCGAGCTGTCTTGAAAATATCGCATCAGTGGTGGTTTTGATCTACTGTATCGAAAAATGCTTCAGAAATGAAAGCTGTCTTACACGTGGCTCTGCGGAATGCACCAGTGTTCTTAAATCCGACACTTCACAACCATTGAAAGCAACAAAGTACTCCTTAATCTTCTAAACAACTCCCTGTTAGTATAGTGTATTAGCATCTCCGCCTGTCATGCGGAAAACTGGGGTTCGATTCCCTGACATAGAGGTACTTACTCTTAAATTTGTGGGAAAACTGAACAAGTTTCAACAAGCAAGCGTGTCTGTTTTTGCGGCATTGTCAGACCGAGCTGTCTTGAAAATATCGCATCAGTGGTGGTTTTGACCTACTGTATCGAAAAATGCTTCAGAAATGAAAGCTGTCTTACACGTGAGTCTGCGGAATACACCATGTTCTTAAATACTACACATTTCACCACCATTGAAAGCAACAATGTACCCCTTAATCTTCTGATTAACTCCTCGTTAGTATAGTGGATTAGTATCTTTGCCTGTCACACGCAAGACCGGAGTTTGATTCGCCGACGGGGAGGTAGTTGCTTTTCAGTTTTTGGGAACTGAAGCCTGACTTTTTGCATCGCCATGATGGGGAGGTACTTACTTTTCAATTTCAGGGAAAACAGAAGAAGTGTTGACGAGCAAGCCTGTCTGATTTTGCGGAGCCATCAGACCTCGCTGTCTTAAAAAATATCACATCTGAAGTAGTTTTACACTACTATATAAAAAATGCTTCAGAATTGAATGATGGCTTACATGTGACACTGGGGAATGCACCACGAAGTGTTAAAAACCTGGACACTTCACAGCCATTGAAAGCAACAAAGTACCCCCTAACCTTATAGGTAACTCCTTGTTAGTATAGTGGAATAGTATCTCCCCCTGTCGCGAGGAAGACCGGTGTTCGACTACACAACGGGGGGGTATTTACTTTTCAGTTTCTGGGAAAAACTGAACAAGTGTCGACGAGCAATCCTGTCCGTGCTTTCGGCATAATTAGATCTTGCTGTCTTGAAAATATCACATCTGAAGTAGTTTTACACTAACACATTCAAAAAAGCTTCAGAATAGAAAGCTGTCTTACACGTGAGTCTGCGGAATGCACCATGAGGTGTTCTTAAATCCTGGAACCTTCACAGCCATTGAAAGCAACAATGTACCCCCTAACTTTCTAGGTAACCCCTTGTTAGTATAGTGGAATAGTATCTCCCCCTGTCGCGCGGAAGACCAGGGTTCGATTACCCAAAAGGGGGGTATTACTTTTCAGTTTCTGGGAAAAACTGAACAAGTGTCAACGAGCAATCCTGTCCGTGCTTGCGGCATAATCAGATCTTGCTCTCTTGAAAATATCACGTCTGAAGTAGTTTTACACTAACACATTCAAAAAAGCTTCAGAATTGAATAATGTCTTTCACGTGACACTGGGGAATGCATCCCGAAGTGTTAAATCCTGGACACTTCACAGCCATTGAAAGCAACAAAGTACCCCCTAACCTTTTAGGTAACTCCTTGTTAGTGTAGTGGAATAGTATCTCCCTGTCCGTGCTTGCGGCATAATCAAACCTCGCTGTCTTGAAAATATCACATCTGAAGTAGTTTTACACTACCATATTAAAAAAAAGCTTCGGAATTGAAAGCTGTCTTACACGTGAGTCTGCGGAATGCACCATGAAGTGTTCTTAAATCCGACACCTTACAACCATTTAAAGCTACAAAGGACCGCTTAATCTTCTATACACCTCCTTGTTAGTATAGTGGATTAGTATCTCCGCCTGTCACGCAGAAGAGCGGGGTTCGATTCCCCGACGGGGAGGTACTTGCTTTTCAGTTTCTGGGAAAACTGAACAAGTGTCAACAAGCAATCCTGTCCGTGCTTGCGGCATAATCAGACCTCGCTGTCTTGAAAATATCACATCTGAAGTAGTTTTACACTAACACATTCAAAAAAGCTACAGAATAGAAAGCTCTCTTACATGTGAGTCTGCGGAATGCACAATGAGGTGTTCTTAAATCCTGGACACTTCACAGCCATTGAAAGCAACAATGTACCCCCTAACCTTCTAGGTAGCCCATTGTTAGTATAGTGGAATAGTATCTCCCCCTGTCGCGCGGAAGACCAGGGTTCAATTACCCAACGGGGGGGGTATTACTTTTCAGTTTCTGGGAAAAACTGAACAAGTGTCGACGAGCAATCCTGTCCGTGCTTGCGGCATAATCAGATCTTGCTGTCTTAAAAATATCACATCTGAAGTAGTTTTACACTACCATATTAAAAAAAAGCTTCGGAATTGAAAGCTGTCTTACACGTGAGTCTGCGGAATGCACCATGAAGTGTTCTTAAATCCGACACCTTACAACCATTTAAAGCTACAAAGGACCGCTTAATCTTCTATACACCTCCTTGTTAGTATAGTGGATTAGTATCTCCGCCTGTCACGCGGAAGACCGGGGTTCGATTCCCCGACGGGGAGGTACTTTGTTTTTAGTTTCTGGGAAAACTGAACAAGTGTCAACGAGCAATCCTGTCCTTGCTTGCGGCATAATCAGACCTCGCTGTCTTGAAAATATCACATCTGAAGTAGTTTTACACTAACACATTCAAAAAAGCTTCAGAATAGAAAGCTGTCTTACACGTGAGTCTGCGGAATGCACCATGAGGTGTTCTTAAATCCTGGACACTTCACAGCCATTGAAAGCAACAATGTACCCCCTAACCTTCTAGGTAACCCCTTGTTAGTATAGTGGAATAGTATCTCCCTCTGTCGCGCGGAAGACCAGGGTTCGATTACCCAACTGGGGGTATTACTTTTCAGTTTCTGGGAAAAACTGAACAAGTGTCGACGAACAAACCTGTCCGTGCTTGCGGCATAATCAGATCTTGCTGTCTTGAAAATATCACATCTGAAGTAGTTTTACACTAACACATTCAAAAAAGCTTCAGAATTGAATGATGTCTTACACGTGACACTGGGGAATGCACCACGAAGTGTTAAATCCTGGACACTTCACAGCCATTGAAAGCAACAAAGTGCCCCCTAACCTTTTAGGTAACTCCTTGTTAGTGTAGTGGAATAGTATCTCCCTGTCCGTGCTTGCGGCATAATCAGACCTCGCTGTCTTGAAAATATCACATCTGAAGTAGTTTTACACTACCATATTAAAAAAAATTTTCGGACTTGAAAGCTGTCTTACACGTGAGTCTGCAGAATGCACCATGAAGTGTTCTTAAATCCGACACCTTACAACCATTTAAAGCTACAAAGGACAACTTAACCTTCTAAACAGCTCCTCGTTAGTATAGTGGATTAGTATCTCCGCCTGTCACGCGGAAGACCGGGGTTCGATTCCCCGACGGGGAGGTGCTTTGTTTTTAGTTTCTGGGAAAACTGAACAAGTGTCAACGAGCAATCCTGTCCGTGCTTGCGGCATAATCAGACCTCGCTGTCTTGAAAATATCACATCTGAAGTAGTTTTACACTAACACATTCAAAAAAGCTTCAGAATAGAAAGCTGTCTTACACGTGAGTCTGCGGAATGCACCATGAGGTGTTCTTAAATCCTGGACACTTCACAGCCATTGAAAGCAACAATGTACCCCCTAACCTTCTAGGTAACCCCTTGTTAGTATAGTGGAATAGTATCTCCCCCTGTCGCGCGGAAGACCAGGGTTCGATTACCCAACTGGGGGTATTACTTTTCAGTTTCTGGGAAAAACTGAACAAGTGTCGACGAACAAACCTGTCCGTGCTTGCGGCATAATCAGATCTTGCTGTCTTGAAAATATCACATCTGAAGTAGTTTTACACTAACACATTCAAAAAAGCTTCAGAATTGAATGATGTCTTACACGTGACACTGGGGAATGCACCACGAAGTGTTAAATCCTGGACACTTCACAGCCATTGAAAGCAACAAAGTGCCCCCTAACCTTTTAGGTAACTCCTTGTTAGTGTAGTGGAATAGTATCTCCCTGTCCGTGCTTGCGGCATAATCAGACCTCGCTGTCTTGAAAATATCACATCTGAAGTAGTTTTACACTACCATATTAAAAAAAAGCTTCGGAATTGAAAGCTGTCTTACACGTGAGTCTGCGAAATGCACCATGAAGTGTTCTTAAATCCTTACAACCATTTAAAGCTACAAAGAACCGCTTAATCTTCTAAGCAGCTCCTCGTTAGTATAGTGGATTAGTATCTCCGCCTGTCACGCGGAAGACCGGGGTTCGATTCCCCGACGGGGAGGTGCTTGCTTTTCAGTTTCTGGGAAAACTGAACAAGTGTCAACGAGCGATCCTGTCCGTGCTTAAGGCATAATCAGATCTCGCTGTCTTGAAAATTTCACATCTGATGTAGTTTTACACTACCATATTAAAAAAAAGCTTCGGAATTGAAAGTTGTTTTACACGTGAGTCTGCGGAATGCGCCATGAAGTGATAAATCCTAGACACTTCACAACCAATAAAAGCAACAAAGTACCCCTTAATCTTCAAAATAACTCCTCTTTGGTATAGTGGATTAGTATTTCCCTCTTTTTAGTTTCTGGGAAAACTGAACAAGTGTCAACGAGCAATCCTGTCCGTGCTTGCGGCATAATCAGACCTTGCTGTCTTGAAAATATCACATCTGAAGTAGTTTTACACTACCATATCAAAAAAAAGCTTCGGAATTGAAAGCTTTCTTACACGAGTCTGCGGAATGCACCACAAAGTGGTCTTAAATCCTTCACTTCACAACCATTGAAACCAACAAAGTACCCTTTAATCTTCTAAACAGCTTCTCGTTAGTATAGTGGATTAGCATCCGCTTGTCGCGCGGAAGACCGGGATTCGATTCCCCGATGGGGCGGTGCTTACTTTTCAGTTTCAGCGAAAACTGAACAAGTGCCAACGAGCAAGCCTTACTTTGTTTGCGGCGCTATCAGACCTCGCTCTCTTGAAAATATCGCGTTGGTGGTGGTTTCGCACAACCGTATGGAAAAATGCTTCAGAATTGAAAGCTGTCTAAGACGTGAGCCTGCGGAATGCAATACGAAGTGTTCTTAAATCTTACACGCTCCACAACCATTGAAAGCAACAGAGTACCACTTTATCTTCTGATTATCTTCTCGTTATCAGAGTGGATTAGTATCTCCACCTGTCACGTGGACGACCGTGGTTCGATTCCAAGGCAGGAAGGTACTTACTTAGTTTCTGGAAAAACTGAACAAGTGTCGAAGAGCAAGCTTGTCTGTGTTTGTGGTGCCATCAGACCGAGCTGTCTTGAAAATATCGCATCGGTGGTGGTTTTGCACTACTGTATCGAAAAATTCTTCAGAATTGAAAGCTGTCTAACATGGGAGTCTGCGGTATGCACCAGGAAGTGTTCTTAAATCCTAGACACTTCACAACCATTGAAAGCTACAAAGTTCCCCTCAACCTTCTACCACCTCCTCGTTAGTATAGTGGATTAGTATCTCCACCTGTCATGCAGAAGACCAAGGTTTGATTCCCCGACGGGGAGGTACTTACTTTTCAGTTTCTGGGAAAACTGAACAAGTGTCAATGAGCAAGCCTGTCTGTGTTTGCGGCGCCATCAGAGCGAGCTCTCTTGAAAATATCGCATCCGAAGTAGTTTTAAACTACAATATTAAAGAAAAAAAAAATCAGAATTGAAAGCTGTCTTACACGTAAGTCTGCAAAATGCACCAGCTCCTCGTTAGTATATTGGATTAGTTTCTCCGCTTGTCACGTGAAGAGCGGGGTTCAATTCCCCGACGGGGTGGTACTTACTTTTCATTTTCAAGGAAAACTGAACAAGTGCCAACGAGCAAGCCTGTCTTTGTTTGCGGCGCTATCAGACCTCGCTGTCTTGAAAATATCGCGTCGGTGGTGGTTTTGCACTACCGTATGGAGAAATGCTTCAGAATTGAAAGCTGTCTTACACGTGACTCTGTGGAATGCACCACAGTGTTCTTAAATCTTAAACACTTCACAACCATTGAAAGCAGCAGAGTACCTCTTAATCTTCTGATTAGCTTCTCGTTATCATAGTGGATTAGTATCACCGCCTGTCACGCGGAAGATCAGGGTTCGATTAAATATCACATCAGTGGTGGTTTTGCACAACTGTATCGAAAAGTGCTTCAGAATTGAAAGCTGTTTTACTTGTGAGTCTTCAGAATGCACCACTTAGTGGTCTTAAATCCTAGACACTTCCCAACCATTAAAAGCAGCAAAGTACCCCTTAATCTTCCAAACAGCTCCTCCTTAGTATAGCGGAATAGTATCTGTGCCTGTCACGCGGAAGACCAGGGTTCTATTCCCCGACGCGGAGGTACTTACCTTTCAGTTTCTGGGAAAACTGAACAAGTGTTGACGAGCAATCCTGTCCGTGCTTGCGGCATAATCAGATCTTGCTGTCTTGAAAATATCGAATCAGAATCGTAAAGCTGTCTTACACGTGAGTCTAAGGAAGGCACCACGAAGTGTTCATGAGTCCTCGACACTTCACACCCATTGAAAGCAACAAAGTACTCCTTAATCTTCTAAACAACTCCTCGTCAATATAGTGGATTAGTATCTCCGCCTGTCACGGGGAAGACTGGGATTCGATTCCCGGACGTGGAGGTAGTTGCTTTTCAGTTTCTGGGAAAACTGAACAAGTGTCAACGAGCAAGCCTGTCCTTGTTTATCGCATCAATATCAAAAAATGCTTCCAAATTGAAAGCTGTTTTACACGTGAGTCTGCGGAATGCACCACAAAGGGTTCTTAATGAGCCTTAGGACATATGAATTACTTGTTAGCAAAAGTTGCATAAAATAAAGAAAATAAACTGAGGTATTCAATAATGGATGATTTTCTTATAAGTGATAAAGAAGTCTGTAGTATTTGGACTCACCAACCATCCATCCACACAAACAGACAGGTATTCAACTTATTAGATGATAAGTTTCAATCGTAAATTTGTCGGACTCAGTTGTTCTTCTTGGGAACGCACGCTGGATGTCCATCTTGAACAGTGAATTTCTCTCCGTCTATGATGACCTCCGCACACATCCATTTGGTCTTCTTCCCAGCCTCTTGTGCCTCTTTAACAAGGGGCTGAGGCTTGTTCCTGTAGTCACGCTCCTGATAAGTAAGATCTTCTGACATTTTCAATTTCCTCTGTTTCAACACCTCAGCATTGCTAAACGATTTACATAGTTTTTGCCTGAAAGTATGCATTGTAAATTGCATGATAATAGCACGTGCACTTTTATCCTCTCGTGCATGACGCACTCGATGTACAGTGTCCACCAACAATCCCAGCCTAGTCTTCTCCTCAGGTGGAATGCGCCAGTGGAATTATATGTAGTGGCAGTAGGTAATAACCTAAATATTGTTAAATGTGCAGTTTCAGTTTCAAATAAAAGCTGCATTTATATACTTAGCACTGGTATAAATATGTCAAACTACACATAAATTGTATCCAAACAACATGTCAAACTACACATACATTTTATCTAGATAATATATTAAAGCAACACTGTGTCATATTTCAGTTTTTGTTGATTATGGCGGTGTCATGTGGACAAAAGCGGTAGTGATTTGACAAAAGTCAACCACATTTCCCATGCGCGCCAGTCTATGCCAGTGTCATGAAATTCTGAGCTCTCGCTGGCCTGCAAGTTGGACTGAATTAAATTTCTATTTCCAGTGGCTATGTGAAAAATGAATAGCAACGAGGTAATTAATCTAATTTTGTTTAAACAATACTTTTGTTTTTTTGTTTGTTTTGGGGCTTCTGCCATGACATCAGAAATAGCGTGTAGACCAGGGGTGCCCACACTTCTTCAGCCTGAGAGCTACTTATGACATGACCGAGTCAAAATGATCTACCGCCCACAAAAAATGCAGAACACATTATTTATAAATACAGTATATTGAGAATTATTCTTATATGTACCATATATGCTGGTGTACCTTGCATGACTGCATCAACCTATATATAGCACAATACAACAACGAAAATGTTATGTAATTACCTTACTCTGATGACTTGCACTGAATGGAATCAGCCAGGAACGCATACTCCAGACAGTAGCAGCTGATAGCCAGCCTCAAGCAGATTTGCAGCAACAACAATCTGCCCATTCACTCCATTCGGCGTGTATAAACCAAGTAAACTTTTTTGCACACTACGCTAATGCTATCAATATTGCTGTCTTGGTAAAGTTCAAGAACTGCTAAAAAAAAAAGCAGCCGAGTGAACAGGACGCTGTGTGGCTGTGTCCGATGAATATTGGTTGCCGTGAGGCGGAATGGCAAAACAGTTGACTTGTTTTATACGCGCCAAGTGAGCAAATGGCCAGATTTCTTCGCTTCGCTCCGCGTCCCACCGTTCCAAATGCATCATATGCAACCGCACCCGCCCGCGTGAACTACATTGACTCCGATTGAAACGCACCGCCAGAAAATGTTCCCAACGCAGTTGGCGTGAACGTA
Source organism: Filicampus tigris (assembly GCF_054856515.1). Taxonomy (NCBI): domain Eukaryota; kingdom Metazoa; phylum Chordata; class Actinopteri; order Syngnathiformes; family Syngnathidae; genus Filicampus; species Filicampus tigris. The sequence goes on from NC_141219.1 coordinate 29,657,152, forward strand.
GCAATACAGTAGTGAGGACGGATGATAGGATGGTGATCGACCCACAATGCCTTTGCAATCAACTGGTCGATTGCGATCGACTTAATGGGCCCCTGGTGTAGACGTTCGAGTTCCTTTTAGTGAAAGGAGGAAGTGAGTACGCCGTAAAGCAATTCAGAACATTTGTATTTTTTTGGGAAGCCAGGGTTGCTTCCATCCTCCTCAAATTTGCCTAGTGCGATTAAAAACGATACAGACCCCGCAGGGCATGACAAAAGTCCCATTCAACTACTTGTTAGTCAATTTTTCATCAAAAGAGTTGTGAAAAAATGTAAGGTCGATTTCCTGTCCAGTGCTGCTTTAAACTACACATACATTTTATTTAATTATGTATATGCAGTGAGTCGATCATGAAATCCAAATCAATAAATTAAACACTCTCACAAACTACGCTATGCCAACTACAAATCCCATAATACTCGTGGTACCAAACATCGCCCGCCATCTGATTTAAACCCACTCTTATAACTTAACCAAACAGACGATCAAAGCACCCGGTGCATCCACAAACCAACTAATAGTGTCAAATTAGCACAGTTTTAACCAGTAAGTACATTTGGCACTTTTATGAAGAGGCAAACAATCTTTCTCAAACAAGACTTACAATGACAGAATCGCAATCAGTAGTGTTACTGATAAACTGCGACATGAAATGGACATCGGACATCGCAAACATGACAGTTAAATCAAAATCAAAAACGTAAAACTCTCAATATAAAGGAATAAAGAGATGCTTTACGCGTTAGCTATACACCGGGTCAACGCTTGCGTTCGTGGCATTCGTGGCATTTACTGTTCAAAATATACGTGGCATGACATTCACGTGACACACAGCAGACGTGACGTTCACGTGACCCGCCATAACATTGAAAGGGACCGAGCGCTGAGACGTACCATACCATTTGTTTTTTTTTTAATTCTCAGAAAGCACAACAATGTCTTTCCTCCTTTTCAGCCACTTTGATTTTTAGCGCCTTCACCTCAATTCTGTGGCTTGCCGTTCGATCTCTAGACCTTTCAGATGTTCTTGTATGTCAGAAATATCCTTTGTATTTTTTGACATCTTATCTTGGAACTCGGTGAAGTGGTCATTTACGTTGTTGATAGCTTTCAGGATGTCCGCGTTGGACACCACATCCTCCTTCTTTGAGACAGAAACAGTGTAAGACTTCTTTGGGTTAGGACTTTGGGATGGTGTTTGCGGCAGAGGTGTACATAAGTTGGAAAAATCAGTTACATCCATGTCAAACATAAACCCACATGGCTTTGAAATCTCTCTGCTTCACTGCGTCTCTCTTTATTTCCACCCGACATGACAAAGCAGGGACTGCAAATTAGGCTGCTAACCTTTAGCAACTTCCAGAGACAGGTCGTCATAACAGTGCTTTAACAGTCCTTTAGCAGCACAAGTGAATGTCTTGAGGACAAAAACGAAGAGTTGAAGCAGGTATCCTTCAGAAACAAATACTTCAGAGTCTTAAAAAAATCATTTTCACCATCTTGAGCCGACCTCCTTAATTAACCCGATTGAAACGGCTACGCATGGATGCCATGACGCAATTATACGTTATCTCCGCTTGTCAAATTGCTTCCATCAATAAAACACATTATATTCATGTCACCGCATGAATGAAGCAGACGGTTTCCCCTTCGTTTTAAAAGTGTGGTGTCGTACTTACACTAGCTTTCGCCAGGTTTTGTTTATCACTAAACGTGTGGGTTTCCGGTGGGTTGGTCACCAAACAGTGCGCCTACAAGCACTTCCTGTACTACAAAGACAAAGATTGATTGATTGACTGATTGATTGAAGTATTGATTACTGTAGTATTTTATTAATTTGAGACTATTTTTTATAATACAAAATTTGTTTTACAGATAATTTCTTTAATTAGAAACATTTCCCTGAAACAAGCATTGGTTTTTTTTCTTAGTTTGGTTGTTTTTTTGTTTTACTTTCTTAAAAATCATTTTTTTCCCGTGTGGAGCAAGGCTTTGGAGTAATGGATGGACTTAGCATCAGTCTGCAAGCTCGTCTCCAGCTACTAGCTAATAACTGGTAGTAGCCAGCCAATTGTGCCACTGTGAAGCAATCCAAATCTGCCATCGGCTTGCAGCATACACTGCATGTGGCATAACACTTCTTGGAAGATGCATTTTTCAGTGTGTGGGCATTGCAAGATGGCCAACTGCACACTGTAGTGGTAGAAATGGTCCAACGTTTTATGACTAAGTGACTGGCAATTGTGATGGATAGGCACAGATTGACAGTGCTCAGTACTTATAGTGAGGAGTGCATACCAGAAAATATACGCCCCGGCCTGCATGTGTCATTAGGGTAGTTTTTAGCCCCACCCAAAAATTCCAGACAACTGAGAAGATGAAAAAAAGTTTAACATTATGGAGCCTATTTTCGTATCCTGATTTTAAGTCAAGCCTCGTTGTGCTTGTTTGGGAATGTGGCTGACTGGTCTGACAGTGTCTAAACTCACCTCCTCAACCCACGTATAACTTTTGGCTCAAGCTTGTCCAACATGATTTTGGTGAATTTGATTGAGGTGCAGGCAGACAGGTACATGAGCTCTGCTGACATGGTATACCATCATATTATTTCATTTATAAATATGACAACCGGGGGCTTAAAACTTCTGAAAAATTGCAGAAATCAATTCATTGAATACATTACCGTATTAATATTCTTACCATCATTGTTAGTTTTACATCATCCCATTGGTCAGCACAAAGGTATGACTGGGGCACACTAACAACCAGCGGAGGGGATAGTTACATTAAGGTGCACGGACATATTTAAGTTGCCAGCATGATCACCAGCTCATTCTGCATTGAATGGGGGTACGCACATAACGTTGTCTTTTGCCACACCGGCTAAGAGCAGTGACAATGCTTCAGTCATGCATGGATCACTGCTTTCTTTTATGCACAGAGTTGTCTCCATGCAAAATGTGAGTGCACTACATTTAAAGAGGATGAGAGGAGGCTCTTTGCTTGGTGGCAGATGAGGGTTGTGTTCACGCCCACAACAGTATAAAGGGTCCATTTTTAAAATGTGCTGGTTTGCAAGTGTCACCGGGTCAAATGTGTAATGCGACGCAGATGCAAGGGTCACAAAAAATAGAGCCCTATATCACAACAGTTCTGTACTATATTTTTCAGTGTTTGCACATATTGCATTTATCTTCAAACATATTTATTGTATTTACAAACATATCAGGAAAATTACTTTAGGTCTTAACATTTTTTATTGGATGGAACATCGAAAGAGAATTAATAGCCATTCAAATATTTGGCTTTTTAATTATAAGGGATGAATACTAAAAACGATGAAAAAATAATAAATTATAGTCACATAGCTTCAAATACTAGTAAAACAAAAAAAGATAATACAATCAACAACGCAGGTGACTCATTGTTTGGCAATACACAAAGAAAAAAGTAAGAGAAAGTACAGTAAAGAGTTTCAATGGTCCTAGTCTACAACACATCCTTCCTGTCATTCATTAAAAAATAAAATTAAAAAATTGTAATGCCATGAAATTCAGAAAGTTCAGTTCAGCAAAGCCCACCTATTTATTCACAGTACAATAAACAATCCATTAATGGCTTTTCAGAAGTCTGTTTCACAAAGTAGGTTCAAAAAACTCTAGTCTTATTCTGAAGTCTGAGTTGATCCACTGTCTGATAGAAAACTCTGAGTTTCCGGTTCCAGAACAGCTGATTTGAATCAGTTTATTCAACTCAGCGTGCACCACAACTATGAAAAGACAGTATCAATGGAGCCCCGAGTCGACGAGACACCATGGCAACGGGGAACAGAAGGGCTAGGTTTTTCACCCCACTGGAACTTGAAACATGAATGCATTAATAGGGCAAGTTTGAACACATTTTGAGGAACAAGTGCAACACCGCTGCAGCTGCTAAAGAGAGGGAGACAATGTGGTAGAACATTGCTGCTCAGGTCAATGTGTCAGTTTCAATGTAGCCCTTAGGAATCACAATAACATAACGGGGAAACTGCTTGAATGGAAGCCTATCAATTTATTTCATTTAGGTGCAATCTCGCGGGGGAGAAGCGCACTTGGCAACAGCTCAAGATGAAATATAAAAACATTGTTCAAACAGTTAAGACCCTGGCATAATCTCATGGGGGTACCTCATTTTGATCACGTTTTACATTGTAACGTAATTATTAAGTGGCTGTTTAATTGGGCAGTATGTTATCCCCGACATAAGGCTGTTTTCACACCTATAGATGGGATGACATGTATATCATGCTCTGTTAAATAATGAAGCCTGTAATGCCTGTGATGCCCGTAAAATGGATGATGGCCTTACTTAAGTGCTCAGCATCTCTGACATTGTACAAAAACCTTGCATTTGAGAAGAAATGCAGCGCAACACACAATATATGCTGGGATGTGAGAGCAATGCTACGAATGGTAATGTTCCAAATGTAAGGACAGATTAGGTTGAGTATGTAGATGATGGACTGTCATGTGAAACGGTACCGCTCAAAAAGATAATTCTGAGCTCCTGACGAATATTTAATTCCCTGCATAGTAATGCTGCAACTTACGCAATGGACTTCTCATACACTGACTCCGATTTTTAAAAATCAGAACAAGGCAGAACTAGGCCATACCAAAACTCGCTTGGGAATGAACTGAATGAGAAAATAAAATGGAGTGTGTGGCTCTGAAAGAGGGCGGGGACAGAGAAACTCGAGGTTCATTGAGATAAACCTGGGCCTGAACAGGTTAGGTTCATAGAGTCTGTTACTGCAGTAACTGACCGAGAGCTTAAGTTACCTCTCTCTCTTGAACCGGAAGAGTTACCCCTCTTTCTCTGGTTTGAGTTACCTCACTTTTTGAAATGGAAAATTCAGTTTTCCTCATTTCAGGGTTAGCAGACACTGAATTTTCACTAAACCTGCTTTGTGAAACAGACCCTATGTCTGTATGTTTATGTGTAAACACATTTGCATTACCTTTATTAATATTTTCTTTCAATGTTTGACTCATTCACAGTACATATATTGCAAGCCTCCAGACATTAAGTAGCTGCAAGATTTTTGTCCAGTCAGTCAGGCCAATTGAGGAAAAACCAGGGCAACACAGCAGAATACCGTAATTTGTAGCCTATAAGTCACTACTTTTTTCCTTCGCTTTGAACCCATACGGCTTCAAATGTGATACAGTTCATTTATGGATTATTACTGAAGAGTTTGATGCCGCCAATAGATTTAACCATAGTTTCGTCACATGACCAACGAGATTACAGAATATGTCACAGTGGACCAATAAAACTGTCTGAGTCCACGCTCATACTGAATATATATTTCAGTCATATGTATGTGGGAGTGGGAGGCTTGAATGATATTTTTTGCCAGAACGTCCGCGTGCGAAGAGTGAAGTATAAAAAGGGAATGGTCACACAGTGATGATGTGAGAGTCGAGACAGGGGTTACGAGGGACTGTTCACGAGAATTGTGTTTTTGTCCATCGATGTATGTGATGATGTATGAGTCGCGACAGGGTTTACGAGGGACTGTTCACGAGAATTGTGTTTTTGTCCATCAAAGAGTGTTTATGAATGCCCTACACGCGGTACGCAACATTTGTGGCAGCCATGGGATTTGTGTCCTGGCATTTGTAACTCTTTTTTCTTCGGACAAAAACACTCAGAAACGTGTACTCATTTGGAGCGAACCTGCAGACCCCGTTTACTCAACACAACTTTCAGTGAACTTCGAAAGGCTTGGATTGCAGTGTGATGAAGAGGACTGCACAAACTCGTCGACAAATTTCTACTATATAACTAGTCATGTTTGACAATGTTTGGAAAAAAAACGTTTACTGGTGTTTATGGTAATTAAAAGTTTAAAAAAAACATCTATGTAACCATTTATTTGCGAATATCCCATGTTATAACGTGGAGACACACAGCTAATAAAGGGAAGTGGACTATATATGTACATATTTGCTTTTATGGCGAAGTTTAGCTGTCGCGGCTTTTAATCAGGTGCGCTTTGTAGTCCGGAAATTAAGGTACATTCCTCTGTTAAATCAGGTCCTATGTGATTTGCAAATTCCATTTTTCAATAGACTGTTTTTTTTTTGGCATCATTTTCGCTGACAATTGAGCTGATGCTGGAAAACTGGTGTAAAGTGTGTAAAGTTTGGACATGGCTTTTTCTTTTTCTTACTGCATACTCCCTCCCTCAACATGAAGGGGATTCTTTATACACCTGTGATTTGAAAAATCTTTGGTCAATATTTGAAGTACATATACAACAGAACTGTAAAGAAAGAGAACAATACATATCACAACAACAACAAAAAATAAGTTACTGGTCAGCTAATACAACAAGTCTTTTTCTAAATCTATTGTCCAAATTATACACATAACATATAAAAGTTTCTTTACAAGTGGATTTGATTATTATATTATGCCCATCTTTATAGTAAATGTGACTAATTGAACACAAAAACACTATATATATATATATATATATATATATATATATATATATATATATATATATATATATATATATATATATATATATATATATATATATATATTAATATGTGTTGGTACAGAAAGTATTCAGACCCCTTGCAGCGACCTTCATATGTAACTCACATGCTGGCCATTTCTTCTGATCCTCCTTGAGATGGTTCTGCTCCTTTATTGGAGTCCAACTGTGTTTAAGTAAACTGATGGGACTTGATTAGGAAAGGTATATATAAGACCTTACAGCTCACAGTGCATATCAGAGGAATGAGAATCATGAGGTCGAAGGAATTGTCCAAGGTGGATCAGAGACAGAATTGTGGCAAGGCACAGATCTGGCCAAGGTTACAAAATAATTTCTGCAGCATTCAAGGTTCCTAAGAGCACAGTGGCCTCCACAATCCTCAAATGGAAGAAGTTTGGGACAACCGCAACTCTTCCTAGACCTGGCCGTCCAACCAAACTGAACAATCGTGGGAGAAGAGCCTTGGTGATAGTGGTAAAGAAGAACCCAAAGATCACTGTGGCTGAGCTCCAGAGATGCAATAGGGAAATGGGAGAAAGTTCCACAAAGTCAACTATCACTGCAGCCCTCCACCATTTGGGGCTTTATTGCAGAGTGGCCCGACAGAAGCCTCACCCGCACAGAGTTTGCCAAAAAACAAACAAACAAACAAACAAACAAAAAACACATGAAGGACTCCCAGACTATGAGAAATAAGATTCTCTGGTCTGATGAGACCAAGATTGAACTTTTTGGTGTTAATTCTAAGCGGTATGTGTGGAAAAACCAGGCACTGCTCACCACCTGCCCAATACAATCCCTAGAGTGAAACATGGTGGTGGGAGCATGTTGTGGGGTGTTTTTCAGCTGCAGGGACAGGATGACTGGTTGCAATTGAAGGAAAGATGAATGCGGCCAAGTACAGAGATATCCTGGAGGAAAACCTCTTCCAGAGTGCCCAGGACCTCAGACTGGGCCGAAGATTTACCTTTCAACAGGGCAATGACCTGAAGCACTCAGCAATAACAAAGGAGTGGCTTCAGAACAACTCCGTGACCGTTCTTGACTGGCCCAGCAAGAGCCCTGACCTAAAACCGATTGAGTATCTCTCTCGAGAGAGACCTCAAAATGGCTGTCCACCAAATGTTCACCATCCAACCTGACAGAAGTGGAGAGGTTCTCAATTCAAGGAAGAATGGCAGAAGATCCCCAAATCCAGGTATGAAAATCTTGTATCATAATTCCCAAGAAGACTCATGCGTTAGGGTCTGAGTACTTATGAACATATGATATTTCAGTTTTTCTTTTTTAATAAATATGAAAAAATTCTACATTTCTGTATTTGTTATGTCAAGATGGGGTACATTAATGAGAAATAAAATGACATTTTAAAATGTTGGTCAAATGTTTGCAATTAAACAAAAAGTGAAACATTTCAAGAGGTCTGATTGCTTTCCATACATACACAGAGCTAGTCATTCCGTCTATGTGATGGACCAGTCCATCTATCTGCCTATGACGGACGCCTGTTTTAATTACAGTTGACGAATCACAGGTAAAATTTTAAAATAGATGGACTAAGCATAGTCGAAAGCCCATGTATTTAATCCGTCTGTAGTCCTTCGTCTATTTTTCACGGCGAGGCTTCAGATGGCCGTGACGAGGAAAAATAGTGAGTTGTTGTTGCTTGGGGGACAGATTTGAATGAGGGACCAGGCTGTGAACGAACAGGCTTCCATGGTACAGAGAGTCACTGTGAGTCACTTTTATGTTAAAAGGGTGGTTGCTTTCGAAGTTTGCCGTTGGAATTGCTGATGGAAGCCCGTTTAAAATCAGAGGTGGTCGGGTACTATCAACAACCCTCGAAATAAAGGCGAATGACAAATGACGGAAGGGTACCCATGCTGCAGACGGATGATGAATAATGGACGCTCAATTTTTGGTGAAATGCCCAGCTCTGTGTGTGTGGGGGGGGGGGGGGGGGGGTGCGTGTGTGTGCGTGTGTGTGTATGTATATATATATATATATATATATATATATATATATATATATATGTATATATATCCATCCATCCATTATCTGTACCGCTTCTCCTCACAAGGGTCGCGGGGCGTGCTGGAGCCTATCCCAGCTGTCTTTGGGCAGTAGGCGGGGGACACCCTGAACTGGTTGATGTATATATATATATATATATATATATATATATATATATATATATATATATATATATATATATATATATATATATAAACTCTTATTACAAATTTATGTGTGTTCAGTTGTTCTTTATACACAGGCTTTCATTCATTCATTCATTCAGTACTTTCATTGTTTTTCCTTTCCTCTAAACAGTTAACAATGTCAAAGTTCTAATTGATGAGCCGTTCAGTTGCTCAAAAAATCAATAGCATAAAGATGACCGAACACGATATAATCTGCCACAATCTCTATCACTGGTCCAGAGATGCACCTGCTGTAACAAGGTTTCTGTGGAGGTTTGGGTTCTGGCTATGCCTGTTTCTGCTGCGTACTGAAGAAAATGTAATATCACACCCAGGAACTTTACATTTGTGAAGCAATTTGAGATGGACAGTCTTGTAGTGGGCCCTGAATGTCCCTTTGTTGCTGTAGACTTTTTGGCACAAGTGGCAGGTTATTGGCAACTCATTTTCTCCTCCCTGAAGTTCATTTTGTGCTCCCCCACCACAAATCAAGATCTTGCTTCCTCCATGAAACAATGTCCCTCCCCGAGGCCTCCCTATTCCTACGTCACAACTCTCATCACTGTCCTCCATATGGAGCGCCTCGACATCCTGCTCTGCCCCATCTCCTTCCTCATGGTCAACTCCATCTGAGTCCCAGCAGGATCGACCACTGCTGCTGCAGTGAGTTGGAGCATAGGAAGACGTGCTTAGGTCCAGTACTGTCTCATCTTCGCCACTTCCCCCTCTTAATCGCTGGATCCAAGCTTTGTGAGATGTTTCATTGCTTTCTAGAGGTATAGGAATTTTGCTGATAGGGTACAACAAACCCATGCGATTGTGTCCCCTGAAGATCACGGAGTTCTGGCAGGTTGGGTCTTGAAGAGAAGAAGCTTTGTCCGACAGGTCATGGCAGCAGTTCCTGGCAACAGAGTCTCTTTCTTTGCAGTGGGTTGAGGGAGTGTATAGGAGTTTTGTTTTGTTTTCATGGTCTTTGGTCATCATCTTATGGTGAAGGTTCAAATTGGCACTATGTCTGCAGAAAAAATACCAGCATTTTAATTTAACCATTCTTCAAATAATTTACAAAAGACTAAGTACAGTGTCATCTTGCAAACGTCACATGACCAAACCCAGAAAACATGTGAGCTTTCACGGTTGTTATTTAAGCCCTTAGGCTGTAAGGTCATTTTCAATTTACAGCTGGTGGCACTGCAAGGCAAAATGGCCGCCCCCCCCTTGAGATGGATAAAAACGGGTGGATTTTTCTGCTTAATTCATTTTCCACAAACGCAATATTCATCAGAATACCATGTTTAGACTAGTGAGGGCCGATAGAAAATATTTTGGAGAAAATGTTTGACCTGACTTCGGCTTTAAGCGACTTTCTCTTACTGCAGAGGCTGTTGTAAGTCCAGCACCCCATGAAAGAGAACCATCATATTGCATGTGTTGGGTCATTTCAGCTGGCCCGACAGCCACTGGCAGCTGATGATGACTGTCACTGCCCATCTTGTCATGACGTGTGACTGGGGGCACACCTGGCCCACATACGCTTACCGATAGCCTAACGGTCACAATGAGTCTGTCACATATTACTGCAACCTCGACATTATAACATATTCATTGATGAGAAAGAATCATCGCAAGCTGACTATTTTTTTTCACCTGCAAGGAGCATTTTCATGCTGACGGGGCCTTGGCGTTTGTAAGCATTGATCACAAATAAAGTCATAGTAATGGCGTCCTGAGTTACTGATTTTTAACCAGTCGTTATTTTTGATTGTATCTGGCGTGTTATTATTGGATCATGTGTATTTGAATTGCATGTGACACAGCATTGGGCAACCTAACACTCACTCGCTCTGCACCGGCTCCAACAAACATGCATTTTGTCATGAGCACAATATTCTGATTCAATTGATTTTATTATACTTATTCAAAGCAGAATGCAAAAACACATGCTCCTTCAAAGTAACCAGTTAGATGAGCCGCTCACATGTCACTTGTCGACGAATACTGTAACTTCCCACTACGCAAGTAAATTCCACATTTAAAGTGTGACATACAGTATTTTCCGAATGTATCACACATGGAATTCACATCTTGTGAAAATGCCACAAACCTGTAACTAGGGCCACCCTGAGACTTTACAGAGTCCGCTTCTTTAGTGGCTGCACAGAAATGTTCAAATGTGGGTTTGTCAGAAGTATGGATGGGAGAATCATCGTACCTTGTAAGAGCGCAAGCTAGGTGCGAAAAGAAAAATACCTGTAGCGCAAATGGAAGGATATGGCAGGAAAGATTTGAACTAGAGAAACAGATTTCTACTCTAAACTCTAAAATTTTTATTTGTTTTCTCTTGTCTTCCATTTCAACCCAACTGCCCCTCAGTTTGTTGCCCATAACTTGGATGCAGTCTTAGTGAGTGTTTGTGAGGTTAGTGATACACATTCTGTAGCAGAAATTTAAGCGGCACATAACCTGCATACTGTAGAATCAATTTAACCCATTCATTGCCATTGACGATTTTACTTGTCTTTTCACAGTCCAGCCATTCAATCCAAGGAACTTATTTATATTTTTTTTCATTTTTTTTCAAATGTTCGGGTAAAAGAGGGTCTGAAAATGTCTGGCAGTGAATAAGTTAAGGGGCACATGGAAATTGCAAATAGCCGATGCCAGATCACATGGACCAGTTGATGATTTTGGAAAGAATTCCTTAACTGTAGAATATAATGAAATTGTTACCCTTGCTTTTTTCACCATTTCACTCATGTTTAAAACACATTTGGCTTAGGCAAAAGTTTAAATATGTTCAGTTAACAATTTTAAAAATAAGAAGCTACCACACCACACCACTTCTTTCCATAACCATTGCATGATTCAAAGTTCCAGTCTACATCTACTTTCTGTAATTTATTCAAGCAAAAATGAAAGCTTCTCTTTATCTCACCGGTCTCGGCTCCTGCGTGAGGGAAATGTTGCACTGCAGCCATTCACTGTGCACATGTGTATCTCCTTAAGGTGCACATTTTGGTAGTGCATCTTGACACTGTTGTGGTTCTTAAAAGTCTTACCACAGATTTCACAGTGGGGAAACTGGTAAACCGTGGGGTCAAGGTCTGGTAAACTTGATTTTTCATGGCAGTCTACACAGGTCTCAGATGCTTCCTTCTTGTGGTCTGACAGTTGAAGAGCATTCCCATTAGTCAGCCTGTGCTCACTCCACTTTAGCTTGGAAATTTGATCATCTTCAAACAGTCTATTTTTGTACTCTTTGTCATCAATTTCCTCATTAAAGCCAAGTTCCTGACTGGCCAATTGGTTGTCACGAAAGCTCTTGATAACATTGTTTTCTAAAGGAGAGAATGAACTAATGGTGGTTACTGTTTCTACTTGCTGTATGGTGTCATTTTTGTGCTCATCCTTTAACATCCCTGTGGTTTGGTCCAACAAAGACTTGCTACCTTTCCTTTGTCGATCCTCATTAAAATACATTACTTTCTCTTTATGCTCAATCCCAGCTCCCAGGAAAATAATTTTCCCTTCTGCTAGGTGACAACCACATTTTTCTTTGTCTCTGTCCAGTAAAGGAATGTCATCTTCAAAGTTATCAACCTGCTCCTCTTGCTCTAACGTCTCCTTTTCTATCTTTATTGGCATACTTGATTTTCGAGATTTTTTTTTTGGTACGGGGTCAGCATTGCAGATGTCAGGAACAGTGGAAGGTTTTACAGACACCGAGGATGAGAGTAGGGGGAGTGAGGGTAGTGTTCCTGCGGTGTTGGCAAGTTCTGCTGGTGTAACAAGGCTGCGGTAGAAAGGCAGGACTGGCTGTACTGTCTTTACATTTGGAAAGAGAATGCCACTCTGGCCTGTACTGGGGAAAGAGTTGCCGTGCATTTTTGGGCCACTATCCACTTGATTCACCATGTGGCTGCAAACTGATTTGTGACTTTCTGCTGAGCGGATTGGAATGGATGTGACATATTCAGACATTTTCTCTCCAGGATAGCATTGTTCAGCAGCTAAGTTGTCCCGTATGTCTTTGTCTCTATTGTTGCGATTCATGGGCATGTGAAGTCGTGGGTTAGGGTTGGCACTGTGGCGGTTGCGACTGCGCAGTGAACTAAATACCATGTTGCATCCTTCAATTGTACACTTGTGCTTTATCTTAAGGTGCACTGCATTGTAATGGATTTTCAGTGTGCCTTTGTCATAGAATGTCTTCTCACAGGCATTGCAAAATACACGGCCCTTCTTCAGAGATCCTCCACCCCCACTTCCTATTGAAATCCCAAATCCGGTGTTTCCATTGTGCATCCTCCCAAAAGGTGACATTTGAATCGCATCAGAGATCATAGAGGGCGTGGGGGTCCCATCAGAGGAGCTGTCACGTGTTGAAAAATCTTCCACCTCTATCTTTGTTGTTGATGTAAGACATTCCAATGGTTTGTCTCCAGCTTGGTCTTGAACAGTAGTGAATGTGACAGAGTTGGAACCTATATGGCTGCTGCCTGTTATATATGGAATATGGAGGGGGCTCTCACTTGCTGGATTGTCCTGCTCTTGATCACTTTGCCTCTGACTCTGGTGCTCTACTGACCCTTGGCATGACTCCTGGTGTTGTTGGTAAAGCTGCTGGCAGGAACCTGATGGGGAGCCAAGAAATGGAGCTGGAATAGAATTCAACAGCTGGAAAGGCAGCACGAAGGCCATGCTTTTAATGAGGTTCTCAAAGTGGTGCATGTTGTTGCCTTTCTGCTTCTCTGCTTTGATTGTGGAGAAGTTGGTAGTAGGACATGGGGTGTTTCGCTCAATGAAAGTGCGAATATCTGAGATGGTGCGAGTGCTGGGAACTAATACTGCTTGCCCCTCCTTGTCTTGTTGAGCCATGAGCTCCACGATGGATTTGGTCTCACCAAAGCGCAGAAACTGCTGCAGGGTTGCAATCTCCTCCTCAAATGTCATGATGGCCCAATGATCCAGTACTTTTCCTGCTACATCCTACAGACAAAACAAAACAAGGTGAAATGGGATAGAAAAGTAGTACAAGGAAGTGTAGTGGGAAGGGTATATGAATTGATGTAATAGAATGAAAGTGAGAGGGAAATGAAGAAAAATAGAGAACATTTCAACATTACTGTTGTCTTTTGCGTTACTCGTTCATATTTACACCGCAGGCTAGACAGGACTGCAGGATAAAAGAATCATATAGTTTGGGCACAGCCAAAAACCATAAGAAACTTCATTATACTGCTGTGTCACATCATATAGATTTATCCATTCTGTATTTATTTCTGATTCATAAACATAAACCATTAAACGAACATATACAGTAATCCCTCAGACTTCGCGGTTCGAGTTTCGCGACCTCAGTGCATCGCGGTTCTTCAAAAAGTATGCATCAAAAAATAGAAATGAAACATACAGCCATATCGGCAGCCATACTGCGGAAAGACGCGTTGTTTCAAAGAGATGAGTTGACTCGGAGGCTTTGTTCATACCCATGGGCACTCATGAAAAGCTCATGATTGGTTAACAAACAAACAGCACTTTTGAACAATGTTCTGTTCGGAAACTCATAACGTTATTCAAATGTGCCGTTCATTAGTCGACGGATAAGCGGATAGAAAACAGCTGTGTTTAGAACCTGTGAGCAGAGCGCGCTCAGCCACCCAACAAGCACGACGAAACATCGGCAAATAAAATATTAAAGTGTTTGTTAAAGTTTGTGTTAAAACAGCTTACCTTAACTAGAATCCCGCGTTGCATTTTATCCAAAGGACCTGGTTGATGTTAATGTGCAAAGGGAAAGTTCAGCCATGATTACTTCCAGCGACCGTGCTTCTTCGTTTTAAAGGAAGAGGAAAGAAAGAAGAAGAAGCAGACAACGAAGAAAGAGGCAATGAAGAAGGAAGCAACGAAGAAGAAGCGGCAGCAACAACAGCAGAAGTAATGACACTTTTGCTTTGCACAATGATGACAAGGGTTTAAAAGTGCATTACATCAGGATTGTATCATTGACTAAAATGCACAGTGGGATTCTAGTTAAGGTTAGCCAATTTTAGGGTAAAAATTAAAACTTTAACATAGTTATTATCCAAAGTTCCGTCGTAATCGCCCACTGCCGGAGTTGTAGCTCATGTTTCTCCCACAGCCTGCAGCTTGGTATTTATTCTTCATTTTGCATTTTCAAAGTTAAATTTGTCATGTAAGAAATATTTAAAGGGACACTTGGATAAGCTTAACATTGGCACTTGTATAAAAGGTTTGCATGTAAAAATGACATCAGTACTAAAATGCTCCCCCCAAAAGACTGTAGCGATTTAAGGGCTTTTTTTGGGATTAGATTTAGGACAAATTGGCCGCCCCCTTTTGGAGCTTGCTTGTTATTTTTTCGGTCTCAGCGGTCTACGTCACGGGAGGGGGGCAAGCGTGGTGTTTTTGCTCGCTTTGTCCAACTCTTGTCCACTTCAACCTGTGAAAGTATAAAAGTGGTTGCACAATAGTTTGGATCTATTGACATCAAACGTGAGCTCATCATGATCACCTCCACAAAATCAAAAATACAGTGCCGATTGCTTCTCCACTTACACAAGCTGAAGCGGACAAGAGAATGAATGTGCACACGAACCCCGACTGGACATTTAGCGACGCTAGACACGTGTCATCTCTCAGGAGGGAGAAGGCGGCTAGCAGTGACCGGCAGGCAGATTGGATCTTTACAACCCCCCCCCCCCTTTCTCTCCCCGGCTAACAGTAGGATAACGGCACGCTAATAGCAACAACTAGCTTCAGGCCGTTAAAACAAAAGGCGTTAGCACAACAACATTAGCTCCTTACTGTCCGTTATATGAAAGTACAATGATTTCCAATGGAGAGTTTGTAATCGGTCCCTCCAGTCACTCCGACCGTACAAGGATAGAACGTAGGGGGCGCGGCCATTTGCCTCATTAAACAAGAGGCGATATTCATGGAGTCCCTTATTTCCTAATTTCTCCCAAATTTATTGATAAAATAGAAAATGACAACTTTTTTCATTTTCCCAATCAAAAAATAAATAAAAATTGTTAGTGAAAACATGGCCATTCCGGCCCAACTATCCCTTTAAAAAGATGGGAAACATGTCGGGGGGTTCGCAACGGCGTAAAAGAGGAGTAAATCCTCCAAGATCAAACTTTAAAATAAATGTAATTGTGTTCACATTGGAAAAAAGCTCACAGCACACTACTTAGCAAAACGATTAACAAAAAGTTGCTATACAGGGTCATTATGTACCTTCTGTCATTTTGTGGAAGAACATTTTGATGTTCAGGGGTAGGGAATTCCGGTTCCATATCCTGCCTGTTTTGGATCTCTCCCTACTACAACACACCTAATCATATTAGACGTGTAACCTCATTTCCACAAGATTATTTTTTTACGTGTTGAGCTGAGCATCCTGGTCGTTTTTTATGAAGTTATGAGGTATGAAGTTGACCTGTGTCAAACATCCCTAATTACGTATTTCCACGGAAAAGAAAACACTGAAAGCCACAAACACCTTTTGACAAAACACTAAAGCTGACAGCACGTCATAACCGCGCGTAAAAAATGAGACGATTGAGCCGTGGCTAAATTACCACAATCACCATAAATGTCCACTTTATGCTTCATGTTTCAAGTGGGATTAAACTAAAGTCAAATATAAAGTCAATACTGTTACTCAAAACAACTGCAGAGTAGCTGTCAGCACTGAATTTGATCCCCCGCCCCGGTCATATAGTATAGTATCGAAAACTCAAAATATTTTTCCCAGTTGTTGTCCTAGGTCTTAAGATGGTACAGACAAAGTTTCAAGACAATTGGATGAAGTACAAGGATAAAATACAATACAATACAATTTTATTTATATAGCGCATTTCATAACAGCTAGAGCTGTAACAAAGCACTTTACAAAACAATAAGCAATAAATAATAAACAATAAAAAGGCCATAATACACAAGTGTTAATCAATAAATTAACACATTTAAAAATTCAGTGTGTTCACTTCCTGTTCACTTTCGACTATGGCTGTAATGGACTTTTCATACATCTTGGCTCAAATGTACCGGAATTGTATTTTGTTTTTCCAGTCTAGGTTGCGCTATAGAGCAATTATGTTTTCATCATTTATGACCACTTTGAAATATCAGAATTTTCGCAATGCCCGATCAATGTGCAAAATTTGGTCAGTTTTCGGGCATATTTAGGTCCCCAAAATTGAGATTCAGCATTAGAATAATAATAAGAATTCCTACAAAAAACAATAGGGAACTCGCAGCGGTCGCTGCTCAGGTCCTAATATGACAATATAATATTCACTCAGAGCTGGGCACTTGACCCTTTTTTGCTGGTTGGTCCTCCATACACGACCAGGGTACCTTTTCTGTCCTCATCCCTCCTTATTCATAGCGCATGACATTATTTCAAGCTCATTGGCTAACTATTTCCTATACTCATCCACTTACTGGCTGGGAGTATTGTGAGTGGATTGAATTGTTTACAACTGTTTACAACTAGGCGGCACGGTGGTCGACTGGTTAGCACGTCACAGTTCAGAGGTCGTGGGTTCGATCCTGGCTCCGGCCTCCCTGTGTGGAGTTTGCATGTTCTCCCCGTGCCTGCGTGGATTTTCTCCGGGTTCTCCGGTTTCCTCCCACATTCCAATAACATGCATGGTAAGTTGATTGGACTCTCTAAATTGCCCCGAGGTGTGATTGTGAGTGCGGATTTTTGTCTCTGTGTGCCCTGCGATTGACTGGCAACCAATTCAGGGTGTCCCCCGCTTACTGCCTGAAGACAGCTGGGATAGGCTCCAGCACCCCCGCGACCCTTGTGAGGATAAGCGGTATCGATAATGGATGGATGGATAAAAGACATTCAAAATACGGGATGGTGTAGTGGTACACACGCCTGAGTTGTATGCGGGCAGCGTGGGATCGGTTCCCGCTAAGTGACGGTGTCTATGTGTGTGCCCTGCGACTGGCTGGCGACCAGTTCGGGGTGTAGTCTGCCTTTCGCCCATTGTCAGATGGGGTAGGCTCCAGCACCTCCCCGCGACCCTGTACAGGATAAGCGGTTTGGAAGATGACATTAAAAATACTTCATTTTTTATTTTTTGTTTTACAAATAAATCGTAATCGTAAAATCGGGTTTAAGAGAAAATAATTGGGATTTTCTTGTTAGGCAAAATTGAACAGCCCTATGTGAACTGGTCAAAAATTTCCAATATTGCGGCGTACAGGGTATGTCGTTATTGATGACACTGACATTTGTACTATTGATGTTTACACACACTGGCTACTACAAGGAAGGAAAATAAATTTTCAGTGGCGTGTTGCTTTAAAATCTCCTTTCATTTGTATTTGTGAACAGAAGAAAAAAATGTTAAGGTTTTAGCATAAAAACACTGGCATGTGAGTCGCTCCAGCCGACCCACTAGTATTCACCTGAAGTACATATCCTCGTATGTAGTCCTGTAGCGTCCAGTCAAGCGCATCAAGGATCTTGATAACCTCTTCCTCTTTGAGAACAGAAAGAAGGCGGTCCAAGAGGATCTTCAGGCGTATGGGAATAGCTTGGGTCCCATAGAGCATCAGGCTGCAGATGTCAAACACCACGTTGGAATGCACAATCTCCACCTGGTCGTTCTGATACATGTGGTGCACCTTCAGTTTACAAAGAGCTAGAAGATATACACATAATTTGGGGCATTGGGGGATAAATCACATTCCCTGGAAGTTACATTTACAGTACAGTACCACAAAGTAGAGAGTTGGTTTTAAATAAGCATTTGAATACAATAATAGGAGAAGTATGCATGTTAAAACACACACACACACACGCACGCACCCCCCCCCCACACACACACACGCACCCCCCCTACCCCCCCCCCCCCCCCACACACACACACTTGTTACATTTTCTATAAATTTTTATCGGCAACTGGTTTGTGGATTAACCCAAATAATAAATGCAAAAATGTACATTTAAATATTTCTATATGTTGTATATTTGTACAGCCAAAATATATATTTTACAGCATATGAATTTTATACAACTGTGCCCCAAAAATATTTGTCAAGTGTCAGTAGTATTGTGCATATGATTTAACACATTTTACTCTACATGATTTGGTAAAAGATAAAATTGTTGTCAAGGAGAGAGCAAAACATTTTTACAACGTGCAAATTCAAACAATGTGCGGTGGAACCTCAAGTTATGAACGCCCCTTTGTACGAACAATTATTTTATGTAAGGTGTTTTGATCAAAAAATTACATCTATTTACGTACTATTTTTGATATATGAATGGTCTTGGTATGGATGAGTGGATGGATGTGTTTCTTCTTATCCCAGGTTGACCACACAGTCAGGTAAGCATGGTTGCTATCTTTAATACGTTCAAATGGCTCGTCAAGTATTACAACTTGCATTATGTGAAATGTAGTTAGTTTTTTTTTTTTTTTTTTATATATTTACTTAGCTATTTGGTGTGTAATGAAGCGCTGTCACAGGTACCTTAACTAGCTTAGACCAATGCTTGCTGCCTGGGCCCTGGCTTTTTCTAACTAGACTTTGAAAACAATACATTACTTACAAGGATTGCAGGAGTGTCATTAGTCAGTAAACTCACGTTTATTTACAACAAAAAACAGATTGTATGGGCATATAGCTGACGGAGGAACAATCGCATCACAAAAAGCACACACTTCTTTTGCTTGCTAGCTTGTCTCTTAGGACTGTGTCCAACAATGCTTACCATGTGACACAAACAAAATTTGCCAGCCCAGGCAATGCAGAAAGGGAAATCTGAACTTGCAATCTGTGTTTGTGCGTGTGTATGTAGGAGTGGGATAACTTTAAGACCTCCTGCCTGCCCCCACACACCCCCACCCCCAACTGAACCTCCTGCCACGCCTCTGCTACCTCAGGTACAGCTTCCTAGAACCATTTTTGTTTTTTTTATCACGTTTTATATCTTTAGAACAATGTGTTTTCTAATAGTTCTATATTGCATTACATATCTTTTAACCAAACACTTGTTATAAAACAAAAAAAAGGAAAACTGGTCAGTAAAACTTAGTTTTGGGGCTCTGATTAATTGCATTTCCATTCATTTCAATGGGAAACATTATACCTCTATTTGGGAAAGTTTCATGTTACTGAAGGATCCGTTCCATATTAGAGTCAGCCTGGTAAGTTGTAACAACTCTGTATAGTTGGCTTTATATTAGCCAAAATGTTAACAAAAAGCTATATGTTAGCCAGATGTTAGCCGGACAGATGCCCATTTTGCAGGCGATAAACAAATAAACGGGAAAAAGAGAAAAAAAAAAAAGACGGATTAAGCATCAGCAGAAGTGGATTTTCACCCATCTATGTAATCGTATATAGCCTGACATTGATGATTATTGTTTCGTTTGATGCAGGTAAGGGGTGGGGGTGCTTAACGCAACACGCTTAACCGGTAGGCGATTACTATTTGTCCGGAAAAAATGGCGGATAAACCGGACGGCGGAACGGTACCCCAGCTGTAGGCGCGAGGTGATAAAGCGTTCCGCAAAATTTTTGTGAAATATCCATCTCTGGGCATTACACAGTTATGGTCATCACACATAATCAGCAATGCAATCAAGACACCTTTTGTTTCTCGTGCATTTGATGTGTGTACCGATGTAACACACACACGAATACACACATAAATTCACAAGCATGCTGACATACAGGCTATTGTTGAGACTAGAATTTTGTTTAGACGTATTGTCAGGACAACATTGTAAATGTGAGGGTTGCATTTTAGACATCGCCGTTTTCTGACTTCGGCTCAAGTGTTCGACCTTGAGTGTTCACGAGGTAAGAAAAGCAGCCCGGAGCTGATTTTGTATGATTCCTTTATTCCAGAGATGGAAAGAAATAGATCAGCAAATTCAATCAACTTGTTTAAGTTGTTATTTTCATTGGATGCCTTCTTGAAAGATAAAACGAACATGCATTGAGTCAATAGTTGTTTATTGTGAACTAATAATTGGGCTTACGCCCTAGTGACCCACTAAAAATTGCAACATTACAAACGGGTTCACGGAATCAATTACATTTGTAACTTGAGGTTCCACTGTAATTAAAATTTAATTCAACTAACCGCAGGGCCCAACACACAAGAAAACTATGCATTTTCTGAATTTCTCTTTAATTTTACTGAAAACAGACATGCAACATCTCTCAAACATGAAAGGTTTAAAGTCCCTGATACACCAAAACAACGTTCACCAAAAGTGACAGACGCTTACCCCTGTGGCGTCTGGCTGGTTGTCGGCACGTCACGCTGGCAAAGCACACCGCAACTACATTGCTACTTTCACATGGTTAGAAAACTCCAACAGGAAAGATGTTGGCCGGGGGCTGATTACAACAACGTAAACAATGCATTCGGCTCTATTCTTCGCTCACGATGAACTCCCACGTGAAGTAAACCCTCACGTTCTTGACACGGTATTGTGAAATACTTACATTGTCAACCCTTGCTCTTGTACTTGTAAGATTAAGGCAGTGGAGGCGTGCTCACTGTTTTTCCGCATTTGTCACTTCACATTGGTGCTCCGCGCGCTGATTTGATAGCTAACAGCCAATCAGAGTGACCAAATGTCACGACTGGCAACGTCGGTTCAACATACGTAAACGCCCCCAAGACGCTTACATACGGGTTACGACAATACGACGGTGGCCACTACCAATCAGACGACGTCGGTTTGGTGTATCAGGACCTTAACAATTTGTTTTTTGGGGATGAAGTAGTCCCAAACAATCAAGAATGGCCACATTTCAGAGCTGCAGAACAACAAAGTCAATTGTATGAATTTCCTCTGTACTGGAGAAAGCATTTCCGCTCTTACCATGTGCGACCCAGCCATGCTTGCAGTTTTCACACTGCCGTCGTTTCAGCTTCCCAGGCTTAAAGTTGTCACAGTTGCAATTCAACAAAGTGCAACAGATAGCCTACCAAAAAAGGGATACATGTCAGATTCAAGACGTTTATTTGTCATGTCCACAGTAAAAACAAAGTGTTAAACACTGAGCAATTATCTCATCTTTTTTTAATTTTTTTTTTTAAGATCTGGCTTGCCTTCACACTCCACTGGACTGGGATCAGGTGAAAAGACCCTTTGGTCCTCTCTCAGTGACGTAATCTCATCATTGCACAGCAATAACAGGTGACATTGACTGCGTTTACATGCAGTCAATATTCGGGTTAAGGTCGAAATTCTGATTTCTGAATCATTCGGCATAATCCGCTTACATGACTTAAGCGGACACAGGTATGCCCGCATTTGAATGAACCGATTGAAACGGCGACATACTGACGTCGTTACGCAAATGGACGTCATGACGTGGACGTGTATCTTCATGCCTTCGAAGCTACAGCAACACAACAAGGGTGGGTGAAAGCACAGTGGGGTGGTCTCTTGGCGCCATTTCTCTGCGGCGAGGCACTCAAAGCCTATCAGGGCTTAAAAAATGACATAGCCCAAGATTATAAGCAACTAAAAGCAGAAATCTTGAGCCAACATGGCCTTACTAAATTCAGCATGGCGCAGCATTTTCATAATTGGTTGTAGAAAAAATGATGCCCCTCCTCGCTCCCAGATGCATGAACTCATTTGAATAGCCGGACAGTGGTTAGAACCAGAGAAGAAGAGCCCTGCAGAAATAATAGAGACGCTAGTGATGGACCGATATTTACGAGCCCTCCCTGATGAGGCCAAAAGGATAATAAGTCAACAGAAATTAACAAAGGCCAGGGAACTAATAGATGCAGTTGAACCCTAAAATAAATCAGTTCCCTTCTTGGGAACCAAGAAGAGGGTTGAAGCCATCTGTGCAGCAACAAGGGAGCCTGGGCATAGAGTCACAGCAATGCTATCGTTGTGGGAAAGTAGGACATATCTCCTGGCAGTGTGGAAAGTCAGACGCATCTATGCCCACATCAGCGACGGCTAGTAGCACACACACACTTCGTCACTGGTGGAAAGTGGGAGCCCCCGACCCACATGTCCTGTCAGGGTAAATCAGTGCGATGAAGAAGCCTTGCTCGATTCCGGAAGTGCCAGAACCATGGTCCAGGAGGCAGTTGTGCAAGCCACTTTCTTTTCTGAAGGAGAACGAGTGCCTGTTGTTTGTGTTCATGGAGATATCCGCGAATACCCTGCCACCATGGTGAAACTTACGACAACTAAAGGCACTTTTGACGTAGAGGTGGGAGTGATAAAGACCCTTCCTGTTCCAGTACTAATTGGCAGAGATTGCCCGGCTTTTCAGATGCCTTGGTTTGTAGCACAGAAGTGTCTCAGTCGGAAACCTCAAAAACAGTGCGCCAAAGCATTGGCGGTTGAAGTAAGTGGAACAGACATCACGCATGGGGACTTGGCGGGCTCCGAACAGCAGAAGTGCCTCTGTAAGGTCAGTATGGAACAGCACAATTACAGGACCACACACTTTGCAATGCTTTAAAAAACCTTCAGATAATAGAGGGGACTTTGGTCGGATCCTGGACCACTCCGACCTACCCCCACTTTGCAGTGAAAAACGGCCTCTTATATCAAGGAGTTAAAAGTAATGAGAAAATAAATGAACAGTTACTCGTTGCTGAAATACATCGCCCCACAGTTTTACAATTGGCCCACACGCACTTAATGGGGGCTCACTTGGGGTAGAGAAAACCAAGGAAAGGGTACTACAGAGGTTCTTTTGGCCTGGAGTACACAAAGAAATAGAAAACGACTGTCACAGTTGCCCAGATTGTCAGTTGAATGCTCATACAAGAATCCACTCACCACCCTGCCTATAATAGAAACCCCCTTCAAGAGGGTCAGAATGGATATTGTGGGACCACTGCCTAAGAATGCTCGAGGACACCAATAAATAGTGATAATAGACTATGCCACCCGGTACCCAGAGGCCATCCCATTGAGAAGGCCAAATAGCTAAAGAACTTTTCCTCTTCAGCAGTAGAGTGGGAATCCCAAAAGAAATTCTTACAAACCAGGGTACCCGCTCTATGTCGCGAGTTATCAGGGAGTTGTGCACTCTGTTGCAAGTAAAGCAGTTGAGAACCTCTGTCTACCAGCCTCAAATGGATGGTCTTGGTAGAGAGATCTAACAAAACTCTCAAAGCGAAGCTGAGAAAAGCTATCGACAGGGATGGAAGAAATTGGGACCAGCTGCTCCCTTATCTTCTATTTGCGGTCAGAGAAGTTCCTCAAGCTTCCACTGGCTTTTCGCCATTTGATTTGCTCTATTCCCACAAACCTAGGGGCCTGCTGGACATTGCCAAAGAGACATGGGAAGAGCAACCCTGCCCTCACCAAACCATGATCGAACATGTAGGTGCAATGAGAGACAGAATGGCTGCTTTAATGCCCATTGTGAAGGAGCATATGATGAAAGCCCAAAGAGAACAGTGTGGTACGTATAATAGAACAGCCCAAGCCAGAGAGTTTAAACCTGGCGATAGAGTTCTAGTGTTGGTCCCTACAGTAGAATGTACATTTCTTGCTACTTGGCAAAGGACCCTTTGAGGTAAATCGAGAAAGTAGGGGGCGTCAACCACAAAGTGTGACAACCCGGAAAGAGGAAAGGAGAGCAAATTTATCGTGTTAACCTCTTAAAGAAATAGAATGCGCGAGAAGCATTAATCACTTGTCTCCCTCCCAGAATTCTTACCACACCTGCTCAGGAGAATGTGCAGTTTGGCCCTGAACTTGATCCTCACCAACTCCAACAGGCTGAGCTCCTAGCCTCAAATATTTATATGTGATTGATTTCCAGATTTCTTGAGAAGAAAACAAGGAGAACATACACTCTCGGGCGTAGACATGCCTTGGTAAGCTAACCCAAAGAACATGGCGCTAAAACGTTAGTCTTTTGTTCATGGAAGAACATGCGGAAGAGAGCCGCCATCTTGACGGGTTGCGGCCTCTTTCAAATTAGAACTTCCGGGTTACCGCTCTGGAAATAAACTTTTCAAACAGCCCTCACTTCACTTCCGGCCAGCCATGAGGACGCAAGTCACTGTACGAACTGTCGACCCCCGCTTGTCAACGGAGGAGTGTGTGCTGACCTGTTGCCGGGCGTTAAACTGAAAGTTGGTTGATTACACTCAGTATCTGGCCAATACTCAGCATTTTCCCACAATCATCCCCGCAACATAGCAGTTCGCTGGGCATTCCAAAACAAATACTTGGTGAAATAAAACAGATTACATTAATTGTAAGCCCACAGTTCAAAGTGCACACAATTAATGCTATACTTGGAGTTTTTGGTTTAATATGTCGATCAATTCAAATCTCCGGACCATTGTTTAGCCGCCAATAAATAAATAAAAGTTTATCAACTGTAGTGCACAAAAGTCGCCATATTACTCCAGACAAGTCTTTGCAACCATCATATAAAAATATTTGCCTCCTTTCCTAGGTCAACATGTTCGCGTAAGACAACTTACACACGCTCAAACCTAGTGTGAATATTTTTATTCGTTTTGCACTTCTGACTTGGATTAAAATTCAAATATCACCCACACATCCCCGTGGACTGTCCCAGAGAGATAGCCTCCTGACCGAGAAACAGAGGAGCTGCAAAAGCCCATTGAGTATGTCTAGCAACACCAGCAATGAGTCTCCTGCAGGTTCTAATGCAAGTTTGAAAAGGATAGAATTTTAATTCATTTTTTCTTCAGGAATATACAGATAATTTAACTTCTTAAAATGTAAAATTATGTGCAGGACCTCCAGTCCCAGTGCATTCCTGAGTCTGGAGCGACAGAGATCAAGCCATCCTCCTGCAGCCCTAATAAGCCACCTCTGAAACCCTGATTCGGAATAAAATACAATACAATACAATACAATTTTATTTATACAGCGCACCACAAGTGGTTCATAACAGCTAGAGCTGTAACAAAGCACTTTACAAACAATACAATAAATAAAAAACAATAAAAGGCTGTGATACACGTATTAATAAATATAGATATAAATAATATGAAATATAAACAAAAATATGAATAAATAAAGCCAATAAATTAACATAAAACACTATGTACATTTGACACTGGAAAAGAGCCGAAAATTTCAGGTCTGATCAAAAGCCAGAGAAAAGAAATGGACAGAGAGGGGGCTTGCCTAACAACCAATGGGAGGTCATTCCAGAAGGGAGGACCAGCAACAGAAAAGGCTCAATCCCCTCTGAGGCTCCGCTTGGTCCTTGGCAACTCGAGCAGCGCCTGGTGCGTAGGGGTGGAGGAGCTCGGAGAGGTACGCTGGGGCGAGGCCATTTAATGATTTAAAGACAAATAGGAGAATTTTAAATTGAACGCTGAAATGCACTGGGAGCCAGTGAAGGGAGGCCAGAATTGGTGTTATGTGCTCAATCTTCCGAGCTCCAGTTAGTCGGCGGGCAGCAGCATTTTGGACCAACTGGAGACGTTTGAGGGAGGACTGGCTGACTCCAAAATAAAGTGCATTGCAGTAATCTAGCCGAGATGTAAGGAAGGCATAGATGACTGTTTCTAAGTGCTGATGGGAAAGGAGGGGCTTTACCTTAGCCAGCTGTCTAAGGTGAAAGATGCTCGGCTTTACAACAGTGCTGATTTGCTGGTCCAATTTAAGATCACTGTCCATTATAAAACTCAAGTTTGAGACTGTTGGCTTTTGATATGTAGCCAGGGGGCCCAGGTCAACAGAGTGGGATGGAGATGAGCCACTGGGACCGAACACCATAACTTCTGTTTTCTTTTCATTGAAATTTAGGAAATTCAGTGACATCCAGTCTTTGATGTCCTCTAGGCAGGACAAAAGTGGTCTTAAGGAGAAAGCCTCTTTTTTGCTTATATAGATATAGATTTGACAGTCGTCCGCATAGCAGTGGAAGGAAATACAGTGTTTTCTAAGGATGGAACCCAGGGGCAGCAAATACAATGAGAACAGCAATGGCCCCAAAATAGAACTCTGTGGAACACCCTACGATAGAGGGGCAGAGCGGGACTCAGAGGAACCTAGGCTAACAGAAAAAGTCCTGCCCGCTAAATAGGATCTAAACCACTCTAGAGTTAGAATACAGAGTTCAAGCTTGCCAACTGCAACCCTGGTTCGCCACACACAGAATAAGGTCACCCCAAGTCAAACACCGAGAAAGAGACGCACCATCACCTTGATGCACAGCCCCACTGGAACTCAGACACTGAGACAGAACCAACCCACTTCCTCCCGGAATTGCTGCTCCAGTGCAGCACCACATGGGAAGGTCCATACCAGGATGTTGAACAACCGACTGAAGCAGACAGAGGGTGTCCCAGTGCTGAATGTGCCTGAAATAGTATTCCCACTTAAAACAGTTGATGTTGAGGCCATGGACACCAAACTGGGTGATTCAGAGTTCAACTCAGCAGTTGTAAATTCAAATGGTCTATATATATATATATATATATATATATATATATATATATATATATATATATATATATATATATATATATATATATATATATACATATATATATATATATGTATATATAAATAATATCTGTCATTTTATAATCACATTGGTATAATGTTAGGTTCTTGCCCTTTGAGTTTATGCATAGTGTTTTCAAAGCTGTTCACTTGATAGACAATTTCTTTCTTTTAACTTTCATCATACCAAGGTTGCAGATATTGGTGGAACGTCATTGGATGATAGTGTCAGAAGAATGATGGCATTAATCATGACGAATCCACTGTCTCTGAAGTACAACAACCTCTTTGGACATTGTGGCAAGGGTGGCAAGAACAAGTTGAGAAACCTGCATCTTTTTGATGTTCTGTA
This sequence comes from Filicampus tigris, assembly GCF_054856515.1. Classification (NCBI taxonomy): domain Eukaryota; kingdom Metazoa; phylum Chordata; class Actinopteri; order Syngnathiformes; family Syngnathidae; genus Filicampus; species Filicampus tigris. The sequence goes on from NC_141219.1 coordinate 29,684,810, forward strand.
AATTTGAGTTTTTAATTGGCCATTGTAATTCCTTGTCCGTCTAAATATAGATGCCGTTTGACAAAACGTGATGTACATAAGTAGAAGCATGCCACATTATACCGCTGACTTAACTATATATATATATATATATATATATATATACATATATACATATATATGCATACATATATACATATATATATATACATACATATATATATATATACATATGTACGTATGTATATATATGGGTGCTTAGTCTGCCCTCATATTAGGGGTTTGACCGTTCACAAAAGTCATGGTTCAGTACGTACCTCGGTGTGGGGGTCACGGTTTGGTATGGGTTCGGTATAGCTATAAGTCTCTAATGCATAAGCCTAGTTTATTTTTTTAATTTAGTTTTAACAGAGAGCAAGTTACAATTCACTAGAAAGCAAAAAACATTCCCTGTTATAAAAGCACGAAATAGAATAAAAACTTGCGCATTAGGGTTGTTCATAAATAATAATAATAATAATAATAATAAAGATGAAACATAGGAAAACACACTTTCTTGTATGGATATATATATATATATATATATATATATATATATATATATATATATATATATATATATATATATATATATATATATATATATTTTTTTTTTTGTGAACGGAGGATGAGAAGTATTTTAAAAAGTACGGACTAAGCAGCACGAAAATGGGTTTTCGTCTGTCCCTCTATTTGTCCCTAACCGGGTCAAGTACCGCTGTTGGGTTCTTTTAAACAGCAAGACCATTGTACTCTTCTGCGATACCACGGAGCCCCCTTCATTAATTGCCTGCACAGTAACATTGCACAGGCGTAGTCTGCCCTCAAGTGGTTCAATCCATGGATTATGCCACAGGCGGCAGGACACCATTTCACTGACTGACAGAAACACGCCCAGCCTGTTTTATGTGTGCAATCCGGGAGGAGGTATTGGGCATAGGAAAAAGGTGGATAGCATATATAATATATCATATATATATATATATATATATATATATATATATATATATATATATATATATATATATATATATATATATATATAGGTGTTGTTCCGATGCCATTTTTTGGCCCCGATACCGATTCCAATACCCAGCCGTGCGGTATCGGCCGATGCCGACACTGTACCGGATACCAGACTTTTGGGAAAAAAAAAAAAAGATCTATATGAGCATTTTTTTCTTGTAATTCTAAAGAACTGCATACTCACTTGGATGTAAAACCATTGCTATCATGGCTTGGTCAGACTTAAAAACCTTTGTGAAACAGGAAATAATATACACGAGGTATCTTTGAGAGAGATTGTTTCGGATTAATTACAAAAGCTATAGGACATTATTATAAAAGTTTGTTTTGAGTATTAGTGACCCATCGCAACAACTTCCGCTCCCAAATCCACTTTGAAAACCAAAACAAGCAGTAGAAAAATCCAACAAGTTCAACTCCAAAATCCAAAATTGAGCAGGGTTTGTTGTTGCGGTCCATTCCCCTTGTTCATGCTCGCTGCCGCCGCCGCAAACTCTTGGTACTTGTTCATATGTTTCGTCCTCAAATGTTTTATCAGATTTGACGTATTGAACCTGGCCACTTTGGTTCCGCCTCTTGCAACATTCGCTATAGCTGGAGTTTCTATGTGGAAGTAGTTACATATCGCCGACATTATATCTCCTGTACCCCTATATATATATATATATATATATATATATATATATATATATATATATATATATATATATATATATATATATATGATTTCTTCAGAATACATTTTTTTTCTCTTTATTCAAGCAAAATGTTTAAAACAAAATTCACAAGTTTCAAAATAAAATTACAATTGAAACTCAAAAGGAGTAGGTTGAAGTTCAAAGAACTTATACACGTCCTACCCCTCGTTCACCAAATAAAAGACAATTCTGTGTTGCATAGTTTACAATAATAATACAAAAAATGATACAATTAATTAATGATGAAACAGAATGCAACTGCAAAAACAGGTCGTATAGTTATTAATGATATCACAAAATACAATGGAAAAACTGATCGCAACATCTTTTTTCCTTTTTTTCATTCATGGTCATATAAATTACATTGATGATGGAATAAGATAAAGTGTAAAACAGGTTCACAACAAGCTGCAGTTTGTATGTTTTATTTTAATTATTGTTTAACTTCTTCTGCGGTGAAGGTGATTTTTATAAAGCTTTTTAAATTGTACCAAGTTTCTGGCGGCTTTGATATCTTCACCAAGACAATTCCATAAATTTACACGTAACACACTTTTAAGAGTGGTTCAGGAATATGGTTTTTTAAAATACATTTTTTCCTCGGATTGTAGATTCCTTCTCTTCTGCTGAACATGTTTTGGATATTTACTGGAAGCAAATTTGTATGTATTTTGAACATCAACTGATATATTTTAAAGTCTACAAGGTCCTTAAATTTTAGAATATTTAACTTTAGAAAAAGAGGATTTGTATGATCCCAATATCCTGCAGAGCTAATAATTTCTATTGCATTTTTTTTTATTGCATTCAATGCTTCAATGTTACACTTATATGAATTTCCCCAGGCCCTATGGTCCCCACTATATATATATATATATATATATATATATATATATATATATATATATATATATATATATATATATATATATATATATATATATATATATATATATATATATATATATATATAGTAGGGAAGTAAATGATTCCAATATGCATTAAAGTAACAAAATAAAAGAATCAATTCCCAACTCTCAACTCTCTCATGTATCTGCTGTAAACAAACTGCATACACACATTGGGTAAATTACTTTGACTCTAGAACTGCCAAGCTTAGATTACTAATACGCCAACTCCAACGATCAACATCGTCGACAGTTAATTTTTGGGGGGAAAACTTTATTGATATTTTCCAATTTAAGTGCACACAAGCACAAAGAAGAAAAAATACTGCCTGAAATCGACAAGTATCAAAGATAAACAAGTTATGCCACGCAGTGGCACAAAGATTGGTTACAATATTTCACTCCAATTTAAAACACAAATATAAACCCCCACAAAAAAAACAAAGACGGAACCAAATGAAAAACAAAAGGCTGCAGAGCAATACAAAATGGTTGACTAACTACAAAAGTTACACATCAACAAATGGCAGCGTCTCCACGTATTTAATAAATGATGTCAATGTTTTAGAATATATTTGTTTTGAAAACCACTTAGACAGTACCTCTGACCTCTGGCGGTGGGATGTAAATGCAAACAGTCCTCAAGAGGACAAGCAGGTGGTAAACCAGGATACGCAACAAAATGTTTAGCTACATAACTACGGATCTGTAAGTACCTAAAGAAGTGTGTCCTAGGAATGTCAAAATCTTTAGTCAACCTATCGAATGAGAGAAATGCACCATCAGCAAACATGTCGGAGATCTGCACAATACCCTTATTAAACCACATTCTAAAATCTGAATCAGCCAAAGCTGGCAGAAAAAAAGGGTTTAATATGATAGGAGAGCAAATGAATAGCTGCTTAAAATAAAAATGTCGACGACACTGAAACCAAATATTCAAAGTATTTTGGACCACGGGGTTATTCAACTTGACACTATGGCCAATTGGTAAGGCAGAACACATAACCGTGATAGGCGAAGCAGGAGGGCCCGACTTGAGTTCTACAGAGGACCAAAGTGGTCCATGACCTTCCCTGAACACCCGAATCCAGGTAACTAGTTTTATGACATTAGCGGACCAGTAATAATACATAAAATTCGGCAGCGCTAACCCTCCTTTAGATTTAGAGCATTGTAACAAAGATTTACGAATTCTGGGTATTTTTTGTTCCAGATGAAGGAAGACACAGCCTCGTCTACTTTATTGAAAAATATTTGAGGTAAGAAAAGCGGGACCATTGGAAAAAAGTACATGAATCTTGGTAGAACCACCATTTTAACTGTGTTGACACGCCCTGCTAGAGAAATAGGCAACATTGACCAACGCGTAAAGTCAGTTAATTTTAATAGTGGACGCGTTATTTATTAATCTAATTATTTGCTGTTGTGTTTTTCTCTTGAAAATGCCTCGTCTCCCAGAACCTGCAATGCTTGTCTGCAACTCACATGCACAGTAGTGGTAATCCGTGTCAGCCGTGATGTAAACAGAAGTATTGTGGGTAATGGTGTCATGGCTCCCGAGTTAGCGTGAGCAACCGAGTCTGAATGTCTGGGTGCATTTCACAAAATTACTTAATACGATGTAAAGCTCCCTTTCATAGCTAATAACGCCGTGATAAATGAGCATCTAAAGAAGAAGCACGTTGGTGCTGATATCCGATTACATTTCTCACATTGGGACAGTCGTTTCTGAAAGCTGGCTTTCACAGGCTACCGTGCATATCCTGTTGTAGTACGCTAACATATTGTAGAATCTACTATGGATTATGGAGGCATTAGTCAGCGAACATCGAGCAGCAAGAGGATGTGCTGCCTCATGGTCACTGTGACTACGTACTCAGTGTTGCATTTCCGAATTGGAAATCTAATTTCTGCAGGCCCAGTAGTCGAAACATGGCATTCTGATTAATATTGCCTTTGTGGAATATGAGTTATGCAGTTTTGCCACTTGCTGTCAACTGAAAATGAAATCACAGTTGCTCGGATAATGAACAATCATGGCTCAGTTTCAGTACAGGTGAGCAGTTTCAACCAAAATGTTTAGGGAAACCACATAAACATTTTCAACATCTTATGACTCCCACAGGAATTAACCACAGTATGCCTAGCCTGAAGCCTTTGGGTCAGCCATGGGTTCCCCAACCCCTCTAAATCACTCAAGCCCTTGTCAGGTATTGGATCCATTCGATCAGCAGGGTTTGAGATCTGACTGCAATTTGCAACTCAAAGGTCCAGTCAACCACCACTAGCCCTCAAGTTTGCAAGACACAAGGTGACTAGTCACTTGCAAAGCTTCCTCTATTTTACATCAGAATGCTGATGACTATCACAACTGCACAGTACACACATTGCTGTTTTATTCTTCAGAGGAGCGATTGTCAGAACTAATGTATTCAGTATTCTTGGAATCATTTCCGCAATGTCTCAAGACCGATATCAGGGGTTGTTGCGATATTTACGCCTTGATATCAAGGACACTTGTTGAACAAATGCAGTAGGACACATTTGCTGCTATTTCAGACATTTGGGGGCGTTTTGTTTGTAACTGTATGCTGTCGTACAACCCAGGACAACATACTGTAACGGTTGACGAACAGTTATTTCCAACAAAGATCTGATGTCCTTTTCTGCAATACATTACTTCTGAAACTGCATTTAAAACTAATTTAATGCTGAATGATGATAACAATATCCGCCGAACGCCATTTTGAATGAGGATGGACCGTCAAAGAGTGACGTTGCTCACAAAGTATACGCTGCAGCAAATAAATAAAGTTGATTGCACGGTTCATTTTGAACCAAGGCCGAGCCGCATTGGGGGGTGGGCTTTCTTTTGAAAGAAAATGGGTTTGGCTTGCCAGTCAAATGTTGATACCCCTTAGGCAGAAATGCTAAACACAGTTTACAGGTAACGACTTTGGGTCCATGTGGAATCAGTCACAAATTACTGGAGACCAGAGCTGGGCATTCCGTCCCGGGGGAGGAACGGCCCATTTTTGGGATGGGGGATGACAACTTTTAAAAAAAGGGCCGGACTAAGCAAGGATTTTAGTCTGTCCCACTAATCGTCCCTCATGCATGTGACGTGCCAAAGTTCATCTCAACCTACTCGGCGAAATGGGCAAACGACAAAAATTGCCTCTGAACGCTTGTAACACGCCACTAGTTATCCAACTGCGCGTACTTACTTGCATTGGGAATGCCTCAGTGGGAACGCTGTGCATTGCACATGTTCAGTCTGCATGGAGGGGAGAAAAAAAGGAAGGAGAAGAAGAAAGAGTGCTGGCGCCGGAAATTTGAAACTTGAATGGCGCAGCCACTTTATTCGTGTACATTGGAGAGGAAAGGGGCTTTGCTTGGTAGTAGACTGGCAAAACAAAAAAATGTTTTTCACATCGCAATCAAGTGGCCGACACTGTGCACTCTTATGTTTGAACCAAACCGACGTCAGAGGTCGTGAAGCGTCGTGGCATCTGAATGCGCCTTCTGATTGGTGTAATGACCACCGTCGTAGTGTTGAAACTCATCAGTAAGCGCCTGGGGGGCGTTTACGCATGTTGGCGTCGCCAGTCATGACATTTGGTCATTCTGATTGGCTGTTAGCTAGCAAATCAGCGCTCGGAGCACCAATGGGAAGTGACAAAGGCGGAACAGTGAGCACGCCTTCGCTGCCTTAATCTTACAAGAGTGAGGGTTGATAATTTGATAAGTCTTTCACAACACCGTGTCAAGAACGTGGTGGTTTACTTCACGTGGGAGTTTGTGAGCGGGAATATAGCTGAATGCATTGTTCATGTTTTTATAATCCGCCCCCAATCAACAGCTTTCCGGTTGGATTTTTCTAACAATGAGAAATAGTGACTACCGCTGCCGATGGGTATGGAAGGGTATTACATCTTATGCATATGTAGAAGGTACTTTAATGGCCAGCGTCGCTATCTGTCGTTACGGTGTATTTTTCCAGCGTGACGTGCCGACAGCCGGCCGGACGCCACAGGGTCGGTCTATCCAGGCCTTAAGAGAACACTGCTCGGGTTCTGAGTCCCCAGAAGCAGCACTCTCCAGCACTCCCTCCTCTTTGGTGCATAAGCACAAACAACAGTCAAGGCCCGTCCGCCCACCCGAAAGCGGAGGGAGGCTACCCTCTCGTTCACCGGAGTGAACCTCAGTGTACAGGCGCTAAACCAGGAGGCAGTAAATATGCCCACACCTGCTCTGTGTCTCTCACCATGGGCAACTCCAGAGTGGAAAAGAGTCCAACCACTCTCGAGAGGACTAGTACCAGAGCCCAAGCTGTGTGTGGAGGCGAACTTATCACCGAATTTATCACGCTTGCACACCAGCTCAGGCTCTTTCCCTGCCAGAGATGTGTCATTCCATGTCCCAAGAGCTAGATTCTGTAGCCGGGGATTGGCCACTGCCCAGCTCTCTTACCTTTGGCCCTTCCCACAGTTGGGGAACCCATGGGAAGGCGGACCCACGTTGTCCTTTCGGGCTGAGCCTGGCCGGGGCCCATGGGTGCAGACCCGACCACTAGACTCTCGCCAACGAGCCCCACCTCCATGCCTGGTTCCAGAAGGGGGCCCCGGTAACCCCATCCGGGCAAGGGAAATCCAGGTCCAATATTTGTAATCATCATAGGGGTCTTTTGAGCCATGCTTGGTCTAGTTCCTGACCTGGACCTGCCATGGGTGACCCTGCCAGGGGCATAAAGCCCCAGACAACTTAGCTCCTAGGATCATTGGGACACTCAAGCCCCTCCACCATGATAAGATGACGGCTCATGGAGGGGAACTTAAAATTACCCAGGAATAATTCAATTACCATGGCAGAATTTGATACAGTAGATCAAAAAACTGTAACAGATTTGGTTCAGCAGTTGAAACCATCAACTAGCTGTCTTGACCCATTACCGTCTGACTTTTTCAAAACTATTGGGAAATCTGTTCAAACTGAATTACGGCAAATAATCAACAGCTCACACTTCAGTGAGGCGAGCTTCCTAAACCCTGAAAGTAGCTACTGGCATGCCCCTTCTGAAAAAGAGAATGCTGGATGTCTCCTTTTTAGTAAATTGGAGACCCATCTCAAACCTTCCCTTCTTATCCAAGATTGTCGAGAAAGTGTTTTTTAATTAACTCAGCAAATTCTTTAACTCAAACTGACTTTTTGATAAATTCCATTCAGGATTCCGACCTCATCACACCCCAGAAACAGCTCTTATCAAACTACTAAATGACATTGAGATTGAACACTGATGGAGGGAAGGTGTCGGTGCTAGTCTTATTGGATCTTAATGCAGCATTTGATGCAGTTGATCATAACATACTGTTGAATGGGTTGGAAACTTGGGTGGTATTAGCGGTATATGGAACCGTCCTAAAGTCCTTAGAAACAGTCATCCATGCCTTCGTTACATCTCGGCTAGCTACTGCAATGCATTTATTTTGGAGTCAGCCAGTCCTCTCTCAAACGTCTCCAGTTGGTCCAAAATGCTACTGCCCCCCTACTAACTGAAGCTCGAAAGATGGAGCATATAACACCAATTCTGGCCTCCCTTCACTGGCTCCCAGTGTATTTCAGGGTTCAATTAAAGATTCGCCTATTTGTCTATAAATCTTTAAATGGCTTCGCCCCGGCGTACCTTTCTGAGCTCCTCCACTCCTACGCACCTTCCCGCAGCCTCAGGTCTGCGGACCAGGCGCTGCTCGAGGTGCCGAGGACCATGCGGAACATCAGAGGGGATCGAGCCTTTTCGATTGCTGGTCCTTCCTTTGGAATTACCTCCCATTGAAGACACATTTCTATTCTCTGGCTTTTGATCAGACCTGAAATTTTCGGTTATTTTCCGGTGTAAATTGTATATAGTGTTTTATGTTAATTTATTGATTCACACTTGTGTATTATGTCCTTTTTATTGTTTATTATTTATTGTTTATTGTTTGTAAAGTGCTTTGTTACAGCTATAGCTCTTATGAAATGCGCTGTATAAATTGCATTGTATTGTATTGTATAAAATAGTTTAGGTCTGTAGTGTATGATTAGTATTAAATATTAATTTGATAAATGGGCGGCGATTGGGTTAATGCCTGCACTAACTCTCGCTCGCCGCCAGGGGGCACCACGCCCATTTTGAGTTGATTCTTTGGACAAAACGGACAAAACGGACGAAAAAGCCCTCGTAGTTCAGTCTTAATATATGAAGGTGCTACATTAAACATTTGTAAGTCCGATTTACCAGATAAGTGATTGAAACTTTGACCCAAACACACACAATTCACACTAGATTTCTATAAATGACAATGATTTATTTTCTACAAGTATGGAAATCTAAACGAGACACACTACAATGGTCAGAAGCGGAAATAGAAACACAATAAAGAAATCCTATACTAAGACAAGTCTAAATAAATGAAGAATGAACAGGTTTAAAAGGAAAGGGGCATTGGGACCGGACGAGGGGTGTGTGTGTATGTGTGTGTTGTGCATATGTGCGTGCGTGCGCATGTAATGAGCAGTGAGCTAGCGTACCAGGCTAAAGTTAGCTGACTTTTGCAAAGCTCTACTTGATACCAAAATTAATTATGCACCAATCGTATGGCCCGTAGGGGATTGCAAGCTGCACTTACGGGTTTTGGTTGGCGTCGCTGGACGGTAGAAGGGGAGGAGGAGTTGCCGAGGAGAGTGACGTCACAGGGGAGCCAGAAAAAGAAGAAAAGTCGAGTCCAAAAATGAAAAACGAAAAGCAAAGTTCAACCAAGGAAAATTGGTCGCAACAGTGACGGGGTTCTGCGGTTCAGCACGCGGCGTGGTTCAGACCACCAGGACTCGCATCCTGGGGGGGTGAGGTCTCGGCCAAGCAGTCAGAGATGGCTTGATTGAATCAAGACCCAGGGGGTCGGTGTCCTGAAGCTGGTTTTGGCTTTGTTGTGACCCCCCTGCTGAGACAGCACGTCCACGCTATCTGGGGTTGAAAGGGAAAGACCATGCGTTGGGCTTCCTTTGGCTTCGGCAGGTCGCTCCAAAGGCTGGGTGCTGGCACTTCAAAAGGGCCAACTATGTGTATCCCTGGACTGGCTGGGTCAAGCTCTGTGCTCACCGGATCTGGCATCCATTTCGATACAGGAAAGGAGTTACTTTTTGACCATTGGAAGTTTTGAATCTGATCGAATGGTCATGACATGGGGTCCGTCAGTCGTTGGACCCCATCTGTTCAGTCTGTATATGTTACCTTTGGGTCAAATGCTTCCGAACACCAATGTTGGCTATCACAGTTGCAGATGACACACAGCTATATCTATCAATGTCCCCAAATGACAGCAGTTCAATCAACGTATTGTGTCACTGTCAATTTAACAACTGGATGGGCCAAAACAAAACAGAGGTAATTGTTTTCGGCAATAAAGAAAAGAGGATTGCTGTTATAAAACACCTGAGGTCACTGTCCTTAGAAACTAAAGACCAAGTCCGAAATCTTCGGGGATTGATAGACTCAAATCTGACTTTCAGCAAACATACAGTATAAAATAAATCACTAAAAGAGCCTTTTACCATCTGAAGAACCAGTTGCTCCAAGCAGACCAGGATAAACTTATCCATGCTTTTATATCCAGTTGATTATTGTAACGGTCTTCTTATTGATCCCTCTCAAAAGATCATCAAAAGGCTGCAGCTCATTCAGAATGCTGTAGCTCAGGTTCTGGCCATAACAAAGAGATCAGAACATATTATTCCAGTTCTAAAGGCTTTACACTGGCTCTCAATTAGCTGGAGAATAAATTTCAAAATTTTGCTACTGGTCTATAAATCACTGAATTATATACTACATATATTAAGGAAATGCTAATTGAATATAAAGCCTGTAGGGCTCTGAGATCTGCCGACTTGGGTAATTAGGGGAGCCCAGAGTTTGATGTATACATGGTGAAGCTGCATTTAGCTGTTATGCTGCACACAAATGGAATTCGCTGCTGACAGAAGAGAAGACAGCCCCGAGTGTAGATGCTTTTAAATATAGGTTAAAAACGGCTTTTTTTCTCATAGCTTTGATTAAGGTACTCTCAACAAATTTAAATCTTATATACTGTGTATATATATATATATATATATATATATATATATATATATATATATATATATATATATATATATATACACACACACAGTAAGGCGGCACGGTGGTCGACTGTTTAGCACGTCCGCCTCACAGTTCAGAGGTAGTGGGTTCGATCCCGGCTCCGGCCTCCCTGTGTGGAGTTTGCATGTTCTCCCCGTGCCTGCGTGGGTTTTCTCCGGGTACTCCGGTTTCCTCCCACATTACAAAAACATGCATGGTAAGTTGATTGGATACTCTAAATTGCCCCTAGGTGTGATTGTGAGTGCGGATGTTTGTCTCTCTGTGCCCTGCGATTGGCTGGCAACCAATTCAGGGTGTCCCCCGCCTACTGCCCAAAGACAGCTGGGATAGGCTCCAGCACGCGAGGAAAAGTGGTACAGATAATGGATATATACAGTATATATATATATATATATATATATATATATATATATATATATATATATTACACATGTTGACATCTGCAATTTACATTTACCAAATAGGTCTGTTCATATCATGCCGTGTCAAGCCTTAACACATGGCTACTACGCACTTGTGCCCACCTTCATTTAGCTTTAATTGACAATTTTAACTTATTCTGGAGTTGTCAGTCGTTTTATCAGCCGGACGGTGTGCATCCTAATTATTTAGGGTGCTCCATTTTAGCTGCTAACATCCACCATGCCGTCAATAACTCCACTCCCAGCTGACTCAAGATAACTACTTGCACCTGTTCCCACTTCCTCACACCACAATAACAATTTCACTACAGCCACCGACAGACCTGTCTCAGCTGCTCACACCACCACCCTCCTCACCGGCTCTCCCTGCAGGCCCCCGTTAGCATCACCACCACCGGTCAGCTTCCCCATCCAAACTATCACTGTCAGACGCTTCCCTCGCACACACAAAAAACGAGGTCTTAGTAATGGGAATCTTGTTTATTTTAACTATTCTTTTCCGTGCCATCGTGACCGCACGTCCAGCACAAAAATCAACCTGGCCGTGCTGAACGTGCGCTCCCTTACAAACAAAACTTTTATCATTAATGACCTGATTTTAGACAACAATTTACAAGGTATTCTTTCATCTGAGACATGGCTAGGTACAGATGCCCCAGTTGCTCTCACCGAGGCTTGCCCATCGAATTTTAACTTTTTATTTTCTACCAGGGATGGGAAAAGAGGGGGTGGGACTGCATCAATTTGTAATAATACTCTTTTCTCAAAGGAGATCATTTTTAACAGCTATTTATCATTTGAACATCATGCCTTTGTTTTTAGCAGTCCCCCTATACTCTGCGTTACCGTGTATAGACCTCCCCATCACTCCCCTTTTTTTATTCAAGAGTTTTCAGACTTCTTATCCATTTTATATTCTACTTATAACAGAATTTTAATAACCGGCGATTTTAATGTACACGTCGATGATATCTCGGACCCGCTGTCCAGAGAATTTTTAAACCTTTTAAACAGCATGGATTTCAAACAGCATGTCTCACAGCCGACTCACAACAGAGGACACACCCTCGATTTGGTCATTACCTATGGCCTGACCGCGGGTGTGTAATCTGTTGTTGACCTGGCTGTGTCAGACCATTACTGTGTGTATTTTAACATCGCCGGTTTTAACCATCCAGCAGCCTCGGTGAGAACAGTGAGCAAACGCTACCTATCTTCTGAGGTGGCTGCAAATTTTATCGACATTTTAAAGTGCACTCCTGCCAACATTTTACCTGCACCCTGTGATCTTATTGTTGACAATTTTAACCAGAACCTGAAATCAGCCCTGGACTCAGTAGCTCCACTTTTAATAAAAATGACAAAAGCAAAGACAGTACCCCCGTGGAGAAACAATTCAATCACAATTTCAAAAAGAAAATGCAGGAGTGCACAAAGGAGGTGGAGAAGGAGTAGACTTACAGTACACCGAAATATTATGTGAACAACTAAAATGCTACAATAAAACAGTCAAACAGGCAAGAATTTCCTATTTCTCAAACCTCATTACAGTTAATAGAAACAACCCCAGATTCCTCTTCTCCACCTTTGAACTTTTAACTAGCTCTGATCTTAACAAGTCCCCACAGAGACCAACAGACGCTCTCTGTGAGGACTTTGCAGACCACTTCAGAAGTAAAATCAAGAACATAAGATCCAGTTTTTTAGCCCGTCAAACCATAAGTTTCAGTAAACCTGGACAATCACATTTACCTGAGGAAACACTGGAAAGTTTTGCCCTGGTTGACGCAAGGTAAATCTCCCAGGTAAATCCAACAACCTGCCTTTTGGATCCAATTCCCACATTTCTTTTTAAGACATTTTATGGATTCTTTGAGGAAATTTTTTTTAAACATAGTCAATTGCTCTCTCCAGATGGGTGTCTTCCCCGCCGCCTTTAAAATGGCGGCGGTGAAGCCCCTTCTGAAGAAGGGGAAGTCTGACCCCAGCGTTTTTAATAATTACAGACCTGTATCCAACTTACCATTTTTAAGTAAGATTTTAGAAAAACTGGTGTTTCTCCAGTTAAATCACTTTTTAAACACAAATAATACTTTAGAGAAATATCAATCTGGTTTTAGGATGAACCACAGTACTGAGACTGCTCTTTTAAGGATTTTAAATTATATTAGGTATACTGCAGACGTGAGAAAACTCACAGTCTTGGTGCTACTGGATCTAAGCGCTGCTTTTGATACAGTAGATCACCAAAATTTTATTAAGTAGACTTAAAAACCTAGTGGGCATCTCTGGTACTGTTTTGAACTGGTTTTATTCCTATCTCACAGACCAATCTTTTTTTGTAAGTATGGATACTTGTTTCTCGAGAACCCATGAAATTAAATGTGGGGTTCCCCAAGGTTCAATTTTAGGCAACTTCATATGCTTCCCCTTGGGGGTGTCATCAGGAGACACGGCGTCAGCTTCCACAGCTATGCTGATGACACACAGCTGTATATTGCCGTGTCTCCTGATGAAACAGGACCCATTGATACCCTTTTAAATTGCATTTTAGATATTAAGTCATGGATGGCAGAGAATTTCCCACAGCTCAATCAGGACAAAACTGAGGTTTTAGTTATCGGCCCTGAAGGTCAGAGAGAGAAACTTTTACCAAAACTACAAGATTTTAAACCCTCAGAATGTGTGAAGAATCTGGGCATCATCTTTGACTCTGAGCTCAGTTTTATTCCTCATATTAAAAATGTAACCAAGATAGGTTTCTATCACCTTAAGAACATCGCCAGAGTCTGCCCGTTTCTCCCACTGGCTAACACGGAAGTGCTGATGCATGCTTTTATTTCCTGTCGTTTGAATTATTGTAACGCCCTGCTCTCTGGCCTCCCCAAAAAGAGTATCTTTTCTTTACAACTACTCCAGAATTCAGCAGCTCGGGTGCTGACGAGAACCAGAGGGCGGGAGCACATTACACCAGTTTTAAAATCGCTGCATTGGCTACCCGTGTGTTTCAGGATCGATTTTAAGGTACTTTTATTAGTTCATAAATGTCTTAATGGTCTTGGGCCATCTTATTTATCCGATTTGCTTTTATCATATCAGCCCTCGCGGATCCTGAGGTCCTCTTGCGCCGGCCTTTTAATTATTCCAAGGGTGAGGACCAAAACGTATGGCGAGGCAGCATTCAGCCATTTTGGTTCTCAACTTTGGAATAGCCTGCCAGAGGACATCAGGTCCGCAGAGACTGTTGATGTCTTTAAGAGGAAGCTCAAGACACACCTATTTAATTTGACTTTTACCTAATTTATCTTTTCTTTTGACTCAAGATTATTCTTCTCTTAGTTTAGTGATTTTAGTTCTTCAATTATATTACTGTTGTTGTTAGCTTTTAGCTCCAGTGTTTCCTCATGGGGGGCCCTCCGCGTTGGGGGGGGGGGGGTGGCTGCCCTTCCCCCAGGGGCCGTCATTGCAGGGGCTCCTTGGGTCCGGGTGGTCGGGGGCCTCTAGACTTTGTGTGGGGTCCACCCGGCCGGTCCGGGCCGGGGGTCTCTGAGATGGTGGCACTCCCTGTGGCCCGTGGACTGTCACTCCCCTCAGCGTGAACGAGCCCCCCTTGGGTACCCTTTCCCATATGGTTCCTCTGTGCCTTGTCATGTCTTTTTGAACAAAGCTTATACGGTTGTGTGCTTTGTGTGTATATGTGGGGTGTGTGTGTGTAGGTGCGAATGCTGATGTACTGGCGGATATATATTTTTGGGTTTGTTGGGAGGGAGGGCGGAAGCGGGTCTTCCTTTTTATGTTGTTTATGTTGTGTTTTGGACATTTTTACTGGACAGGACTTTGAGTTGCATTCTTTTTGTATGAAAAGCGCTATAGAAATAAATTTGATTTGATTTGATTTGATCATCACTTGATCATAAGTTATTACCTCCAGCAGTACTTAATAAAAAGTTCCTGTCATTCATGGAGCTTCATGTAACAACATGAATGCGCGAGTCAACTCTCGGCCAAGGAATTCGATTGCCTTTACACCGTTGACAACACCTCATAGGGCTGAGAAGTTATTGTTTGTGACAATAATTACTGTCACGATTTCATAAAATAAAGTAGACACATCATAGACACAAAATACAAGCAGGAACAAACCTAAGTAAAACGAAGCGAATAAACTGCAAAAAAATAAGTCACTGTGCTTTTTAGATATGATTTAATGAACTTAATGCCATCAATTGCCATATGTAAAACGTAGTGATTCTGATTGGCTGTTCACAATCAAAATGCAAATCATCTGCCGGTGACAAATGATGTCAAGCTACGGCACCATCAATCGGACAAACTACAATAGACGCCATTATTAGAGTCTGATGCGCTCGTTTCTTATTTACCTTTTTTTTTTCAAATCACCTCGAAACTTTACCTCCATGTAGTAAAAGAAAATTAGAACTAACTGAAATTGTAATTATTATAAATAGAAAAAAGAATAATGAAAAAGAAAAAACATTTAGTCCGGTCAGTTTTGACTTCAATACATATTTTTGCTTTTATTACAAATGCCCTGTCTGTGTGTTTCTATCTATCTATCTATCTATCTATCTATCTATCTATCTATCTCTCTCTCTCTCTCTCTCTCTCTCTCTCTCTCTCTCTCTCTCTCTCTCTCTCTCTCTCTCTCTCTCTCTCTCTCTCTCTCTCTCTCTCTCTATCTATCTATCTATCTATCTATCTATCTATCTATCTATCTATCTATCTATCTATCTATCCATCCATCCATCCATCCATCCATCCATCCATCCATCTATCTTGTTAGACCAATTATCGATTATATGTTATGCATCACTATTATTTGTGTGTAAATGGCAAATGGACTGTCACTTGTATAGCGCTTTTCTACCTTTGGTACTCAAAGCGCTTCACACTGTACCTCATCTACCTCCTGATGACACAGCATAGGGAGCAACTGGGGGTTCAGTATCTTGCTCAAGGAAACTTCAACATGGTCACAATGGCCAGGGATTGAACCCACAACCTGCCGGTTTGGAAAGGACCACTCTACTACTGAGCCATGCCGCCCCCAGCGTGTAAATTAATTTGAGAACAATGATGATTTCATTTGTGGTTTACAGTCTGTGATTATTTATTTACTGGACAAAATATCAGTTCCAATATTTATATTTAAAAAATAAATCTTATTGATACAAATATTGATCAAAGGTAGTGATGTCCCACCACACCATAGAGTGGAAACATTTAATATTATAGACCACACTATATAGTTAAATATGCTCATAAGTTAACTTTACCAGCTAGAGTATGGCAGCAAATTTTGCATTTTCCTTTTAAGGTCCTGAAATCATTATTGAATAAATTAATCCCCGATTTTTGAAAAAGTAACTTAAAAGTAACTTAAACTTGAGTAACACATTACTCTACAAATACAGTAATATTGTAAAGAAACATATTACTTTCACATGCAAGTAACTAGTAATGTGTAATATATTACATTTTGGAAGTAACTTGCCCAACACCGTGTGTGTGTGTGTGTATATGCCCCTAGGTGTGATTGTGAGTGCGGTTGTTTGTCTCTGTGTGCCCTGCGATTGGCTGGCAACCAGTTCAGGGTGTCCCCCGCCTACTGCCCAAAGACAGCTGGGATAGGCTCCAGCACGCCCCGCGACCCTTGTGAGGAGAAGCGGTACAGATAATGGATGGATGGATATATATATATATATATATACATATATATATATATATATATATATATATATATATATATATATACATATACATATATATATATACATATACATATATATATATATATATATATATATACATATACATATATATATATATATATACATATATATATACATATATATATATATACATACATATATACATATATATATATACATACATATATATATATATATATATATATACATATATATATATATATACATATATACATACATATATATATATATATATATATATATACATATATATATATATGTATATATATATATACATACATATATATATATATATATATATATATATATATACATATATATATATATATACTGTATTTTAGAAAATGTTTTTAGTTTTCTGTTACTGTGTTTAAATGTTGTCAATGTACATTCTAGTCATTTTTGTAATGTACTTTAGTTTTCTCTGATTTGCTTTTGAATGGTAACTGTTGTTTGTAAATGCTTGCAGGTATTGTGTTTTTGCTTGTGTGAAGCACATTGAGTTGCCTTATGTAACAAGTGTGCTTTATAAATAAAACTGCCTTGCCTTACCTTTGATATATTTTTTACATCCGTGCATATTTTAAGCGGTTTAAATCGATTTAATTTGATGAATTGTTGCATCCCTATCTGTTGTTACTTGGTATTTTTGTGTTCTGCATCCAGCCCTGTTCTGTGTTCTTACTTTGCATTTTTGTATGTATAGACTTCTATGATTTTGGTGAATTTGACCGAGGTGAGATACCAGAGAGATACTGAGCTTTGCCGATAAATGTAGCACTAGACTGTAGCGGATGTCACTGTATTTGATTCATGGCCGCAGATATATTCAACATTAGGTTGGGATTTAATTCCTCTTCACTTAAAAAAAAGCACTGTAACCATAATTCATTATTTCAAGTTTCACATGAAACATTAAGGTTTTTTTCACACTCCTCAACTCGGTTGGACTACAAATTCCCTCAAAAGCTGGTGAAGGACCCCTCGTCGGATGACACGCTGAAGGCAGTACTGACGCAGCGATCTGGGATAGCCGACGACTGTTTTCAGGCACAAGTCAACGGGATCCAGGACGCGCCACGACAGAGTAAATCCGTGTGATCGGGAAGAGCGGAGGTCGAAGTGTGTTTCAATTCCCGTTTCAGCTACACGGCGGCGCTTCCGACGTACAGGGCGTGCGTGAACGCGGAAGAGATCAACCGGTAAGTAGTGACGTGCCTCTTGGGTCGAAACCCTGAAGCGTGTGCCGAGTAATGTAGATGAGTAGTTCTTGAACGGCGGGTTGATTCGCCTGTTGATGACGTACGTGGTGACGTTGGAAGCCCCGCGAAGCGGGTGTACCACGTGACTGATTCAGGAAATGATTCACTAGGTTTGAGTGTACAGTAGTTCGAAATAAAAGCGACAGTGAAATGCTTCCAAATCTATACAAACTTGCGATCTCATATCTATGCACCCGTGTCAGTACCATGTGAAAAGAGTTTTTTTTAAAGCAGATGAAATCCTCTGCAAAAAAAAAAAGAAACCGCCTGAGTCCAAAACCTTTGGAGAAAAAATACTGTTTTTAAATAAAAATGAAGAAACACTTTATTTTACCTCCTTAGTTCACATTTTCACTTGTTGCATAATCACAAACATAAACAAAGTAACATAGAACAATTCCTGTTAAAACACTCTTAAAATAATATTTTTTGTATTCGGAGCATGATTTACACTCCACCGTTTTATTGCAAGCACCAAGCATGTTATACATTTTTCTGTCCACACGATGGTGTAGTCGAGGAAATGAATCATCTTAAAGCCCCTACGTGTGTAAGAAGTATTTCCCTGCATGGCTTGACTTTATGGGGCTTCATTTTGCCATCACTACCGGTAAGTCGGTATGAAACAGAGGCAACGTCTTCTCACTACCATACTCAAACGCACCTGAACTTCTGACGTATTGTTCAAAATTCAATAAAGATTTGCGATCATATACCAGCCGAGACAATAGCAAAATGATACGAGAAGCATGGGAGCAAGAAGTTGAGACTTCATCCCCGTTTGGACCTATTTAGCCTCAAAGATAGATTGATGGGCTGGGGGTGGGGTCTGTGGGAGTTTTGGTGGTGGTATGGGTTTGGGGTGATTGTAGTACGCTGCATGCGAGGGTTTGGCACCCAGCTATCCTCTGATCCGATCTCTGCCTCTTGACAATCTTGTCACATCTTGCTGACAAATCCACTCAAGCCATTCAGTGGCCCTGAAAGGGGTGAGCGTGTGTGTTTGTGTAGTTTTCATGGAGAACGGTAGATCGTTAAATAGTTAGATCATAGATCAGAATTTTGCTCTGAAAGTAACTTTTAAGTCCGCTGATAGTGTAGTGGTACACACGCCTGAGTTGTGTGCGGGCAGCGTGGGATCAATTCCCGCTCAGTGACAGTGTCTATGTGTGCCCTGCGACTGGCTGGCGACCAGTTCGGGGTGTAGTCTGCCTTCGCCCATTGACGGCTGGGATAGGCTCCAGCAACTCCCCGCGACCCTATATTGGATAAGCGGTTTGGAAGATGACATGACAAGTAACTTTTAAATAGAAGGAATTATAGGCCTGTATTATATCACTGATAAAACAGCAATTTCTTAAGTATGAAGTCATATTTTCTTTATTTTAGATGTTATGACAGCTTACAAATATACATAAGTAACACAAAATGACCACAGTGTTTTTCTACTCCTAATGCTTAGTGTTGCTTACACACACTAGTTATAGACTGATTTGGAATTATCCAAACTCGAACTCTTGACTTAGTTTAAATAAATGCCTTTGAGCACTTGTAAAGGGTTTTTTCAATCCAATCGAATCCAAAGAAAAATGTAGTCTTTTTTTTTTTTTTTACTATAACAAAAAGTGCAGGGAGTTCACAGGCGCAGCAGCATGTCTAATGAAATTAAACAAAAACTAACAAATGAATAGCTCACTAAAGTATTATAGAGTAGATTAAGTTTAACAAAAATCAATATAAGTGAAATGTTAATATTTCACTTATCAGTAATTATAATGATCTTTTCTTAAAGTTCAAAAACAAAAAAATTGCATCCTTAATTACTGGCCCGCAGGTCACTTGTGAAGTACCAGCAAGAACTTAACATTTCATATCAAATAACCTAGTCTTAAATAGTTTGCTTATCAGCCATTGATTAAAAAAAGAGGCATATATGCAGCAAAATGCCAAATGTCTGCCCCAATAATTGGCCCGGCTGATAATTGGTCTATCACTAACACATACATATATAAGGTATTAGACAACATTTTTCTGCTACCAAAACAACCACCACCACCACATTGTTGCTGTAACAAAACATTGTACTAATATTTAACTGCAGTACATTTATTTTCTTTTGAAGCAAAGCTAAATTGAAAAAACTCTGCTGTAATGTAATTTTATAAAATAACATTTATTAAAATGTATTTTAAAAAGTATTCCTTTATTTATTGCTTCTGCATAGAGCTGCAAAAAAAATTAAAGCTCACCAAACCTTAACTATTTTTAATTAATTTAAGCTTTTAATGTTTTTCTACTAAACTAATTTAAATTGAAACAACACTGAATCTCTACAAAACACAACAACATATAAATGTACACCTGTAAAACAAAAAGAGGAGAAGAAAAAAACATCCTGATGAGTTTTGTATAGTTAAGATTGGCAATGAAAAAACTAAGTGCCTCTGCTTTGAGCATCTGGTCTGGTTTCTCCTGTCAAAAATTATCTGCCCTGTTTTGGAGAAGATTCTCTCAGGAGGGACAGACATTGCTACAATCCATCCGGCATCAAGCAGCAACATTTGCATTAGGGACACTGACACCTTTATCATAGAATATGTTTGCCTTGTTTTTTTCCCCTTTATTCTGCCTTTGTATTGCCTTTAAAGTTTATATGTGTCCAGATATATACAGGTATAAATCCTTTGCCTGCTGTCCCTCATTTCCTTTATTATTCCTCACCAGCATTATCTCTCCTCTGTGTGCTCTTATTGCCCACTTCAGTTCTGTGCAGTCATTGACTAATTGACAATTAGTCTCTGACAATTATTAATTGGCAATCATGTGCATGTCCAAGTGAACGATGGGAACGGCTACCAATACACGTCAGTATTGATGGTTGGCGTTTGATTCTCAGTTTTGCCATTTAATGTGTTTTAATGTGGCGCAAAATAAAAATTTTGAATGGCAAACTGCAATGCGAAACCGCTTATTTTGAGCTTTGTTTAATGTCATATGACATTTATCATATTTCTTATTATTAAATTGTATGTTTTTAAATAAGGCCCCACAGTGGCCTACTTGTTAGCATATCCGCCTCACAGTCAGAGGTCGTGGGTTAAAATTTGGCCTCCGGCCTTCCCGTGTGGACTTCGTTCTCACTGTCCCTGTGTGGGTTTTCTCCGGGTATAGTATTCCAGTTTTCTCCCACATTTTAAAAACATGGATGGTAGATTAATTGAAGACTCTAAATTATCCCTAAGTGTAAATGGTTGGTTGTTTGTATGTGCCCTGCAATTGGCTGGCAACCAGTTCAGTGTGTACCCCGACTCCAATCCAATCCAAAGTCGGCTAGGGTAGGCTCCAGCACACCCGTGACCTTCGTGAGTGATACAGAGGATCAATGGATGGATGCGTAAAGATCTGTTCTATCATGACAATATTACAATGTACACAAATATGTGTGAACATTTTTAGTTCACTTTAATATTTGTTTTGTAGATATGAATATAACTTTTAATAAAGTACACTTACATCATAGACACATTTTCATAGAAAACTGCAAGTTCCTGCAAGTTAATGCAATAAATTGTTAAGAATAATAACTTGAATAGTAAATTTATATAATTCGAATGTGTTTTTTTTTGTTTTTTTACTGATTTTAAGTCAGATTCATACCTCTGGGATCAAAAACGTATATATCTAGCGATTTAAATTTTTATGTAGTCAGTTGTTTATATAAATTGATATTGAATTATGACTTGATAATTGATAATTATGACTTATTGAATTCAAACAAAACTGTCTATTCTTTGAAGTATGAACAAAAAAACTGTAGGAAAAGCATTGTTAATCTTGCGTAGCCATAATTTAATTTCTAATACGACACAACGACTGCTATAGAATTTCAAATAAAAGTAAAAGTCAATGAATGTGTCATGTCATGTCATCTTCCAAACCGCTTATCCTATATAGGGTCGCGGGAAGTTGCTGGAGCCTATCCCAGCCGTCAATGGGCGAAGGCAGACTACACCCCGAACTGGTCGCCAGCCAGTCGCAGGGCACACATAGACACTGTCACTGAGCGGGAATCGATCCCACGCTGCCCGCACACAACTCAGGCGTGTGTACCACTACACTATCAGCGGACTCAATGAATGTGGCAAAGGTAAAAAAAAAAAAAAAAAGAGAGAGAGAGAAAAAAGCCAAATTATTTGTCAGTGATCTATATGGTTTCATTTCAGTTGACCATGTTTAAACATACATCACTGCAGTGTGGTAAGAAGTTGAATTTGTGAAATGATCTTCTTACCTCAGCCATTGTCATTATCTTCAGTCAATTCAGTCAGAGGTTCCTAAAGGTGCCACAGAGTTGGCCATTCTTTGAGTCCCATGAAACAACTGCTCCCAACTCTCCTGTTCACACAAGTACTAATGCAAAAGCGTCATCCCACGCAGCAGTTTCTACCTCTACAATAAGCACACACGCACTCTGCCTCTCTCTCCCTCTCTATCGTTTGCACACACACACGCACGCACACACACACGCACACCCACACACGCACGCACACACACACACGCACACGGGTCCCCCCCCCCCTCACACACACACACACACACGTCTACCCCCTTAGAGTCACAGGGCAGTCTCAACACAGCTGGCTGGAAGAGGGCATGACACTCATCTTTCACAGAGATTTGATCAAAAGGAACCACAAAGACTTGAGGCTCTTCTAATCCAGTCAGGGGAGACTCATACTCTTTCCCCCTCTCTCTTTCTGTGAGCAATGCCCTAAATCAGCGGCGCACCTCTCCATGCACATAGCCAAGTGGATTCACCTTAACACAGCCCTGTGAACAGCCTCCGTAACAAGTTATGCATTGTGCCGTCAGGAATGTGTCAATGTCTGTGCTGGATGTTTCTTGGGAAGAGGGGGACATGAGCAAGGACCAGTGAGCCTCAACATTTACTGTACCTCATAGTTCTAATCTAATTTGACTAAAACACCGTAATGCACACAAAATATTTTTTCATTAGGAAATAAGGATGAAGAACAATGTTTGACATCGGTATCAAAACCATTTTTAATCTTAGGGCTTTCTAAAATGTTTTACATGTTATCGGTTTCACTAATTTCTTTGTGAGTAGAGGAAAATCCTGACCCACTGTATTTAAAGTAAATATTAGATTAAAAGCAAAAAACATTCATCAAGGCAGTCCAGTTTATGGGTCTGTAAGTATCAATCCTTTTTTTTTTTCTTTTAAATAGACATTTGTGACTGTTGCAGCATGAAAACTTTAGGTCAAGTCAAAGTCATGGTTTGAAGTTGGAATAGCTTGTTTGCAAAGGTTGACTTCAAGACTTCAAGACTACAAGACTTCAAGACCGTATCTCACTGAGCAGAGAAGGCATGCGAGGGTAGCGAATGTTGAAATCGATAACTTTTCTGAGGAAAACCAGGTGGTCCTTAGCGACTATTAGTGATACTTTGTGACAATTAGTGTTGCCAACTGCTCAGTAAGAAAGTCGCGATTGGCTGCCCTAGAAGTCAAGTGATCCAAGTTTTTTTTGTTTCGACAATGACAATGATCTTCCTATTTTTGTGAGGAGAAAACTCTCTTACCGTGCTGACAGTTTCGGCTGTCACTGCAGCCTTCCTCGGAGCTGTCACTGCTTCCACGTGACGTGTCTAAAAACAGCTGACCGGGTCGGGGGAACCTTCAAAATAAGGCTCCCCGACCCAATCAAAGCTGCGCTCCAATGCCCCACCGCTGTTGAAGGAAGGCTGCAGTGAGAGCTGAAACTGTCAGCACGGTAAGAGTTTTCTCTTCCCAAAAATAGGAAGATCATTGTCATTGTTGAAACAGAAGAAGCTTTTATCACTTAATGAATAAGAAGACAAGATGAACATTATTGGATTGTCCTAGAAGTCGCTAAATGACGCCATAACCCAAGTTGCATAATTGTACTTTTGACTGTACAGTTTAGCCTGGGCCATGTTAAGCTAGAGAGCTAACGTTGGAGGATCAGTTTGTGTCATGGAGAAATGCAAACACACACTGAACTGGACGAGGTGAGTATCTTTAAATGCAGTTATGTATTTAGAAGTTTTATTTGAAGTTTTTAGAGTTTTTTTTTTTTAGGAATACCAATGAGCAAACTATTGCAGTGATCAAGCCTGTAGGAAACAAAAGCAGCAATTAATTTATCAACATCAGCAAAAGACAGAAAAGGCCAGAGCTTGGAAATGTTCTTGAGGTAGAAGAAACAGGTTTTGTACAGATGTTTCATGTGAATACCAAAGGTCAGATGTGGGTCAAGCTTTACACCAAGATTAGTTAACTGTGGTTGAGAGGGGGATGTCTTGAACGGAAAAAGAAATGGTGGTTCTGTTGGATGATTGGACGTGGTGGGGGGCGGTGTAAATTTTGTTTTCGTCATTTATTCATCACAAATATTTTTAATCAGATGAAAACTAAATGAAAATTAAAATAGAAGTAATTCATTAAGGCAATAACGATAACTACATTAATGAAAAAACTCAGTCACAAAATCCAATCAGAAGAAGGAAACATACGCGGGTAGGAGGAAAGAACCACTCAGAAAATGGAACAGCAGTCGACAAATGAGACAGATATGATGATGAAAGTCAGAGATAATGTCCATTACATAATAATAATGCTGGTAGAAGCGATGGAAGGATTTTTGGGCCCTTTTTACCTTCACAGAGGAAGAAAATAGACAAAGTGTAAATAATGTGGAACAGTCATTCGTTGGAAGAATACAATGAATTTGAACTGAAGCAACATCAACAGAATGTACATCTCGAGAGTTACTTCAAGTTAAATTTGTTGCCGTTGCTAATGTTGTTTTAAAATGTGGATAACTGAAAATAATTACGTGCATATCACGCTGTGGTAAATTACAGCAGTTTGACACCATTAGCATTGGATCTGTTGACAATGTTAGCTCCCCAAGCGCTTATTTATTTATTTTTTACATTTATTTAGTTGAAAACTTATATTATCATTTCAACATTTTTCATCGAAACAAAGTTTAATAATAACAGTTATGTTAAATGTGTCTTGTGCGTTAAACTACAGTTACAAATGTGTGTGTTGTACTTTCTGGTTAAAGTTGAAATGTATGCTGAAGGAAAATATTCATTATTTATTAATTTAGTCAACTAAAATTGCTCTTTATTTCCATCGACTTAAATTGGACAAAAACTAAACTAGCGTTAGATGACTAATTTATGACTAAAAATATTTAATTTTAGTCAAGACTTTAAAACTAAATTAAAATATCTGGTCTAAATTAACACCGGTGGGGGGTGCAGATGAGAATGGCTTGAGTTTGAGTTTGAGTTTATTTGAAAAGAGAGACAACACATATTAATGAACATGTACATGTAAATATGCAAGATTATAGCCAAAAGCTAATTTCCATCTTTAGTCCCTTTGGCAGGTTGATGTTAAAAACACAAGATAAAATGAATAGGGCAACAGTAGGTAAAAAACACAGGACACAGACAAACTTGAGATACATGCAATCCAGGCAGTGTTGTGATGACAATGTTGTTCATCCAGCAGCCAGTTGATAAGATGTTTGATAAAGAGGTTCAGAGACAGGAGTTCACGTATGGTGTTTGATATTGAGTTCCAGGTATGTGATGCACGGACAGAGAAGGTGGTTTGGCTAACTTTACTCTTTCTAAAGGGAATCACACAGTCACCTCTAAAACCAGCTCTTGTTGATCGGTTGGGGATTTATTTTTACAAATTCTTGCAGTGGAGGAGGAGCTTTGTGGTGGAAGATTTTATAAATCAAGATGGCATCAGCGTATTTAATAGTATTGTCCCAGTTCAGGCGTTCATGTTTTTTTAATATCTGATGGTACGTTTTTGGTTTTCTGTCCAATACTTTCAGAGCTTGTTTATAGATGGTTTCAATTGGTTTTAGTCTGGTCTTACAGGCAGATGACCAACTTATTAGGCAGTAAGAAATGTGGGACATGATCATTGTGTCAAAGTACAGTTTTGCTGACTCAAGATTTAAATTGTTTCTAATGAACCTGAAGTTGGACAAGTTAAATTTAATTCTATTCAGAGTGATTTTTATCTGTCGTTTGATGAGAAGTTGTGTGTCAAGAGTGATTCCTAAGTATTTAAATGCTTGTACTACATTGATTGTTTTACCTTGTACAAAAACGTTGGGATCACTGTCAGTAGTCACTCTTTTTGAGAAGTACATACAAACAGTCTTGGATATGTTTAAGTACAGTTGTGATTTTACAAAGAAACTTCTGTCTGTGAGATAGGAATAAAACCAGTTAAAAGCAGTACCGGAGATGCCCGCCAGGTTTTTAAGTCTGTTTAATAAAATTTGGTGATCTACTGTATCAAAAGCAGCGCTTAGGTCGAGTAGCACCAAGACTGTGAGTTTTTTCACATCTTCAGTATACCTGATATCATTTAAAATCCTTAAAAGGGCTGTGTCTGTACTATAGTTCATCCTGAAAACCAGATTGATATTTCTCAAAAATGTTGTTTGTATTTAAAAAATAATTTAACTGGAGAAACACCAGTTTTTCTAAAATCGTACTTAAAAATGGTAAGTTGGATACTGGTCTGTAACTGTTAAAAACACTGGGGTCCAAATTGCTCTTCTTCAGAAAGGGCTTCAGCACCGCCGTTTTAAAGACGGCGGGGAAGACACCAGTCTGAAGAGAGCAATTGGCTATATTCAAAATCTGTTCCTCAAAAATCCATAAAATGTCTTTAAAAGAGATGTGGGAATTGGATCTAGAATGCAGGTTGTTGGATTTACCTAGGAGAAAACTCGACCAAGTGGCCTTGCATCAACTAGGGCAAAACTTTCCAGTGTTTCCTCTGGTAAAAATGACTGTCCAGGTGTACTAAAATGTACGTTTTGACGGGCTAAAAGACTGGACCTTATGTCATCAATTTTACTTCTGAAGTGGTCTGCAAAGTCCTCACAGAGACCAACAGATGTTCTCTGTGGGGACTTATTAAAATTGGAGTTGGTTAAGAGATTGAAGGTGGAGAAGAGGAATCTGGGGTTGCTTTTATTAACTGTGATGAGGTTTGAGAAATAAGAAGTTCTTGCCTTGTTTGACTATTTTATCGTACGATTTGATTTGTTCACAGAATATTTCATAGTGCACTGTCAGTTCACTTTTTCTCCACCTCCTCTCTGCACTCCTGCATTTTCTTTTGGCTGTCTTGACTGCATCATCTCTCCATGGGGGTACCGTCTTTATTCTTATAGTTTTGGTTAAAAGTGTAGCTGCTAAATCTAATGATGACTTGAGATTCCTGTTAAAATTGTCAACAATAAAAACACATGGTGCAGGTTAAATGTCAGCAGGAGTACTCCTTAAAATCTTGATAACATTTGCAGCCGCCTCAGAAGATAGGTAGCGTTTCCTCACTGTTCTCATCGGGGCTGCCTGATGATTAAAACAGGCGATGTTAAAATACACACAAAAATGGTCTGACACAGCCAGGTCAACAACAGGACACACTAACAGACAGGCCAGGCCGTAGGTTACGACCAAATCGAGGGTTTGACCTCTATTGTGAGTTGGCTGTGAAACATGCAGTTTAAAATCTATACAGTTTAAAAGATTTAAAAATTCTCTGGACAGTGGATCCGAGATGTCGTCATCATGTACACTGAAATCGCCTGTTATTGAAATTAGATTGTAAGTGGAATATAAAATCGATAAAAATTCTGAAAACTCACTAATAAAAGAAGTGGAATGATGGGGAGGTCTGTAAATAGTGACGCAGATTATTGGAGGACTGCTAAAAATAAAGGCATGGTGTTCAAATGATAAATATCTGTTAAAAATGATCTCCTTTGAGATAAGACTATTTTTAAAGATTGACACAGTCCCACCTCCGTTTTTCAATCCCTGGTAGAATTTTTTTTTTTTTAATTCGGTGGGCAAGCCTCGGTGAGAACAACTGGAGCATCTGTACCAGCCATGTCTCAGATAAAAGGATACCTTGTAGGTTGCTGTCTAAAATCAAGTCATTTATGACAAAAGTTTTGTTTAGAAGGGAGCGCACGTTCAGCATAGCCAGGTTAATGTTTGTGCCGGACGTGCGCTCATGGTCGCACAGGTGATGAGTGTTGACATAAACAAGATTGTCACTGTTAATACCACATTGTTTGTGAGTGCATAGGACGCGTCTGCCTGTTATTGTCTGAATGAAAAAGCTGTCCGATGGGGGTGGTGATGATAACTGGGGCTTGCCGGGAGAGCTGGAGAGGGTAGTGAGATCATTATTGCAGTGGTTGAAGGTAGAAGAACAGGAAGCGAGAACATGCGCAGGGTGATTACTAAATAGGAGTCAGCTGGGGGTGGAGTCGATGGTGGATATTAGCAGCTAAAATCGAGCTGCCCAGAGAGTTCGGATGAACCCGGTCAGGCTGGTAAAACGAATGGCGGTTCCAGAATAGGTAAAAATCTTCGATCAAATCAAAGTCAAGATAGCCACAAGTGTGCTGGAGCCATGTGTTCAGGCCCAGAAGATGGCTAAAGCGTTCGATGCAGTAAGAGTCGGTAAAATGCCGCTAATCCAAATTGACAATCCGCACGTTCTCAGCAAGGCAAAGAGGGCATGAAAGCCTTTCTTTGTCTGCTCCGATTGTTGAAGTACTGTCTCGTTCGTACCCACGTGGATAATGAGCCGGGATATGGATGATGGAAGAGAGTCAAGAATAATGTTCACTAACTTTGGCTCCGGGATAACAGCGGGTGATAGTTCTGAAATAACGAGTGCGTCTAATGATGCTGTCCCCGACTATAACGGTGGTTGGCGGGTGATGTGGAGAAGGAGCACCAGAGGATCGGCGGCCTCCGGGGAGAAAACCCCGACCCCGTCGGTCAAAAGGATGCTGCCGAGAGCGGGTGGTAGCCGCGGACACCGGTGAGTGTTGACGGTGAGCCCACTCATGTATCGGGACACTGCGTCCTTCAGTAGCATGACACGCGAGCGGGCGGCCGGACCACGAGTGGACTTACCCAATCCGGAACTCCTGACAGAGATCATCGCTGTGGATGGTGGGGAATCCGAATGAGTACCTGGGTCAGAGGCAACAGCAGACGTCTCTTACCGTGGGAGCACGGTAGTTGGAGCAGGAGAATCATTTGCCAAAGGGGCAAATGGTTTTTTCAGCACCAGTTGGGGTCGGGGAGGTGTTTCTCTGCTCCTTCTGCCGCAGGACACCACCTCGACCCAAGTGGCACCGTGCAGTGGTGTTGAGCAGGATGGCCCCGGGCAGGCAGCTGGATCCCAACTCACCGTGTCCATCAGGGTGGCCCTGGTCGTCGCCGTTGCTGTCAGGGCCCCGCTAGAGATGACGCTGTTCATGACGACGGCCGAGAGTTGGGGGAAGCGGGTCGTGAACTAAGAGATGATTGACTCTCTTCTCCAGAGATCTTCTGACAGGCGGCAACATCCTCTCTTAGGTCAGCAATTCTTTTGTTTGCCTTTTCCAGCAAGCTGTCCGAGTTGTCGCTGTGAGGCATTATGCACTAGCCCTTGGCTAGACTATTGCCGATGTACGTATGCTAGCGGCATGCTAGCGGCATGCTATGCTATCCAAAAAGCATACAAAAATTAAAATTGTAAAAATAGAATAGTAAAAACGGAGTAGAAATAAAAACGTGAGGTGACTTCAAAAAAAGGAAGGTAAAAATCAAAAATTAAAAAGTACAGTCGTTCCTCGGGCAAGTCTGTGAACCGGCCACAGTTCACAGTTAGAGCTGTTCAGCTGGAGGAATTTTTGGCTCAACCACACCTTTATCTCCTCCAGGCAGTTTGAGAGAGAAGGGAGTGGAAGCGAGGAGGATGAGGGCAAAGACGAAGGGAAAGGGGTAGAGTTGCGGCTTGGGCCTGTTCTTAAATATAGCTGAGTGTCATCAGCATAGCAATGGAAGTAGATTCCATGCCTGGTGATGACACAACCTAGTGGAAGCAATATACGATCAATAATAGGGGTCCTGGGACAGAACCTTGAGAGACTCCACAGATGACAGGGCCTTTTTCGGGGGGAGTAGGCAAATTCAAGGCTGACATACTCAGTTCTGTTGGTGAAATATGAGGTAAACCAGTCAAGAGTATTGTGGGAGAGACCAATACCTGAGTGAAGGTGCAGGTATCTGATGGTTGACAGTGTCAAAAGCTGCAGTATGGTCAAGGAGGATGAGCAGAGAGGGGGAACCAGTGTCGGCAGACATGAGAAGGTTGTTGATGACCTTTACCAAAGTAGTGTCAGTGCTGTGGGCAGCGCAGAAACCGGATTTGAATTTTCCGTACATTGAGTAAAGTTGAAGATGGTCTTGTGATTGTGTGGCTACAGCTGTTTCCATCACCTTAGACGGGAATGGAAGGTGGGAGATTGGCCGGTAATCGGAGAGGAGTTCTGGGTCAAGGTTGGATTTTTATTTAGAAGGGCTTTGATACTTGCTGTTTTGAGTGAATGGTGGACAAGGCCAGAGTGTAGCGACTGTTTTTAAATATGTGTAATAGGACGAATGGCAGACGGGCTTGATTTGATGAACACAATAGTAATGGGCATAACTGTTCTTTTAAGTGAACTGAATCATTAGAATCAGTTCATCAAAAGAATCCTTCAAAAGAATCATTCAGCCCCACATCGCCCCACCACCACCCCCGGCGCGGACGGGGTGCATTTCCCCCCCGTAAAAAAATAAAATTGTCCACACCTGATGGTCTACTTATTATAATTGGTGCGTTTGGATTATCGTTGCTAACAAAAACCTATGCGTTTGCATTGATGTACTGTAATCACGTCAGGCAATCGTCGTATTCGTGTTTGGTGGTAATGCACCGGACTTTCAAAAAAAAAAAAAACACTCGAATATTTAAAACCATTATCATAACCATTATTATCGTGGTTATAATAACGGTGATAAATACTAACAACAACAACTATCGCAGTAGACACTATGCCTACAAATATAAACATTTGTTATTTTGGAGGACATAACACACGGCCGTCACACGCCCGTATTTTTGTTTTCACGTGTTACGAAGTGCAGGCTTGTCAAATGAAGCGGATGACTACATGTCTGGTTAAACATTCTGTTGCACTGAAATAAAAACAAGAATTAATAAAATACTCGAGCACCAAACAAGATTTGAAATAAAAGTACAATTTAATGGCAAACCAACATTATGATGATCACACCACATTATAGTTGCAGTAGACAGAGAGGATAATAATATTTAAATGCACATATGTGTAAATAAATGTTTTCAAATAAAGTTGTCCCATGTCCACAACAACGTCATCTCCCTGCTGCTGCAGACCGGGGCGCCTCATCACGATCTGGTGAAGGACTTTAAGTTTGTCAGAGCTCTTATTTGTTTTCATGCGCTTGCCCCCGGTACTTGGATGGGCTTAACATTAGCCGTTATCTTGGAGAAACGGATGCCAAAGAAAGCTTGTCCCCACGAGCACGAAAGGAGTGGTGTTGGTGAGCGGTTCCTTCCTTGGCGAATCGCGAATCATTCAAAGCAAAACTCAGTTCACTCACTGACTGCATGGATGGAGTTCTCGTTCGCGTGAACGAGAAATGGCAGCGACACGTTCACTCATTGAATCGTTGGTGAACGGGAAATGACATCACTGATCCCTGCAGCGACACGTTCACTCACCGAATCGTTGGTGAACGGAAAATTACATCACTGATTCCCGCAGCGACACGTTCACTCAGTGAATCGTTGGTGAACAGGAAATGACATCACTGATTCCCGCAGCGACCCGTTCACTCACCGAATCGTTGGTGAACGGGAAATGATCACTGATTCCTTCGTGAAGGCCAATAGCGTGGCAGTATGTTCAGTAAATCCCGCTTACATCTGACGTTGGCTGCTGATTGGTCGATCGCGAAGATTGACAACATGCGCGTGGGTGAGGTCAAATGAACTGAGAAAAGAACGAATCATTTTAGGAAGTGATCCACTCACGTTCACTGAAAAGAGTCATTCTTTTTGAACGAATCGTTCGCGAATGACCCGACACTAGAACACAGTAGGGAATGGATCTTGGGGACAGGTGGAAGGCCTCATCTTTTTAATGAGAATTAAAAAGAATAAAAGAATAAATATTGTAGGTGAGTAGGCCTATGTAAAATGAATGAAAACCAAACAGTTAAATGAATAGATAAGTGAACCGATGAAATATTAAAACAAAGAATAAATAGATCAGTAAAAAGCTAAATGAAATATGTATACATCTCTCACTTTTTTTTCAAGCGCTTATCAAATGTGCCGTAAGAAAGCAATTCAAATAGGAACACATTTAAACAAGACAGAAAGTAAATATTATATACTCAACCACAATATAATATTGCTGGCGTTTTTCTCTATATTTTTTATGAAGGAATGAGTCCAGCACTAGAGACCCAGGACACATTGTTTCTCTCGCTCACGCTCTTTCCTTTATGCGCACAGGGCACATGCAACTGTGACATGTTTCAACTGACGCTGCTGTGCGGGAAGAAGAGTGTAAAGGCACATTTCTCTAACTTTCCTAACAACTAATTATTATCAAGCAATCTAAAAACTACTTTTCTATAATGTCACATGAATACTGAGTGCTGAGCTGGCAGCGCACATGTACGGTTATCGGGGAGGCGGAATACAAAGAATAACTTTCCTAACAACTAATTATTATCAAGCAATCTAAAAACTACTTTTCTATGATGTCACATGAATACTGAGTGCTGAGCTGGCAGCGCACATGTACGGTTATCGGGGAGGCGGAATACAAAGAAAAGAGGCAGCATGGGAAACAGTTTCGGTACGTGTTGGAGCTGCATGACGGACTGGCTGACGGATGGTCCTAAAATAAAAATCTCCGGTTACGACTGTCCACAGCCAATCGCCGATCCGGAGGTATCCGTAAATCTCTACTTTGGCCAGAGTTTTTTGGAAACCTTCGTTTAAGGGATGTGACAACAAAATTTAAAAAAATAAAAATCCCAAGACCAGTATCACCGGAAAGAGCTGGAATAAAGGATAAAACGGTGTCTAATATGTGTAAATACTTTAAGAATTACGGAAGTTATGACATTTTAAAGGCTTCAAGCGGCCAGAAATGTAGGTAACTTTCTCCATTATTACAATGGAATGGTCTGTGATTGAGTGTCTGTGCAAAGCGGTTTGTGGTTCTTTAGGGACAAGTAAGGGCAAAGAGAGGCATTGTTAGTCGAGATAAGCATATATATGGATTGACTACGTGTGCCATAAAAGCCATTTCTGCAGTTCGACCTCCGTCTGCCTGTTGATTGTTTGGCAAACGGAGATTCCTACATCATCGCTGGCAAACGGACGTCTAGTTATCGCGGAAGATGGGTCATTCCCCATTCAACGTTAGGCAGCACAACTTTTGCCGTAGTATATAATTTTCTTCCACAATGTACAAATTTGATGAAACTATGTCTGAATGTCCCCAAATACTTCAAAATTATAGGTCAGTATAAATGTTGCAGCTAGTTTTCAACACCTTTTGGCCGGTCAAAGATGAGTTATCCTTCCGTGAGTGCGATAAACATAGAAATCCTACATGAAACTCATCAAATCGAAAACGAGGCGACAGAGGAGATTGTGTACATCATATCTAAAAATAGTCATGGAAATCACATTTTTAACAAGCCAGAGCTAGTTTTTCCGAGATGAGTGCAAAACAGACCTGCTTTGTTTTTTATGAAAAATAAATCTCTGAGAATGTGTGGGTGGTAGGGCAAATTGCAGAAAGGTATCTCCTGTTTGCAAAATACCCAGCTACGTGTAGACAGGGCCAAAGCCTCAGTCACTGTGGCCACCCCGCATGTCGCACTTTGTGGTGGAGTTTTTAGTGCAGCTCCCCGCAACTGAGCTCACCAAAACTGAGAAAGGAACGAGTCACTTCATGAAACGATTCCATTCATTGTGATTACATCAAATATTTGGTGGTTTTGTGAATTAGACAGGAAAACTTGAGCCCCGTTGAACTCTATGAACCCCCCCCCCCTTTTTTCGCTTGTGTTCCCCCTAACCTAGTGGTCATACGATGAGTACTTATGTTCTCCCAAAGAGAATGTAACACAAATGACTATTAAATGAAAATAATTTTTTTTCATGTCCGCTGATAGTGTAGTGGTACACACGCCTGAGTTGTGTGCGGGCAGCGTGGGATCGATTCCCGCTCAGTGACAGTGTCTATGTGTGCCCTGCGACTGGCTGGCGACCAGTTCGGGGTGTAGTCTGCCTTCGCCCATTGACGGCTGGGATAGGCTCCAGCAACTCCCCGCGACCCTATATAGGATAAGCGGTTTGGAAGATGACATGACATAATTTTGTTTCATTTTCTTTAATTCAATTCATTTAATTCAAATTACCGGTAAACATAAAAATCAAAAAGCAAATTTTCAATTGCCTTGAAAATAATTAAAAATACGATTAAAGAGACACTTGGGTGTGCTTAACATTGGCACTTATATAATAGGTTTGCATGTAAAAATGACATTAATACTAAAATGCCCACCTCAAAAGACTCTGTAGTGATTTAAGGTCTTTTTTTGTGATTAGGTTTACGACAAATTTCCACGGCCCAAAAAGGGGTCTCAGCGGCCTTCGTCACGCGAGGAAAGCATACATGGTAATGTTGCTCGCTTTGTCAGTTCTGTTGTCTAAAACGGTGACCGATCGCCACCAAAATGCAGATGCACATTACTACTCGTCCACTTCAACCTGTGAAAGTATAAAAGTGTTCTGCACAATAGTTTGGATTTATTGACATAAAACTTGATCTCATCATGATCACCTCCACAAAATAAAAAATACCGTGGTGATTGCTCCTCCACTTTCACAAGCTGAAGCGGACAAGAGCATGAATGCGCACACAAACCCCGACTGGTTATATTTTGGATATTTAGCAACGCTAAACCCGTGTCTCAGGAGGGAGAGAGGCGGCGGCTTGCAGCAGCAGCAGGCAGATTGGAGCTTTACGTCCCCTTCTTCCCTCCCCGGCTAAAGGTAGGATAATGGGACGACTAATAGCAACAACTAGCTTCAGGTCGTTAAAACAAAAGTACAACAATATTAGCGCCTTACTGTCCGCCCAGCGTGTGGAGGTGAAGATGAGCCTGTGTCTTCATGTCGCCTCGCAAATAGCCGCGCGCGGTGTCCCTGCTTTTTGCTTGCAGCCACCACCTTCTGCCAGAGTAAAGCGGCGTGAGAGTGACAAAAGCCCTCATCGAACAGCGAACAAAAAGTTCCAGCAAGGTTGACTGAACAGCAGAGTGTGGCCGCATTGGAACGTGCCATTTCGGCTGTTACCTTTGAAGGGTTTTATTATTAGTTTGTGAAGACATATACATGTATGGCTAGTGAAGGGTTTTATTATTAGTTTGTGAAGATATATAAATGTATGTTAACCATTTATTAATGATTCAAAGTTGTATTACAAATGAGTAGAAGTAGAGCTGTTTCAAGGTTGTAGTATCAGGGGAACGGATGAATCAAAGGAACACAATGTGTGGGCGGTTTGATGGTACCAGGTGCCGCCAGTGAAAAACAGGGAGACAAAGGCGGGGACCACAGTTTCTCTGAACGCCCCGGCCTCTTGGAATGCAGATAACTTGGTGTTTTCAGGAGCTCCAACCCAGCGAGTCATGTGCACAAGAACAGGCGTCATCTGAGACGGCGGGGAAAAGAGAACCAATCAGCATCTGAAGAAATATATTGCAGATACCATGTAACTAATGAAATGATAGTGGCTAGTGTTTTTGGTGTGTTTAATTTGCATATTGTTTTCTATAACTGTTCGGGGCATCTCGAGTGTGGTGTCGCTCTCTGATGGCCACAGGAGCGCACGGATCTGTATTGAGAGGGAACCGAGCCCCCGATACTGTATTAGCTTTTGCTGTTAGGAATAAAATCTCTGTGATTTGGCTGATTGGCTTTCTGGTCTTCTCTCTTACGGAACGAGCACGCATAATCGTTAGGTAAGGTGAAGCTAAGGCTAATGTCGGTTCAAATAATAAATATATGGTAAATAATTTTGAGTCAGCTAATTAGGGTAAGTATCGTGATTTAGACCTTAAACCTAACACCTTCCAAATTAGACAGCGCATTGTAAGTCGAAAAACTGGGACCATTCCTCATCCAAATAAATGTGCACGTCTACTCATTTCCATTTCAGTCTCTGTAAATATCTTGTAAATATCCTGACTGGTGTTTAATGTCTCACCCGTCCTAACCGTGATCAGCAAAGAGGCAGTTTATTTTATTTATTTTTTTTAAAGCAAAGAAGCAGTGTGCGCTCGTCCCAGCCTAAATCTATGTAGCTCTGCTGACTTCCACATTTCCTCATTCTCATATAAATCAGCAACGGAGAGGTTAATCCTTTTGATTTGTTGAAGTGGGCATTAGTAGAGATATCCACATAAATTTTGGTGCCAATTGATCGCTGTTTTTGGACATTATAAGCAATAAAAGTACAATGATTTCCAATGGAGAGTTTGGAATCGGTTACTCGCGTGACTCTGGCCGAACAAGGATAGAACAGCAGAGGGTGTGGCCATTGTGCTCATTATCAAAGGGCGTTATTCATGGAGTCACTATTTCCTAATTTCTCCAAAATGAATGGATAAAAAAGAAAATGGCAACTCTTTTCATTTTCCTGATCCAAACATATATAAAATCAACTTCTTAGTGAAAACATGGCCTTCCCGGCCCCACCGTTCCTTTAAAGCACCCATGTCAAAGTCAAGGCCCGCGGGCCACATCCGGCCCGCTAGAAGGTTTTCTACGGCCCCTGGGATGATATTGCTTTATTATTAGATTCGGCCCGCAGCAAGCCGGTGTGGGTAGCAGATCTGATCGGGTCCTTCGCGCCTGCCGAAGACGTCACGCTTTAAAATATATTGTAGCGACTTCAAAGAACACACCGTCAGATGTAGTTTGATTATCATGTTTTTATTAGTCCAACCGGCTAATAAGGGCCGCAGACAACCGTTCAGTCAAAAAAGAGCAACGGCTCTCCTCTTCGTCCTCCGCTCCTCTCGCTCACATGCCCTCCCATCCAGCGAGCCGCCCGATGCATTCATTAACTTCGGAAACAACACAACTTGGCAAGACACAAATTTGAACACAACACAGATAACCCAATTTGTTTCACTATTTCTGTAATATATTTCTTTGCATCAACGTTTGCCACCCCATGGCTGTTCTACATGTTGACTGAAGACTTCACGTCGGTTTTCGTGGCTTTCAGAATCTGATTGTGGTGTGGTTATTTGGAGTAAAACACACTTTATTAGAAATACTTCATGTTAGAAATCTCACGTTGTTTTATTATTAGTAATTGTTGGCATTTGATAAAGTCATTGAGTTTTGACGTAGTGCTAAGATGTCCCACACTGTGAGCAGACATTGAATAAGCGCTAAGTGTTGTTAGCAAGTGACTTTTTTTTTCTCTTTCCTCCTTCGACACAGCTCGTAGTTTGTTCGTGCCAGCAAACTCAGTAGTTGCAGATTGCCCGTGTTTCACCACGTTTGTTGTTGTGTGTAAATGTTAAAAGGTGAGTTTAATATTTAAGTATAATATTTAATTTAAGTTCGTGTCAGGTAACTGCTGTACATAATAGCCTAGATATGTTCTCGTGAGTGATGTCACGTTGATGAACAGTTATTTTGGCTCATATGCTAACTATTCTAGTGATGAAACGTGTGAATGTGTATTGTATGTATTGTTTGGCTGATTAATTTCTTAATACAGTGAATTGTAATGTTTAGGCATATTGTTTCGGCACAAATGGATATGTTTAGGCACAAATGGATATGCATTGGATGATGTTGGTAGGTTATTCTTTGCCCGTGTTGTTGCAGACTACAATAAATAGATGTGTCAAGTGGAATACGGGCCTGTGTTCTCTGACAGAAGCACCACATCCATACCTTGCCACTCTAAAATAGGGTCAGCTGGAGACATACCAGTAAGATCCTCTCCGTTTTGCTTCAGATTATGTACAATTCATACAAACATGCAGCCCGAGTCAACCAGAAAATTGTTTCCAGTTTGGCAGGAGAAACGCAAACGGAAGTGACGTACGAGCTGCTCGCAAAAGTAGCAGTAATGTACTTTATTTTATTTTTTATTTAGTAACTCCGAAGATAAAAACACAACAGCCAAGGGGGTGACAAACATAGACGCTAAGAAATATATTATAGATATATAAAGCGTGACATTATCAGCAGGCGCGAAGGACCCGATCCAATCTGGACATTTAAAAAAATTTAAATTAACATTCTATCAGTCCGGCCCTCGGCTTGTCGCAAATTTTTTTATTTGGCCCTCCGTCCATTTAACTTTGACACCCCTGCTTTATAGTAAAGAATACACCTGCTTTTACATACATAACTCTTATAACATTTACCACAAAAACACTTTAAACTGGTATTTCAAATTTAAATACTAGGGACAAAACACTGAATAAGAATAATATTTAGACCTTTTCCTTTTCTTTCATCAGTCATCTGAGCCCTAATGAGGCACTTGAATTGACACACATGTGGCTGATTTGATTGATTTTAGCACGACTGTTCCACAGGTTATTGATCTGGGAAATTAATTACAAATTTTCCAGCTACCTAACCCTGTACCTTAACTAATTATTGCAGCTAATAGCACTTGAGCTTTCCACATTGAATTACTTTCCAAATAAGAGATCAAAGCTATTTTTTTTCAAGAAAATTACAAAAATGTTCAGATAGGAGACATCATGTCAAACCATGTAACACAAGGTTGGAAAGCCCTCAAGTCTCTCATGGCTGTCCAGGCAGGCAGATCTGCTAACTAGCGTTGAATTTATTCCATACCTAAGGGATGCATACTAAACACAGCCCCAGACCTGGCTGGGATTAGGTCTGCATTGCTTGTAGGATTGCTGCTCCCTGGGTTGTAGCACCATAGACGTATTATTAGCCTAAGGGCAAAGCATGGGAGTGCAGCTAAAACCACAGCAAATAAACTCCGTATGCAGCAGAACAGGTCACGCTGCCGACTTACATATCTGTCATTCACCTTCCTGCAGGGAAGAGAGGCTGGTGCTTTTGAATTTTTGAAATGTTTTCAGTTAACGGAAGCTACAACAAGGCAAATTAAAAACATTTTTCTCCCCATTGGTTCATTTTCATGTTATTTTTAATTATTATATATGTAATTTTAAAACTGACGGACGCCTGTTTTGCAATTGACGGATGACTTGACACATTCTAAAAATGACTGACTGACGATTGACGGAAGTGGGTTTTCAGTCATCAGTGTAATCATCACTAACCGTGTCGTCAGTGACTGTCCATCAGTCCTGGCGGACGCACGTTTTTCTAACATTTTTTTGGGAGGACTGACGTACGAACCTACGGACAGACTTAACTGATAGACTGACGATTCCAATTCAGTTCGTCATGAAAATTGACGGACTGACGAATGACAGGCGGGTACCCTAGCCGTTGACGGATGACGAATGACGGACCAGCAAAATTTAGTGAAATGCCCACCTTTGTTTTTAAGTAGATTGTTTTGTATCAATAAAGGGCAGGAATATTCAATAGCAGGGGTCACCAAGTCCGGTCCTCATTGGCACCTATCCTTCATGTTTAGACCCCTGATCGATAGGGAGCACCTGAAATGGATTCATAGCTTTCATTTGACTGCTTCAATATCTCACTTATATGTTTTCCCAACATTTCAGTTTGAAAACTTAGTTTTCCTGAATATATTTTACATGGGCAGTAAATATCAGAATGTTTCAGCTGTATGTGTTTGCATATTTTGCATTGTTCTACACACCAATTCAATGTCGGCTGTCGGAAAGTCAGTTCGCGCCATCTGCTTGGTGTAGAACGCACCGTCAAAGCCGTTGTCGGGGTGTCTGGGGGCGGTTTGGCCGGTTCAACATGTAGAATCGGGTCGGGCTGTCTGGACAAATAATCAGTCTGATTGGCCGTTAGTTATCGAATCAGTGCATGATACGAGAGCGGAAGTGAGGAACGCAAACAAACAGAGAAGAAGGAAGACATGCAAGTTTTGCACATTTTGTACTTTATTTACAGCTGGTTGCTACGACATGGCATCTGGACGGAAGCTAGTGAAAAGGTATTCATCAGCATGATTCAGGAGCGGCCACCTTTGTACTTACAGTATATCTGGTGTTATTGATTTTTTTTTCCACCTAATTTGAGCACTTAAGCAGAAACTATCGTTATTTCTTTCTATTAATTTGTCCTTTTGAAACAAGAGGAGCAAAGTAATACTTGGAATTGGACAAGCTACAACAAGCCACACAACTTAAAATATATATTAGTCTTCCATGGAAAGAAAAGACATGCAAGCAGCAACTGAATGTTTTTGGTTACTCCTATTTGTCTAATTGTGGATAATGCTGCTGAGAGTAATTTCCCTCGCGGGATGAAAAAAAGTGTCCATCAATGTAACCATTTATTGTTGTTATTTGTTGTTACAAAGAAGTCCTACTTCTTCCATTTATTTGAATGTATCACCCCCAGATGGCTCCAGTGCACCAGCATCCAGAGGGAGTCCTGCTTGACCCAAAGTGCAGCATACTTCCTGTAGAAGAATCCACCATCCTTGCCGGTCGAAGGAACATCCATAACATAGAAAACACTGTAATATAGGGCTGCTTAATTAATGCTTACCTAAGCATTGTGTGTGGTGGTATGAAAGCTAATATTTAAAAATGCATGCCACTGTGGTTGCAGAGACCCAAACAGATTTATTTGTTTATTTATTTTTTCAACCTTATCTATTAGGAGCATTTTTCACAAATTTAATCTGTTAGTTTCCTCAGACACTATTTTTGTTTGTCAGGCAAAATGTTTTAAATTGACTACATCACCATGTTCCTAAAGAAGATAACATTTTGAATTTTATCATATACTATTTTTGTGCTACAAGCATATTTGGTTTCCTATGCAAGAAAACAAGTCTTGCAATATACCGTACTCGAACACGGCACACTGTTGTCATGAAAAAAGGACAGGTTTTGTTTTAAAATGTATGGAGAATGTGTTTTTTAATTATAGAATGTTGATCCAGTGCCTGCTGTGTGGCAAATGTTCATTTCTCCCATCCAAAACACAGACGCAGCCTGGACACTTCCCTCAGGAATACTCTGCCACTTTTCCAACATCTCCAGCACTGAAAAACGAGGAAATACAATGTGTAACTCATAATAGCTCATTACAGAATCAATGTCAGGAATTCTTTATATATTCCCGGAGGGAAATATGGCTTCTTGGTGCAGTCGTTACCAAACCAAAACAAAAATACAATACAATACAATACAATATAATACAATTTTATTTATATAGCACATTTCACAACTAGGGTGACCATATGTCCCGATTTGCGCGGGACTGTCCCGCATTTTAATGATTTTTGCGTCCCGCAAATTGACTCGCTGTCCCGCATATCTGATCGACAGGCACCAATTTTCACACGTGCGTCTAAAATCATGTTTTTTATTAAACGCCTGTGTGCTGAGAGCAGACAACACATAGTGGAGGCTATTATGGGGGCGGATCTCGGGCTGTGTGTCGGGTGGGGGGTGGGGCGGTAGCGGTATGGTGTTCGGGCGGGTGTGACTGTCTGTGTGTGGGACTGTGAGAGGCAGGGGTATGCTGTCAATCAAACAGCCGGACGCAGGCAATAGTTGTTTTTAAAGATATTTTAAAGATATACGCCAACCAAAAACAAGCATTTTAGCGACGCGTTCCAGAAATTTGTGCTGAATTCATGAAAATGGAGGACTCTAAGTAAAGTAATTAGACTGCAAAGAAAATGAAACGCAGTTTCAACAAGGTCTGGGAACTCATTGTCCGTGGGTGAAGCCAGTGAAAGACGATTCAGATAAAGCTTTCTGTGAACTTTGTGGCCGCTGTTGCTGTTATGGGGAAAACGGAAAGACTTGAGTTGTGATGGACATAACCTAAAGTGTTTCAGCAGTGCTTTCCTTGCTTCTGGAAGTGCATAGTGCTGCTATGGTGGACACGTTTTTTGACAAGTGAATTGATTGTAGTTACAGTATTGTTATCTTAGGACTATTTTTGATATACTTCTTGTTTTATTTTCGATTTATGCTGTGGCTGTTTAATTTGAAAATAATTTGAATTGCAGTAGTTGTAGTAGCCTGTCTTTGTTTGGATTGTCTTTGTTACTGTAGTAAATTGTTACTGCACTTCATGCTCAACATGTTGACTTCAGATTTTACAAGGTTTTATTGTGTGTGCCTATTGTTAAAGTGCATCTACCTCAAGATGTGATGAGACTAATTTCAGCCTCTATTGTGAGCTCCTATTGCAAGGGCGGAGCTATGGGTGGGCCTGGGTGTGCACGGGCCCACCCAGATTGCCAGATTGACAGACTTTTTTTAATTGTATTGAATATTAAGAACGGCATAATTGTTATTATAAAAAGGTGGTCCATCACCATAGCAAACAAGAAGGGGCTCAGAGCTGATCCCTGATGCAGTCCCACCTCCACCTTGAACTCCTCTGTCACACCTACAGCACACCTAACCACTGTCTTACAGTCCTCATACATGTCCTGCACCGCTCTCACATACTTCTCTGCCACTCCAGACTTCCTCATACAATACCACAGTTCCTCTCTGGGCACCCTGTCATAAGCTTTCTCCAGATCTACAAAAACACAATGCAGCTCCGTTTGGCCTTCTCTGTCCTCAAAGCAAATACTGCATCTGTAGTACTCTTTGTTTGGCATGAAACCATACTGCTGCTCACAAATGCTCACTTCTGCCCTTAGTCTAGCTTCCACTACTCTTTCCTATAACTTCATTGTATGGCTCATCAGCTTTATTCCTCTGTAGTTGCCACAACTTTGTACGTCTCCCTTATTCTTAAAAATGGAAACCAGCACACTTCTCCATTCCTCAGGCATCTTCTCATTATCTAAGATCCTGTTGAACAACCCAGTCAGAAACTCTACTGCCACCTCTCGTAGACACTTCCAAACCTCTGCAGGTACATCATCAGGACCAACTGCCTTTCCACTCTTCATCCTCTTCAGTGCCCTCCTCACTTCACCCTGACTAATCTTTGCTAGTTCCTGGTCCACAGTATTCACCTCTTCTAGTCTTTGGTCTCTCTCATTTTCCATGTTCATAAGCTCTTCAAAGTACTCTTTCCATCTTCCCATCACACTACTGGCACCTTTCGTCCCTATCCTTAATCACCCTAACCTGCTGCACGTCCTTCCCATCTCTGTCTCCCTGTCTTGACAACCGGTATAGATCAGTCTCCCCCTCCTTACTGTCCAACCTAGCATACAAGTCATCATAAGATCCTTGTTTGGCCTTTGCTACCTCTAAATTCACTTTACACTGCATCTCCCTGTACTCCTGTCTACTCTCCTCAGTCCTCTCAGTGTCCCACTTCTTCTTAGCTAACCTCTTTCTCTGTATACACTCCTGTACCTCCTCATTCCACCACCAAGTCTCCTTATCTATTTTCCTTCCAGATGACACACCAAGTACTCTCCTACCTGTCTACCTGATCACATTAGCTGCAGCTTTCCAGTTATCTGGAAGCACCTCCTGACCACCCAGAGCCTGTTTTAACTTCTCCTAAAAGTCATGCAACACTCTTCCTTTTTCAGCTTCCACCGTTTCGTCATTCTCTGCCTTTGCCCTCTTCATCTTCCTCACCGCCAGAGTCATCCCACACACCACCATCCTATGCTGTTTGGCTACACTCTCGTCTACCACTACTTTGTAGACCCCAAATGCCCTGATACTCATCTCTGGTGACTTCAATCATGCCTCCCCTTCCTCCTCTCTGCCTTCATTCACACAGTATGTCACCTGCCACACCAGAGACAATAAAACACTGGACCTTTTCTATGCCAACACCAAGGAGGCATACACATCACTGCCCCTCCCCCCGCTGGGCAAAGCTGATCACAACCTGGTGGCTCTCCAGTCCGTGTACAAACCTCTGGTCCGCAGGCAGCCAGCTGTGACCCGCACGGTTCAAAGATGGTCTGGAGAGGCCGAGGAGGCCTTAAAGGACTGCTTCAGCACAACTGTGTGGGAAGTATTCAGCGATGCTCACGGGAATGACATTAGTAGTCTAACGGACACTGTTACAGACTATATAAATTTCTGCATGGAGAACACCATACCCACCTGGACAGTAAGGTGTTTCTCCAACAACAAACCCTGGATCACACCAGACATAAAAGCTCTCCTGAAGGAGAAGAGGAGGGCTTTTGCATCAGGCAACATAGAGGAGCGGAAGACTGCAGCGCCAGCTGAGGAGGAGGATCAGAGAGGGGAAAAGGTCCTACAGGAAGAGGATGGAGGAGCAGCTGCTGCAGAATAATGCCAGGGGAGTCTGGAGGGGCCTGAAGACCATCTCAGGCCACGGACAACCCAAGACCCGGACTGGGGGGACCTGCAGTGGGCAAATGAGCTGAACCTCTTTTTCAATAGGTTCGATCAGATGCCTGCCCCCACTCAGTTTCTCCTGCTGCAGCCTCCACCTACTCCTCCTGGGTGTGTCATCCCCTCCCCCCTTTTCTCCACAGTCTCCAGCTCCCAGCTACGCC
Source organism: Filicampus tigris (assembly GCF_054856515.1). Lineage (NCBI taxonomy): Eukaryota > Metazoa > Chordata > Actinopteri > Syngnathiformes > Syngnathidae > Filicampus > Filicampus tigris. Next base: position 29,729,754 of record NC_141219.1, read on the forward strand.
AGATAGCCACCACTCCCTCCTGCCCAGCCTTGGCCTTCACAACATCTCAGGTGAAGAACCAGCTGAAGAAGATGAAGGCGAGGAAGGCAGCGGGTCCAGATGGCATCAGCCCACAGCTCCTCAAATCCTGCGCAGACCAGCTGTGTGGAATTGTCCAGCACATGTTCAACCTGAGCCTGAAGCTGGGCAGGGTCCCCCAGCTATGGAAAACATCCTGCCTGGTCCCGGTGCCAAAGACCCCCCACCCGAAGGAGCTCAACAGCTTCAGACCAGTGGCGTTGACGTCTCACCTGATAAAGACCCTGGAGAGACTGGTCCTTGTCCACCTGCGCCCCCTGGTGAGCTCCTCAATGGACCCACTCCAGTTCGCATATCAGCCTGGCATCAGTGTGGATGATGCCATCATCTACCTCCTCCACACTTCACTCTCCCACCTGGAGAAGGCTGGGAGCACTGTGAGGATCATGTTCTTTGATTTTTCCAGTGGTTTCAACACCATCTAGCCCACCCTACTGGGAGACAAGCTGGAGCGGGCAGGGGTGGCCCACCACCTCACCACATGGATCCAGGACTACCTCACAAACCGGCCACAGTATGTGAGGACACAGGACTGTGTGTCTGACGTGCTCCTCTGTAGCACGGGGGCCCCACAGGGAACTGTCTTGGCTCCCTTCCTGTTCACCCCCTACACCTCGGACGTCAACTACAACACCGCTACCTGTCACCTGCAGAAGTTCTTTGACGATTCTGCGATTGTCGGCCTCATCACAGGCGGAGATGATCGGGAGTACAGAGAACTTACTCAGGGTTTTGTGGACTGGTGCCAGCAGAACCGCCTCCTGATCAATGCGGGGAAATCCAAAGAAATGGTGGTGGATTTCGGTAGGCGCCAGCACTCTTCACCTGCACCAGTGAATATCCGGGGAACAGATGTTGAGAGAGTCTCAACTTACAAGTACCTGGGTGTTCATCTGAACAATAAACTGGACTGGAGCAACAACACAGACGCCCTCTATAGGAAGAGTCAGAGCAGACTCTTCCTACTCAGGAGACTGAGGTCTTTTGGGGTTCAGGGGACACTCCTCAGGAACTTTTATGACTCGGTGGTTGCATCGGTCATCTTCCAGGGAGTGATCACCTGGGCAGGCGGCGTCTCGGCCCGGGACATGAAGCGGCTGGACAAACTGGTCAGGAGGGGCTCTGTCCTGGGCTGCTCCCTGGACTCTGTGGACTCGGTGGGGGACAGGAGGATGTTGGCCAAGCTGTCATCAATGCTGGACAACCCGGACCACCCCCTCCAGGCCACCCTAACAGCACTCCACAGCTCCTTCAGTGACAGACTGTTACACCCTCGCTGTGCAAAGGAGAGATTCCGCCGTTCCTTCTTGCCTGCTGCTGTCAGACTCTTAAACAAGAACATTGTGTAGTCTCTACAAACTGGTGGACATTAGTGCAATTGTGCAGTCCTGCACCTGAGCTCATATCGTGCAATACCCAACATTCCCCACTACTGTAATACCGTGCAATACTCAACATTCCCCACTACTGTTAGTCTAGTTTTATTTTTATCCAATGCTGTTCCTCACTTAGAGTATTTTTCCTCTGTACTATGTACAGGCTAAAATGAGTGTTCCTCATACTTTTTATGTAGATGTATGTTGGTGTGTATAAACATGTGTATATACACGTTACTGCGTATATTTACATAGGTTTGATCCTGAACGTTTGCCGTCAATGTTATACATTAATGGCTACATTATGCCGCTGTCCCTGTGTGACCTATATCTTTGCTGCTGTAGCACTGAAAATTTCCCCACTGTGGGATCAATAAAGGCATTCTTATCTTATCTTCTTATCTCATCTTTGCAGTCACTGATCTTCTTCAAGTTACACCATCTACACAAGATGTAGTCTACCTGTGTGCTCCTATCACCACTCTTATAGGTCACCCTATGTCCCTGCCTCTTCTGGTAGAAAGTATTCACTATAGCCATTTCCATCCTTTTTGCAAATTCAAGTACCATCTGTCCTTCTGCGATTCTCTCCTGGATACCAAACCTGCCCATCACCTCCTCATCCCCTTTGTTTCCTGTACCAACATGTCCATTGAAGTCCGCACCAATGACAACTCTCTCACTTCTAGGTATGCTCTGCATCACTTCATCCAAGTCCAGCCAGAATTTCTCCTTCTCCTCCAGCTCACATCCTACCTGTGGAGCATATCCACTAACAACATTGAACATCACACCTTCGATTTCTCGCTTCAGACTCATCACTCTATCTGACACTCTTTTTACCTCCAGGACATTCCTAACAAACTCCTCCTTCAAGATAACTCCTGCTCCATTTCTCTTCCCATCTACACCATGATAGAACAACTTGAACCCTTCTCCTAAACTTCTAGCCTTGCCACTTTTCCACCTGGTCTCCTGGACACACAGTATGTCTACCTTCCTCCTCTGCGTCATGTCCACCAATTCTCTACCTTTTCCTGTCATAGTTCCAACATTCAATGTCCCTACCCTCAGTCCTATACTCTTAGCGCTCCTCTTCTCTCTCTTCCTACAAACACACTTTCCTCCTCTCCTTCTTCGACCAAGAGTAGTCCTATTTCCACCGGCGCCCTGTAGGTCAACAGCGCAGATGGCGGTCGTTGTTAACCCGGGCCTCGACTGATCCGGTATGGAAGTCATAGGTTTGATTCGCATCTTTGATTTAGCAAAGGTTTTACGCCAGATGCCCTTCCTGACGCAACCCTCTGTATCTATCCGGGCTTGGGACCGGCACAATAAGACACTCACTTGTGTCCTCTTGTGGCTACATTGTAAACGAGACGTTTGGTATCATGTGTTTAATGAGGATTTGAACACGTATGCACTTTAACAATTTCCATGTAGTTTGTGACGAATCTGCAGAGAGGAAACACAAAATGACTTTTTGACATTGCCCTAATGGCCACATCTGTAATCGGGAGCCAGTTAATCTGGAAGCCAGTTGAACCGTAACACCGGCTCCAGTCTCCCTGTGTGGAGTTTACATGTTCTCCCCGTGCGAGTTTTCTCCGGGAACTCCGGTTTCCTCCCACATTCCAAAAACATACATGGTAAGTTGATTGGACACTCTAAATTGCCCCTAGGTGTGATTGTTCATTCATGTTTGTTTGTCTCTGTGTGCCTTGCAATTGGCTGGCAACCAGTTCAGGGTGTGCCCCGCCTATTGCCCGAAGACAGCTGGGATAGGCTCCAGCACGCCTGAGACCCTTGTGCGGTATAGATGATGGATTGATAATGGATTGAACATTTGACTAAAACTGTCACTTGGTGCTTCATAAAAGGAAAGAAAGAACAAAAAGTATTTTGTACTAAATGAAAGCGTGGTTTAATTTTAAAGACAGCAAATCCACTAGCTCACTTACTGTGTGCAAATAAAAGCACAGCGTTAGTGAGCATCATCACATCAGTAGACAATACCCCACGGAGATCAAATGTTTTGAGTCTTCTTGCACAGCGTTGGTAACTTGGTACTTCTTCCATATGCAACTCGCGAAGGACTAACAAAGCCAGTGTCGATTGCACCTTCGCAGCAAACATCATTTTGTGGTAGCATGAGTGAAAATGAAGCCGAGTTAGTTTATGATTTGCAGTTTCCGGGTTGAAATGAGGAATCCTGACTATAAGTCATCAGAGTAATGTAATTACAAAACATTTTTTTGTTGTTGTATTGTGCTATATAGGTTGATGCAGTCATGCAAGGTACACCAGCATATACGGATCATATAATATATTTATAAATAATGTGTTTTGAAGGTCCACTGATAGTGTAGTGGTACACACGCCCGAGTTGTGTGCGGCAGCATGGGATCGATTCCCGCTCAGTGAAGGTGTCTGTGTGTGCCCTGCGACTGGCTGGCGACCAGTTCGGGGTGTAGTCTGCCTTCGCCCGTTGACGGCTGGGATAGGCTCCAGCAACTCCCCGCGACCCTGTATAGGATAAGCGGTTTGGAAGATGACATGACATGACATGTGTTTTGAATTTTTAGTAGGTGGTAGATCATTTTGACTCTGTCATGTCATAAGTAGCTCTCAGGCTGAAAAACTGTGGGCACCCCTGGTATAGAGGGATATTACTTCAAACGCATGCGCAGAAGGTACGTCGCAGTTGGCCCCACGGTCGGCTTGTTGCCCTGTGTACTGCCGTTAGTTTTCCGGCCAAATTCGCCGACGTCTGATTGCTGTTTCGAGGCCTCAATTGACCGACTGTATTCAACAACACTTTCACTTAAGATGTGGAAGCGTGTGCTCTTGTGCTCGTGTGTATAAACATCACATGTATCTTCCAAATGTTGGCCTGGGGTCTTATTCACAAAGCAGGTTCATCCAATTCTGCGTTTAATCCTTAAATATGAGTTGATCTACTCTGAGATAGGAAACTCTGAGTTTCCGGTTCCAGAACAGTTGATTTGAATCAACTCGTTGATTTACTCAACTCGGATTACCTTCACCTGTAGTTAAGCGCATGCACCACAACTATGAAAAGACAGCATGAATGGAGCCCCGATTCGCAGAGTCACCATCGCAACGAGGGAGGGGCGTGGGAGAACAATGTTGTTTGGGTGAATATATGCAGAAGTTTCAAGTCCATTGTAATCACAATAATATAACAGAAGAAAACTGCTTGCTTCCGCCTATTAATTGATTTAATCTAGGTGCAATCTCGTGGGGGAGAAGCACACTAGACAGCTGATGAAATATAAAAACTTTGTTCAAACAGTTAAACCTCGGCATAATCTCATGGGGGTACACTGAAAAAATGGTTTAATTTACTCAATTATATTTCATCAGGTGGTTGCACAAAATAAAATAATCTGGAGCCAGATACATTTTTAAGTAGAAGTATAGTCTACTTGAAAAATGTATCTGGATTCAGACAATTATATTTCGTGCAACCACGTTAAAGAAATAAAATTGAGTCAATATTCAACAGATTTCAATGTAATGTAGATGACTGTCAGCTCAAAAAGATAATTTTCTGGAAATGCTAAAACATCACTGCGCGGACTGATCTGCCGATGAATATTTAATTCTCTGTGTAGTAATTCTGCACCTTCATCCGCGTGCACGGGATCATTATCATAAGGACATGTTTGCCTCCACTTACACTGAAGAATTGGTGTTTTTAATTTACTCAATTTTATTTTGACAAGTGGTTGCACAAAATAAAATAATCTGGATACATGTATTTTGTAGATGTATAGTCTATTTAAAAAAATGTATGTTAATCCAGATGTTTCATCCAACCACTTGTCAAAATAAAATTGAGTAAATTCAACAGAAACCTTTTTCAGTGATACTGTGCCAAATGGACTTCCCATACACTGACTCTGACTTTTTTTATGACGGACGGTAGAATGCTATGACAAAACTCGCCTGGGCGAACTGAAGAAATGGGGAAATGAAAAGGGGTGTGTGGCTCAGAAAGAGGGTGGAGACAGAGCTAAACTTGAGGTTCACTGAGATAAACCTGCTCCCAACCAGGTTAGTTTCAGAGAGTCTATTACTGCAGTTACTGGCCGGGATCTTAAATTACCTCTCTCTCTGAAACCGGCTTGAGTTACCCCTCTTTCTCTGGTTTGAGTTACCGCACTTTTTGAAATGGAAAAGTCAGAGTTTCCCTCATTTCAGGGTTAGCAGACTCTGAGTTTTCATTAAACCTGCTTTGTGAAATGGACCCCTGTTGTTCTTCACTTTATTGACAGTTTCACAAAAATGTGAAGCTGTTTCCTTTTTATTCCTTGCAGACTGTGGACGTGGCTCTGGCTACTGCAATAAATGGTGCAAGGTTTATCTCTAACTTCAGACCACATTATTTGATAATGACATTCTTCCTGGTTCAGTGAAATAAAATTGACAGGGGGAAATAAAAAAATGACTTCTTTAATGTAATTTAAGAATAAATTAATATTTATTGCCGAGCTTTATTTAACACTTTTTGTAGCACTCAACATTATAGATCAGCTTATTCTAGATTGTAGGAATAATGCAATATAGTCATGCAACAGTGCATTTATGATTGTGTTTAAAGAAGAGGACTTTGTACCGAGAAAAAAAAAACTGAGGAGAGCACTTTCAACGTGTAGTATGAGATTGTTCGTTCGTGTGGGAGGTACAGGGCTTTCATAGAGATTGCTTTTATATACAACAGCATTAGTGAAAGTAGAAATAGCTACTGAGTGCTCTTCAAATGTTAACAGAGGACCAAAGGTTATTTGTGCTTAATATGGACATATTTTCTCTCTATTTATGTGGTGAAGTGTGACCACAGATAGAATTGTTGAGAGCAATCCCAATGGTATGCTTATAAACAATTTGAACTCATTTTTTAGTGCTAAACACCCTCACACTCTACTGTATTTCTCCATTTCAATAAATAGAAAGTGAAAACATAAAACATAATTTCTTACATACAAGTTGGTATGAAAGTGATATATTTCAATAGAAAGCAGTCAAGCATGATGTCCCCAACTGGCGGCCAGACAGTTATATTTTATTTTATTTTTTGTGGGGATAGGGAGTGGGGGAGTTATAAACATGTTTCCTCTCCTATGGTGGACCCCCGCATACTCGCGGCCCGGCACCCACAGGTGCACTTATTCACAGATTGTTTTTTCTCAATATATATGTGTGTGTGTGTGTATATATATATATATATATATATATATATATATATATATATATATATATACACAGTACATTTAACTTTTTTATGGGGGCAAACCCCATTCTTTGTGAAAAGTAGAGATTTATCAGTGCTTCTGAATAATTTTTAGGGTTTGCAAAAAAATGAAAACTTTTTTTCTACCTGTAATGCAGTTTCATTGGACTTCGATTACAGTCTACCGTTCCCTATCCTTTGCAAATATCGGAAAATGTCTTATACTGCCCTATACTACAACGTCAGCATCCATCCATCAATTATCTATACCGCTTATCCTCACAAGGGTCGCGGGGCGTGCTGGAGCCTATCCCAGCTGTCTTCGGGCAGTAGGCGGGGGACACCCTGAATTGGTTGCCAGCCAATCGCAGGGCACACAAAGACAAACATCCGCACACACAATCACACCGAGGGGCAATTTAGACAGTCCAATCAACTTACCATGCATGTTTTTGGATTGTGGGAGGAAACCGGAGTACCCGGAGAAAACCCACGCAGGCATGGGGAGAACATGCAAACTCCACACAGGGAGGCCGGAGCCGGGATCGAACCCACGACCTCTGAACTGTGAGGCGGACGTGCTAACCAGTCGACCACCATGCCGCCAACGTCAGCATGTTTAATGATTTTTTTTTTTTTTTTTTTGCGGATTTGGAATGACATGCTGGAAAAACATAGAGGCTGAAAAATATTAACATTCATGTGAGTTTAACATTTCCTGTGAGTTTATTTTTATAGAAAATTGTACAAAATTAGTTCTTGCACGGCGGAACAGTGGTCGACTGGTTAGCATGTTCGCCTCACAGTTCAGAGGTCGTATGTTCGATCCGGCCTCCCTGTGTGGAGTTTGCAAGTTCTCCCCGTGCCTGCGTGGGTTTTCTCCGGGTACTCCGGTTTCCTCCCACTTTCCAAAAACATGCATGGTAAGTTGATTGGACTTTCTAAATTGCCCCTAGGTGTGAATGTGGGTGCCAATGTTTGTCTCTGTGTGCCCTGCGATTGGCTGGCAACCAATTCAGGGTGTCCCCCGCCTACTGCCCGAAGACAGCTAGGATAGGCTCCAGCATGCCCCGCGACCCTTGTGAGGATAAGCGATATCGATAATGGATGGATGGATAGTTCTTGCACTTAATGTTGGTTTGCTGTTCAGCAGTTTTGTGCCATCCTTGAATGGTCATTTTTATGCATAAGAGCTCTTTGCACTGGGGGAAAAAGATCAGTGTGTGGTTATTTTTTGTTTTAACATCCTATGTTGTTCAAGCCTAGAGCTTTTACATAGTACATGCATTGAGAAAAATGGATTATGAAAATGAAATGTATTAAGATACTTTGATGTACATTGGTTCAGTAAAAAAACAACAACTCACGTGCATATATTTTGTCTATAGTTAAAATATCTTTGTCATACATTTGTTAAGATGGTGGTCGTGGTTGTATGTGGCTCCCGCAAGTACCACTGATGATCATTTAAATTGCCCAACCCTGGTTTAGAATATTAAGTGAATATGTGTGTAATATTTAGTCTATCTGATCTGCCAGAAAACCAAGGGAAATTACATGATGGACCCCAGAAAGTACCGTGCCACTGCTGGCAGGTGGTAGTGCTGAGCTCCATGAGTACAATGAGTAGTGTGGCACTCTTCCCAAAGAGATAGAGGAAGCTCAGGATGGTTGAGCCACCATCTTAAAACAGGAGTCCCCGGCGATCGTCCATTCACTGGTACTGAAGTAACTATGTTTGTCTCAAATTAATTAATCATAACTCGTCGTAATCTTTAAAAAATGTTGTCACTGAAGGATTTGTCCCATTTTAGAATCAGGCTGGAATTAGTGAATCTTGATGGATGGCTTTATATTAGCCAATATGTTGATCAGACGGTAAATTGCATTACACATTTATGGTCATCCCACACAAACAGCTAAGTGTCCTTACACATAAGCAGTCATATAACAATCAATAGAAAGGAAGAAAGAAAACTATTTGTGTCTTGTGTAACACACAGACCAACAGGCCTTCACATACAGTAAGTGCACGCATACAACTTTGTCTAGTGGAATGGAATGTGGCTTTGAGGGATATCTGACAGGGGTAGGAGTCCTTGTGACCAAGGATGTCTCCAGCCCAGACGACCTGGTCCTTGAAGTGATAAACCAAAGATGGAGAAGATCAGAACCAACGTTTTTTATTAGACTTATCTGTCAAGACAGCACTATATATGTGAGGGTTGCATCTTCGACAGTGTCCTTTTCTCACTTAGCCTCCACGGGTGTAAGTGTTTGCAAGGTTAGGAAAGAAGCCCAGATATGACCTTGTTTTATTCCTGTATTTCAGAGATAAAATGAAAAAGACGAGCAAATTCAACCAACTTGTGTGAGTCTTTATTTACATCGATGCCTTCTTGAAAGATTAAACGAACATGCTTTGGAAAATAGTTTTTTTTTTGGTAACTAATAATGGAGCTTACATCCCTGCTGGAATTTCCAACATCATGGTTTGGTTTGTTGCAAACATCCACCATGCAGTTATGATACCAGGCACGTGGGTAGTAATGTTACAAAGATGCCCCGCCCTGTCATGTAAAATTTTGAAAACTCATTTATTTCCCCCTGTTGTTGTCCCAAGTCTTAAACTGGTACAGCCGAAGCTTGAAGTCAATCGGAGGAATCCTCTAGGACAGGGGTCGGCAACCCACGGCTCTAGAGCCGCATGTGTCTCTTTCATCCTTATGTTGCGGCTCTACGTGGCCTGGGAAGATGAATTATAAGTGTCCGATTGAAGTTTACTTGTATCAAAAACTTCTTAAAAAGTCTAAGTTTTTGGCCACTTCCATATGCGGTCCCAGATCCAATACGTATCGGATTTTTTGCAATGCAACCGCAGTCTGAACCACGCCAGGTCGCATATATCCAACATAGATGTCATCCGAGCCCAAAATGCGCCACGCATGGGCGAAGGAAGAGAGCTGGGAGATCTAATCTGCAAAGTTGTTTTGAATAATAGTATTGACTTATATTATATATACTTACATATATACATATATTTGACTTTAATTTAACCCTTTCATGCAGAGTGGTCACTACAGTGGACAGCTATTTAAAAGTTGCTTTCGCCTATATTAATTCATCTATATAAATAAAAATATATTTATATTTTAAATAATTACATCTTTCAGGCGCATATGTTCACGAAAGGACTGTTAGCGTTTCTGACTACAAACTGCGACCGGGTACCGTTAAATTTTGATCCGCCTATCCGTCTAATCCCCCCCCCAATCCCCCAATAAACACGTCATATTTGAACAGATTTGCAATATTATGCGGTTATTTTGTGTATCAACATTATTCTGCCCAAAGAGCTTTACAAAGCCTCACATGCACTTATTTTATTTTCAAACTTAAAATGCCCAAAAGTTTTTCAATTTAAAATGGGTTAATTTTGACAGGATCTTTAACTGTTTAAGTTGCTTGACGATGTTGTCGAATTCTCCTGCATTCGACTCCTGCATCTCTGCTCTTAAAAAAATAAAATCTCCGCTCTTCTTCGTTTTCTTGACATGCATGTCGTGTGTCGTGTTCTTTAATTGAACAAATGTAAACGTGGGACAACTGCAGCTTGTCGACACTGAAAGTTTAGTCGAATCACCAACCGAAGATCATTTAAAATTAGAGATGGACCGGCCCCCCAACCCTCCCCCCACCCCTGGCAAAAAAGGTGGAAGACAGACGACGGAAGGGTACCCAAGCTTCTGACGAATGATGAATGACAGACGGTCAATTTGTAGTAAAATGCCCAGCTCTGGTTATTTAGTTTGCACCACAATGTGCATGCATAAGCAGACACAGCCAAATAAAATTTTTTAAAATACACGCATACACACGGCAAGGTGTGATGAAATGACAAGGGAGTAGCAGGCTTGGAGAATTCGGATCAAGCTAGTTATATCAATCCCTCTAGATGCGAACCTGGCATCGCCGACAGGATATTAGACATGTTTGTCAAATCACCGTAACTCATGAACCGTTCAAGCTCCGTAAAATCCTAATTGATTCTGAAAGCAGGGAAATTGAGCTTTCTGTCAATACCAGAGACATTATGGTAGCTCACTTTTTTTTATGTTCGGGGTGGACGTGGGAAACCGTGCATCATATTGGAATGTGACGAAGATGACATGTTTTTCATATCACTGTAACTCATGAACCATTTGTGCTAGCAATGTAATTCCAATGGGTTCTGAAAGAATGATGGGCTTCCGACCTTGCTTTGTCCGACAATTTTTTAAGTTCCCCGTCAATCGTTTGGCCGTGTGTGTGTGTGTGTATATATATATATATATATATATATATATATATATATATATATATATATATATATATATTGTGTGTCTGCGGCTCTTTGGGGCCTTGTCTACTGGGCTTGGCTTTTTTTAAACAACCAAATATTTCCCCACCACTACGTGTTGAAATACACATCCTCGTTTGTTAAAAACGCAGCTACACTACACCGTGGAAGAACAAGCATGCCAAGCCTCTAGGCGGCAGTAGTGTGCAAAATACTGTCTGTTCAGAAGGAACTTCCGTCCTTTGACGTCAACAAGTAATTCATAATTTAACTAACAGTTAACAATCACTTAACACATAATTAAAAACTCAACAATTAATCGTTTATAATGATATATTAAGTAGTTATAACTAATAGTTATTATAAAGTGTTACCAACTGTTGTTTTAAATAGAATCAATCAATCAATCACATTTTATTTATATAGCACTTTTCATACATAAAAATGCAACTCAAAGTGCTTTAAAACATTCAAAGCAAAACATAGAATTATCTTCAATCAAAAGAAAAGATAAATTATTTAAAAGTTGTTGAAAGCCAAACTAAAAAGGTGTGTCTTGAGCTTCCTCTTAAAAATATCAACAGTCTCTGCAGACCTGACATCCTCTGGCAGGCTATTCCAAAGGTGAGGACCAAAATGGCTGAATGCAGCCTCGCCATGCATTTTGGTCCTCACCCTTGGAATAAATAAAAGGCCGGCGCCAGAGGACCTCAGGATCCGCGAGGGCTGGTATGATAAAAGCAAATCAGATAAATAAGATGGCCCAAGACCATTAACACATTTATAAACTAATAAAAGTACTTTAAAATCGATCCTGAACACACAGGGAGCCAATGCAGCAATTTCAAAACTGGCGTAATGTGCTCCCGCCCTCTGGTTCTCGTCAGCACCCGAGCGGCTGAATTCTGCAGTAGTTGCAGTGGTGAAATGCTCTTTTTCGGGAGGCCAGAGAGCAGGGCATTACAGTAATCTAAACGACAGGAAATAAAGGCATGCATCAGCACTTCCGTGTTAGCCTGAGAGAGAAACGGGCGGACTCTGGCGATATTCTTAAGGTGATAAAAACCAATCTTGGTTACATTTTTAATATGAGGAATAAAACTGAGCTCAGAGTCAAAAATGACGCCAAGGTTCTTCACACAGTGTGAGGGATTAAAAATGTGTAGTTTTGGTAAAAGCTTCTCTCTCTGACCTTCGGGACCGATAACTAAAACCTCAGTCTTGTCCTCATTGAGCTGTAGGAAATTATCTGCCATCCATGACTTGATATCTAAAATGCAATTTAAAAGGGTATCAATGGGTCCTGTGTCATCAGGAGACACGGCAATATACAGCTGCGTGTCATCAGCATAGCTGTGAAAGCTGATGCCGTGTCCCCTGATGACATCCCCGAGGGGAAGCATATAAAGATTAAAAAGTAAGGGGCCTAAAATCGAACCTTGAGGAACCCCACATTTAATTTCATGAGTTTTAGAGGAACAAGTATCCATACTTACAAAGAAATATCGGTCTGTGAGATAGGAATAAAACCAGTCAAAAACAGTACCAGAGATGCCCACTAGATTTTTAAGTCTATTTAATAAAATTTGGTGATCTACTGTATCAAAAGCAGCGCTTAGATCCAGTAGCACCAAGACTGTGAGTTTTCTCACGTCTGCAGTGCACCTAATATCATTTAAGATCCTTAAAAGAGCAGTCTCCGTACTGTGGTTCATTCTAAAACCAGATTGATATTTCTCCAAAATATTATTTGTATTTAAAAAATGATTCAACTGGATGAAAACCAGTTTTTCTAAAATCTTACTTAAAAACGGTAAGTTGGATACGGGTCTGTAGTTATTAAAAACGCTCGGGTCAGAACCGCTCTTCTTCAGAAGGGGCTTCACCACCGCCGTTTTAAAGGCAGCGGGGAAGACGCCTGTCTGAAGAGAGCAATTGACTATATTTAAAATTTGTTCTTCAAAAAATCCATAAAATGTCTTAAAAAGAAATGTGGGAATTGGATCCAAAAGGCAGGTTGTTGGGTTTACCTGGGAGAAAACTCGAACAAGTGTCCTTGCATCAACCAGGGCAAAACTTTCCAGTGTTTCCTCATGTAAATATGAGTGTCCGGGTTTATTAAAACTTGTGTTTTGACGGGTTAAAAGACTGGATCTTATGTCATCGATTTTACTTCTGAAGTGGTCTGCAAAGTCCTCACAGAGAGCATCTGTTGGTCTCTGTGGGGACTTATTAAAATCAGAACTAGTTAAAAGTTCAAAGGTGGAGAAGAGAACCCTGGGGTTGTTTTTATTGACTGTAATGAGGTTTGAGAAATAGGAAGATCTTGCCAGTTTTACTGTTTTATTGTAAGATTTCAGTTGTTCGCATAAAATTTCATAGTGTACTGTAAGTTTACTTTTTCTCCACCTCCTCTCTGCACTCCTGCATTTTCTCTTTGATATTTTGATAGCATTGTTTCTCCACGGGGGTACAGTCTTTGTTTTTGTTGTTTTAATTAAAAGTGGAGCTACTGAATCTAATGATGATTTAAGATATAGGTTAAAATTGTCAACAATAAGATCACAGGGTGCAGGTAAAATGTCAGCAGGAGTGTTTTTTAAGATCTCGATAAAATTTTGCTGCCACCTCGTTTTAAATAGAACACAGTCATGATCAGATAGGGCAATATCAGTCACCATAACCTCCAAAATATTAAAACCACTGGAAATAATTAGATCCAATATGTTCTCCTTTTTATGTGTTTAATCTGTCATATATTGAGAAGCATTTCTCAAATGCTCAAATTGCATTTCCATCTTTCGGATTGTCGACTTGAATGTCAAAATCACCATTAAAACAACAAAGTCAAAATCAATGCATACAATTCACAATAGCTTGGCAAAGTCATTTTTAAAAATGTGTAGTATTTTGGAGATCTGTAAATAGTTACAAATGTTGCTCGATGAGAGAATTTGGACTGAAGAGCAACATATTCAAAAGACTCAAACTTCCCATAGGATATTTTCTTGCATTGGAGGTTGTTACTGAACAAAACCGCAACAATTCCTCCTTTCTTTTGCGTTCTGGCTTCACTCATGAAACTGAAGTTTAGAGGGGTTGACTTGCTAAGAACTGCAGTACTGTTATCTTGTGCTAACCAAGTTTCAGTTAATAAACATAAAATCAAATTGTGCTTGGTAATAAAATCATTGATTAAAGGGACGGTGGGGCCGGGATGGCCATGTTTTCGCTAACAAGTTCATTTTATATATTTTTTGATCAGGAAAATGAAAAGAGTTGCCGTTTTCTATTTTATCCATTCATTAGGAAATTAGGAAATAAGTGACTCCATGAATAACGCCCCTTGATAATGAGCACAATGGCCGCGCCCCCTACCGTTCTATCCTTGTTCGGCTGGAGTCAGGCGAGGAACCGATTCCAAACCCCTCATTGGAAATCATGTCATGTCATGTCATCTTCCAAACCGCTTATCCTATATAGGGTCGCGGGGAGTTGCTGGAGCCTATCCCAGCCGTCAATGGGCGAAGGCAGACTACACCCCGAACTGGTCGCCAGCCAGTCGCAGGGCACACATAGACACTGTCACTGAGCGGGAATCGATCCCACGCTGCCCGCACACAACTCAGGCGTGTGTACCACTACACTATCAGCGGACCTCCTCATTGGAAATCATTGTACTTTTATTGCTTATAACATCCAAAAACGGCGATCAATTGGCACCAAAATTTATGTGGACATCTCTACTAATGCCCACTTCAACAAATCAAAAGGATTAACCTCTCCGTGGCTAATTTATATGAGAAGGAGGAAATGTGGAAGTCAGCAGAGCTACGTATATTTAGGCTGGGACCAGCGCACACTGCTTCTTTGCTTTAAAAAAAAAACTAAATAAATAAACTGCCTCTTTGCTGATCACGGTTAGGACGGGTGAGGCATTAAGCACCAGTCAGGATATTTACAGGACATTTACAGAGACTGAAGTGGGAATAAGTAGACATGCACATTTATTTGGATAAGGAATGGTCCCAGTTTTTCGACTTACAATGCGCCGTCCAATTTGGAAGGTAACAGCCGAAATGGCACGTTCCAATGCGACCACACTCGGTTGTTCAGTCAGCCTTGCAGGAACTTTTCGTTCGCTGTTCGATGAGGGCTTTTGTCACTCTCACGCCGCTTCACTCAGGCAGAAGGTGGCGGCTGCAAGCAAAAAGCAGGGACACCGCACGAGGCAGTTTGCGAGGCGACATGAAGATACAGGCTCATCTTCACCTCCACACGCTGGGCGGACAGTAAGGAGCTAATGTTGTTGTGCTAACGCCTTTTGTTTTAATGACCTGAAGCTAGTTGTTGCTATTAGCCGTCCCATTATCCTACCTTTAGCCGGGGAGGGAAGAATGGGACGTAAAGCTCCAATCTGCCTGCTGCTGCTGCAAGCCGCCGTCTCTCTCCCTCCTGAGACACGAGTTTAGCGTCGCTAAATGTCCGAAATACAATCAGTCGGGGTTTGTGTGCGCATTCATGCTCTTGTCCGCTTCAGCTTGTGAAAGTGGAGGGCAATCGCCACGGTTTTTTGATTTTGTGGAGGTGATCATGATGAGATCACGTTTCATGTCAATAAATCCAAACTATTGTGAAGAACACTTTT
This sequence comes from Filicampus tigris, assembly GCF_054856515.1. NCBI lineage: Eukaryota > Metazoa > Chordata > Actinopteri > Syngnathiformes > Syngnathidae > Filicampus > Filicampus tigris. The sequence goes on from NC_141219.1 coordinate 29,745,452, forward strand.
ATACTTTCACAGGTTGAAGTGGACAAGAGTAGTAATGTGCATCTGCATTTTGGTGGCGATCGGTCTCCGTTTTAGACAACAGAACTGACAAAGCGAGCAATATTACTACGCATGCCTTCCTCGCATGACGTAGACTGCTGAGACCGAAAACATAACATAAGCCACGCCCCTAAAATAGGTTTATTTGTCGTAAACCTAATCACAAAAAGACCTTAAATCACTACAGAGTCTTTTGAGGTGCGCATTTTAGTACTAATGTCATTTTTACATGCAAACCTATTATATAAGTGCCAATGTTAAGCTCACCCAAGTGTCCCTTTAAAAATGATTACCCTGCCAAAGACCTAACATTTAAAAGCGCTAAATTGAATGTATAAAAAAACCCTTATCTTTCTCATTTTTTGGAACGGACTATGACTGACAAGGAATCCCGGAAAGTGTTAAATTTGATCAGTCGAAATCTTCCTCGAAAACCTTCTTGTAATGGTTTAATTGTTGCTCTGTTTATTTGCATTGAGTTATGTTGAGTTTTAGCACCCTCCAGTGGTGAAATGTGTGATGTGCATTACATTGATTTGAGTTGACATCGTCATGTCAATATTCAATGATATGCCCGGAGAGCAACACTTACCCGACCATTTGTTATAAAATGCCCAATTCTCCCAAGCAGTAAAGTGTTAACAAGTAAATTCAAATGTTTTTGACAAGCCCGCCTTGCGAGTGCTACATACGTGTCATTTACGATGTTAGCATTTGTTAGCATGCTACGCTAGTGGACTTTAGTTTGCTGATTAGGGTAACTATGTTAGCGTATCCATTTTGTGTTATCTGTCCTAAGTGAGAATTCATGGTTTACAAGTTAATTCATTTTCTAAACAATGTAAACATGTACTTTATGTTGTGGTCATTTGTATTTTATTTCTTTACATTTTGACACATTGTGACGGAGTGGCTCCGTCAGGTGCTGCGGGGAGAACAGTTTGCCAACCTAATCCGATACGCACATTAGCACACCCGTACCTCGAGCCGTTCGTCCACTCAGTCTGTCCGCATGTGTCTTGTTGGTTGGCCATCCATGGGTGGGCTTGGCGTGCGGGATGTGCTTTCATATCTATATTTGTCGGGCCATTTTTTCCATTCCACTGTAGTATTCCATAACCTCCTGTTCCACAAACTTTTCTCCAGCATTCGCCTATCATTCACGACTCGCCACTGTCAAACCGAGCAAGTCGTTATTTCCGGGTTTTGTAGCGCCATGCGTAGGGCGTCGCCATGTGACGTCATTGTGACGTCATGGCGGAATACCGGGTTTTTAAGTTGAATAATCGTTTGTTGTTTTTGAGCAGTCTAAGGGCACAGAGTTATGACTGATTGAATGATTATATTTTTCTATAATTTGGAATATTTTTTGTTGGTAATATGGATGTGTTTGGACAAAGAAAACAGTCAATTTGGGAATTAATTGGTTTAGGGGAGGGGCCTAGGGGTTTAAAAGTTGGCCAACCTCTGTCATGAGGGTTGTGTGGGCCAGGAGAGAAGGAGCCAACAGAGAAGAGCCACAATCTTTGAATGTGAGAACAGTTTTGTTTTTACTTTATATTCAATAAATTGGAAGCAAAGCACAGCACGCTTCGGCTATGCCATTTTTTTGTTCTATTTTGAACCCCGTCAAATATAGTGGCAGTGGTGGGATGGCTGGCCGAAGAAAGCGACGTTCCCAACAGCGGAAAATTGAGGAGGACCTGGAGTCCTGTCATGGAGTAGGGGAGGGGCCTAGGAGTGAACTCCTGGGTTTGATGAGAGACTTCATGGCAGGCCAGCAAAAACGAGACGAGGGCCTGCTGGATGAGATAAGTAACCTCCGTGTTTCACTACAGCCTCCTACCCCTCATCCAAGCGATCCTGGGGAAGCGTTCCCTCAAGCAAGCAGTCCTTGGATGGGATTGCCTACACCTGTACAGGCAAGATGGCCACAGAGGGAGGACTCCAGTGGGCAGTATATTTTCCCGCTGCAGTCAGAGTTGAGGACCTATAAAGCGGAGCCCAACATTCCACCATATCAGATAGTGGCAGATATTGAAAATGACCTAATGCGCTTTGAGCGTACTGTAAAGATGTGGAGGTGGCCTGAGACTGAGTGGGCATGTCGCCTCGTGCCGCTTTTGTCAGGAAAAGCGTTAGAAGCGTATACGGCCATGGACAAGGAAGAAGCACATTGCTACAAGGATTTAAGAGCTGCCTTGTTGGTGAAATTTGACATCTCCCCAGAGACGTATAGGCAACGGTTCCGTTTGCCAATTGTTCCGCACGATGAGACGGCAATTGAGACCTATCACCGTCTGAGAGGCCTGTACCGGCGATGGATTCGTCCAGATCAGCTCACCAAGGAGCAGATTGGGGAGATTGTCATTCTGGAGCAGCTTCTTCAAGTCCTGCCTGCCGACATCTGCACCTGGTTTAGGGAGCACGAACCCGAGGACGGCCTGATCACAGCGAAGCTGGCACTACAGTATCAGAATGCCCACCGAGGAGGCCCTCCACGTTTCCCCAGCTCAGCGCCACGCCGGGCTCAGCAATCTGCACCAGTCCAGCCCAGCTACAACTTGCGAGGTAACCCCAGCTCTGCTACCAACCAGGCAGCGTCCAGTAAGCCTATTGTTTGCTATTACTGCCTGCAGCAAGGACATATAGCTTTGGTGTGTCCAGTGCGAAAAGACAAGCTTACTGGTGACTGTTATGCGCCTCGTGTGGAGTGTGAATAGTTTACTGACCAGTGTTTGAAGGAGCGTACACTGAGAACTGTGACCCTGGATGGTCGGCAGGTGACAGCATTGTTGGATAGTGGAGGCCATACATCACTGGTGAAGAAGGACCTCATTCCTGTGAGCTGTATTGATGATGGAATGAAAACTGACATTGTATGTGTCCATGGAGATAGTCATGCATATCCAAAAGCTGAAGTGACTATTGTAGTTGGTGATCAAGCATACCTGATGACTGTTGCTGTGGTAGAGAACCTACCTGTGGACATGGTACTTGGTACAGACTTACCTGTACTCCTGGACCTTTTACAGAAGGCCAAATATAAGGTGTTCGGTTGTGTGAATGTGCTTGATGTGACTGGCAATGTGTCGTGTCCGGTGGTCACTAGATCTCAAACCAATTCGGGTCTGGAACCTCTGACAGACTTGGATGACAGCCTGTGTGTGGGAGGCTCCAAGGGACCTAGGAAATCCAGGCGCCAGAGGCGTTTTGAGAAACATCTAAACAAACAAAATCGTAAAATGCTGATTGTGGATGAAATGTGGAAGGTACCGGAAGATATAGTGGAGTTACAGAGGAAGGATGTGACTTTAAAATCCTGTTATGAAAAAGTTGATACTCAAGCTAATGCTAATGTTACAGGTAAAGAACAGTTTGTTGTTATTGATGGTGTGTTATACATAAATAGCAATACTCAAAAACGCCTGGTTGTTCCTGCGCCCTGTAGACAGCTGGTAATGCACGTAGCGCATATGCTCCCTTGGGCAGGGCATTTTGGTCATCACAAGACCTATTTGCGTATTAGTACTCGGTTATTCTGGCCGGGTATGTATAAAGACATCTACACGTACTGCGCCACATGTCCTGCATGCCAAATGACAGCTCCGATTCGCAAATGCTTTAGGGCGCTTCTCCATCCACTCCCAATCATTGCCACTCCTTTCCACAGGATAGCAATGGACATTGTTGGCCCATTAGTTAAGAGTGCCCGGGGCCACTAGTACATTCTTGTACTCTGTGACTATGCCACCATATACCCCGAGGCCTTCCCGTTACATACCATCACTGCTCCTGCTGTTCTCCATTCCCTGGTTCAGTTGTTCTCCAGAGTCGGTATCCCGGATGAAATCCTGACTGATCAGAGCACTAACTTCACCTCTCGTTTGTTACAGTTGTGTCATTAACAGTTTGGAATTACTGCTTTGCGAACCACCCCCTATCATCTTCAGACTGATGGGCTCGTCGACCGGTTCAATCAAACATTAAAGAGGATGCTCCAGAAGTTTGTGAATGACAAAAGAAGAAGCGACTGGACAGGTGGCTGCCATTTGTTCTCTTCGCCTACCGAGAAGTACCACAAGCCTCTACTGGATTGTCACCCTTCGAGCTACTGTACATGTAATGTGCAAGGACCTCTAGACCTCTTGGGGAAGGCATGGACTGCTCCAGATCCCAAGTCCACTGAGCAGGGGATTTTCCAGTATGTGTTCCAAATGAGGGACCGGTTGTCCAGGTACCTTGATGAAGCTGAGGAAAACCTGAAGGAGGCCCAGAAGAAGCAGAAGATGCGGTATGACCAGCAGGCCCGTAGAAGAGACTTCCAGCCAAGTCAAGAAGTTCTGCTACTTCTTCCCTCCTCCAGCAGCAAGTTGTTGGCCAAGTGGCAAGGCCCATGCACTGTCGTCAGGCGTGTGGGGCCTGTCACTTATGAGGTGCATCAGCCTGATAAGAAAAAGCTCAGGCAGATATACTACGTGAACCTTTTGAAAGAATGGAGATCGGTTCCCTCTGCCACCCCTGGTGCAGCCTGTCTGGTGAGAAAGGTAGAAGGGGAGGACAATGAGGACCCTGGTGTTCCAGTAATAATGGAAGTCTCGGAACCGCTTGTGGCCCAACTTTCTGGCAACCAAGGTGCCGACCTCCTTAGGATCTTCCGGGAGATGCCGTCGCTCTTCAGAGCAGAACCTGGCCAGACCACCCTGATGGAGCGTGTGATCCAGTTGAAGGAACACATTCCCATCCGTCTGCGTCCTTACCGTGTCTCAGCATTTTGTGGCACAACTCAAGAAGGAGGTGGAATCGATGCTGAAGCTTGGTGTTATTGAGCCATCAATGTCGGAGTGGTGTAGTCCGGTGGTGATTGTATTTAAGAAAGATGGGTCGCTGCGGGTCTGCATCGATTTTCGAAAGCTGAACTCCATCTCAGAGTTCGATGCCAATCGAATGCCAAGAATAGATTACCTCCTGGACCGCATTGGCTCGGCAACTTTCATCACCACTCTGGACTTGTGCAAAGGCTACTGGCAGGTGCCGTTGGAGGCCTCCAGTCGGCCCTACACTGCCTTCAGAACACCACTGGAACTGTTCCAGTTCACAGTTATCCCCTTTGGCTTGCATGGGGCTCCTGCAACCTTCCAATGCCTTATGGATAAGGTTCTTCAGGGCTGTGAAGAATTCAGTGCAGCTTACCTGGACGATGTGGTGATTTTCAGTGGCACATGGGAGGAACTGTCTTGGAGAAGATCAAGATAGCAGGGCTGACCTTGAATGTGGCCAAGTGCGAGTGGGCTCGCCGCAAAACTAGGTACCTTGGCTATCAACTGGGAAGAGGTAAGGTACGACCTCAGATAGATAAGGCTGAAGCTATCCAGAAGTGTCCTCGTCCTCGGACAAAAGGAGGTGCGGTCCTTTCTGAGCCTGGCTGGATGGTATTGGAGGTTTGTACCTCAGTTTGCCACAATTGCGGCTCCACTCACAGCTCTGACCACGAAAAACCAGCCAAACCTTGTCAGTTGGACCGACGAGTGTGAAGAGGCTTTCAGGACCCTGAAGACCCTCCTCTGTTCTTCTCCGCTGTTGTGCAGTCCTAACTTCAACTACCGCTTCCTGGTGCAAGTGGATGTCTCGGAGGGCGGTCTTGGGGCTGTTCTTGCTCAGGGTGAGTCCGGAGCTGAGCAACCCATCCTGTACCTCAGCCGCAAGCTGTAACCCTGTGAGTCCAGGTATTCGGTGGTGGTGGAGAAAGAGGGACTGGCCATCAAATGGGCTCTGGAGAGTCTTAGGTATTACTTGCTTGGGAGAGAGTTTGATCTGAGAGGGACCATCAAGCATTTACGTGGATCAACTCGATGAAAGACCACAAAAGCCGACTGACGCGCTGGTACCTTTCATTGCAGCCCTTTAGGTTCGTGGTCCGACACCGTTCTAGGAAGTCCAACGTCGTAGCTGACAACCTATCCAGGTTGCCAAGTCTTTGTCAACCTGCGGGAGGAGGAGGATGGTGTGATGGAGTGGCTCCGTCAGGTGCTGCGGGGAGAACAGTGTCATCAACCTAATCCGATACGCACATTTGCACACCCGTACCTCGAGCCGTTCGTCCACTCAGTCTGTCCACATGTGTTTTGTTGGTTGGCCACCCATCGGTGGGCTTGGCGTGCGGGATGTGGCCACTGTCGGGCCATTTTTTCCATTCCACTGTAGTATTCCATAACCTCGTGTTCCACAAACTTTTCTCCAGCATTCGCCTATCATTCACGACTCGCCACTGTCAAACCGAGCAAGTCGTTATTTCCGGGTTTTGTAGCGCCATGCGTAGGGCGTCGCCATGTGACGTCATTGTGACGTCATGGCGGAATACCAGGTTTTTAAGTTAAATAATTGTATGTTGTTTTTGAGCAGTCTAAGGGCGCAGAGTTATGACTGATTGAATGATTATATATTTCTATAATTTGGAATATTTTTTGTTGGTAATATGGATGAGTTTGGACAAAGAAAACAGTCAATTTGGGAATTAATTGGTTTAGGGGAGGGGCCTAGGGGTTTAAAAGGTGGCCAACCTCTGTCATGGGGGTTGTGTGGGCCAGGAGAGAACGAGCCAACAGAGAAGAGCCAAAATCTTTGTATGTAATAACAGTTTTCTTTTGACTTTATATTCAATAAATTGGAAGCAAAGCACATTACCCTTCGGCTATGCCATTTTTTTGTTGAGGTATATTTATACACACACATATAATGTAGCTAGTAAACAATGGTAGACAGACATTTTAAATGCTGTACTAATACTGTATTTGGAATTTTGTTTATTACAGTTTTACAGAAGAATACGAGATTAATAAATGGACTCTTAAGGCCACAAACATCTCATCTGTTAACTGTCTGTCTAGCTGGATAGAGCAGTCATACGTCTAGTGAGGACAGAACACTTCTTCTTTTACCTACATAGACATCAATTGACAAAACTTCCAGCACATCAAGCCCAGGCTTTTTCTTGGAAAAGTCAGGAGGATTTGCCTTGAAACCTAGACCCAGTACACGTCAAACAGCTGTTAGTGCTGGGCGCCTATTGAGAGACTGAAGAGGATGTCAATGTAGTTGTGGAATGGATGGGGTGGTGGGCGCTGAGTCTTAGATGATTGAGGGGGACGAGATGGACAGAGAGTTGTTGGTGAGGGTTGTGGGTGGGGAGTTAGCTGGATGCCAACCTTAACAAGTCTGTTCATTGAACAGCCAGTGAACTCCAGCAGTTGGGAGGAGGACAGGATAGATGGCGAAATGGGTGGGGATGGGTTTGGATGAAGTGAATCCTCGTAGGCAGTGTCCGCTGATGGGAGTGGCAAGTCCTCCTCATCTTTGCTCTGATGTCCCGCATAGTTAGATGTATGGAGGGATGGAGGGAGTGTCAGCTCCTCTCTGTGTTTCGGTATCTCTTGGCTTTTGGGGGGTTTCCTTTGTATCTTGCCCTTGGCAGAGGGAGCACTGTGACACAGGAAGAAAAATAGGTTGGAGGTGAAGAGCTTTACTCCTGACTTGTTCAGGGAAAATCCATCTCTCTTAAAAAATGTCCGTGGTCGAAGAAAAAGTTGAAACTGAATAAGTGTCACAAGCAGCTGAAAGCCATTTATGTAACAAACACATTCCAAAACAGTGTTTGTGCACTTAGTCTGCTAAAATGTCTGAGAATATACTTTTCACCATTTCATGTATAGATCATAAAGCTGTTTAGTCTCTCCACGTTGTTATAAATATTGTAATGTCTTGTTCAGTACCTTAGTGCCCTCGAGGACCAACCTAGAAATTTTAATCACACTTGTCATGCCCAAGTCCTTTACTTCTTGTTGTCAAAGTCACTGTTTCATCCTTCACAGTTAACTCCCAAGGCTGCAGTTGACAATTAAAAACAGAAGTGGGAATGCATCTCGTTTTGTCCTTGTCAATCACAAGGAATACTGACTCTTCCTGGAGGCCACAGGCAAGGCTGCAGGGAATGATTGTCAGGTGACATTACTGTTCTACTAACGCTGCAAAAAAGCCATCTTTTTTACATTACAAAAAAGATGTATGCATTATTTAACACGGAGATCAGGCACAATTTCAAGAAGGTTCTTGAGTTCTATCACTGACTGTTACAATCAAGGCTGCAGGGTGACATGATTTATTGATTACATATCCCCGCACAAGCACACCAAAACTCTGTAGTGGCAACTAATCCATAAAACTATGGGGGGGAACAGTCACCAAAACATTCAACATAATAAACCCACATCATATGATAACAACAACCATACCACAATTACATACCCATAGCAGCACACTGCATCGCCTGATCAGCAAATCTGTTAGAGACCCTACTGTAATATTAAATCCACATACTAAAAATATGGATTTCAAAACCTTTAACTATACCACAAGACATTCGATCCCAAGAACAATTTAGACCCAGACAATCAGTTTTACAAAAATAATCAAAGCAGTTCTAATTCAGAGTACTACATGGATGATAACTTCAATGTAAACATAAAAATGGAAAATGCAATTTCAATTATACACTTTAATAGTAGAAGCCCCTATAGAAACTTCACTAAATTAAGGAATACTTGACTAAATTAAATACATTTTAAATAATTGTCATATCAGAAACTTGAACTTGGCTTGACAATGAAAAAATAAGTGACATGAAACTCGAAGGATCTGAATTGTTTGCCACAAATAGGAAGAAAAGAAAGGGTAGGGGGTTAAAATATACTGCCAAACTCAAGGCCCGGGGGCCACATCCGGCCCGCGACATATTTTTGTGGCCCGCGAAGGCAAAGCATGTGTGTTGACTTGATGTGTTTCTTTGAAAATGTCTTCAATGTTAACACAACATATGAGATATTGCAAGCATTTGTTACAAATCCCTACTTTAAAATACATTGAAAAACAGTTTGCAGTGGCTTTTGATTTCAAAACTAGTTATCCATCAATTTGTTGGATATATGTGATAATATAAGGTGATCATACATTTGTATGGGTTCACAGTCGTAACGGCCCTCCGAGGGACAGCACAACTATGATGTGCCCCGTGACAAATATGAGTTTGACACCCCTGCTGTATGTAGAGAAAGCTCTTTGCCTAAAAAAACAAAACAAAAAAACCCACAACAGAGAACATAATGGAATGTTTAACTATTGAATTACACATAAATAAAAAGCATCAAATGTCATTATGAGCTGCATTTATAGGACACCAGGATCATGTCTTGACACATTCAATATAAACTAATGGACATGTTTAGTGACTCAAATTATTAAAAAAAGAAAAAAAAAAGGAATATTGTATAGTGATTTTAACATTGACTTGTTAAATGGACATCAAATAACAATTGATTTTATGAATACAATGTATAGCAACAATCTTTTTCCTGTAATCAAGAAACTGAGTAGAATAACAGTTAATAAAGCCACACTGATAGATTAGATATTTAGAAACAAAATTGACCATAAAATAGAAAGTGGACTTTCTTATTAATGGAACAAGTGAATCTCCCCATCTTTACAGTTTTTCCTCAGTTATTTTGTTAAAAAAAAAAAAGTTAACCACTCACATATCAAAAATAAGACTAAAAACACAATTTTCCATTGCAGCTATTAAAACTCATTCAGTGGCAGACCTTTTCAGACCCATTGTGAAATGACATAAATATGTCATTGGGATAGAATGAGTTAAGTTGGACCTAGAAAATCAAAACTGGTCTGAGGACTATTCAAACGAAGACCCAAATTTTGCGTAGGTTGCATTTCAATCCACCATAATCTCTTCATGCAATCTTCCATTAACCAAAGTCACCAGGAAGTACAAAGGCTTGAATAAGCCATGGATGACGAAAAGGTATAGAGAACGCATGTAAAAAGAAACATATTTTAGAGAAAACATTTATAAAATTGAGAACTAAAGATGCTGAAATAAAGTATAAAACCTATTTAAAACATTAATTTGAAAATAAATTAGTAAATATTATCATAACACGTGAGAAATTATTATCATGCATTGATAAAGCAGAATAAAAGCAACACACAAGAAATATAGAAAATACTAAATCCCGTAATCAAAAATAGCTAAAAAAAAATCCTGAATATTTCATAAAAGTTACAAATACTGTACTGTTATTGATAAAATTGCAGAAATAGCTCATGCATGTAATGAATATTTTGTCAATATCATGTAGCATATAAATGGATAAAAAGTTATTTAGATCAGGGGTCCCCAACCACCGGGCCGCGGCCCGGTACTGCTTTGGACCGCTTTGTTTTTAGACTGATCTTTCTGATGGGAAAGAAGGCCCCGATTTGATTAACCTCCTGATTCCGATTCCGATTTTGATACTGATTTTGGTTTTCCCGATCTCTTCTCCAGTTGTTATTCAAGCCTTGTCAGTTTTTGTCATGTTTTTCTGTTGATGATCCTTTAGCGTCATCCCCAGAAACCTTCTTCCGGACACTTACTTAGGCTACCGGATGGCCATTTATCCGGGACTTCCGCAGGGGTGGCCAACCTAGGCGCCCAAGTAAAGATTCTTGTTTCTCCCATAATCCCACCTTTCCCAAATTGCATCATTCCAAACCTGTACCCAACACACCTTACTTCCTGCCTCTTTCATCACCTTGTTCACTGTGTACTTCTTCACGTTGTTCCATTCATCCCTTTTCTTCTAGTTTACCTTCCTCTGTACCTGTAATCCCAGCCCGTCGTGTCTCTTGTTCTCCCACTAACTTCTATGGTGGCAGGCTGAGGAGGCAGAGCCCCATGCTGGCTCCTCGGCAGCTCCAGAGCCCTTGTGCCGGATCCTCAGCAGCTGCAGGGCCATGTCTGGGCTCCTCGGCCCAGTGACTGTCCTCCGTCCATGCCCCGGTGGCGCAATCCCTGCAGCCGCCCTCCCCTCCTGTGTGGCCACCGGACCGGTGCCGCCAACAACCTTACGTCTGGCCTCCCCCAATCTGTCATTGATTTTGGTTTTGATTTAGAATTGCAGCATGTTTTCCTCATATTCTTTTGTGTGTGTATGTCTTGTTAGGTTATTGTGTCCACCTGTGCTCGTTTACCCAATCCCTTTGTATTACCTAATCAGCTCCCTCTAACACTTTGTCTTGTCCAGGTGTTCCTTGTTGTCTCATCTGTTTGTTTGTATTTAGTTTGTTTCTTTTCAGTATTTGTTGGCTCATTGTCTTTTTCATGTCTGACTGCTGTTTGCTTGCTGTGTCAATCCAAGTCAAATTGGTTTCCCAGCGTTTGTTTAGTTACTTCAACTCCCACTCCACACGTGACAGAAACCCTGGTATTATTGGTACCATACAGGTTCTACAATCCAATCCATTATTTCATTACCTTTTAAAAAAAAGTTTATTTTGTTAATATGGATGAATAAGAGTGATTCACAGCTTAAATTTTAGTTATTATTATTTATTAATTGCTCATTTTAATCTTCCAGTAACATGATTGTTGCATTTGAGAACAGCATCCAGTCTACAGTAAGAGGATTGGCTGTTAGCAAAAAAAAAAAAAAAAAAAATTAATTCATATACATTTTGAAATCCAAGCAAATCCAAAATTTCAATTCACAGTAAGGAAAAACATGTCAATTGCATCATCTCAAGCAAATGGACATCAGCAAGACACTGTCAAATGCTGGTTGTCCCCAAAATAGTTCTTACCTCCTTGCCGTGGCTGCGGGGAACTTGGCCTCACAAAAGAGGTCATCGTTCCCCGCCAGCAGTTTTCTAACATGAAAATTTATGACAATTTAAACATGTTTTACCATACATACCATTAAACACTAGAGGTATGAGGTAACTAGTTTGTAGTTATTTTGGCAGATATCACAGGTAAAATCAGTTCAATTAAATACAAAAACTTACACTTAAATTTAAAAGTAAACTCTACCGAGTCTGAACTCGCTGTGCCTGTGGTTGCCTCCAAGTTTTAGGCATAGAAGAAGAGCGGCGCAATTTAGGCTATGAAGGTTGCTCCGTCACAACCTTTGCTCATTACCCGTTTCCAGAGATGGGCATTCGACCCTTTTTTGCCCGTCCGGCCGCGACCCTCCACCCTTGACCTGGGTACCCTTCTGGCCGCGACCCCCCAGCCATATTCATAAACATTGTCAGCCCCCACCCCGTTCCGACCCCCGCCCCTCAAAAAAAAAAAAAATGTGCATGATGCCCCCGTGGGAGAGATGCTAACGGAAGAGCTTTATTTAAAGACAATTAGCTGGCTAACTTGCTATTCAAACTAACTGTTGTGGACACACTTCAAACGCGCCACTTACTCACGCAATTATCCGGCTGCGTGTGCTTACTTCCATTGCGAGCCCTGAGGTCGGTTTTATCGTATTGTATAATTATTTGCGTCCAACAGACGACAAGTCTGCAAGCATTCAACAAGTTACTTATTTTGCACACTTCTCCTCCTTCACACGTCCCGGCCTTCAAAATAAAAGCATGCCTGCAAACCACTAAACAGCAGTTTTGTTGTGGCGTATTTCCAGAAGTAGGAAAGTGCATGATGTGCCAGTGTCATACTTGAGTGCTGCGCGCTGCTTGAATGTACTCCCGGACACAACTGTATGTCATCGCAACATAATGGACCGATCAGAACAGCAACAAATCCTGATGTGTGCGTGGCATGTGTTGCAGACCTGTCACCAACAGCACAATGTGTCAGTCATGTGAATCAATGCGGCAGTTGTTTGTGTAAGAAGAGACATGAGACAGCAACGTGCGTTCAAGCGTGTTTGTATTTCCTTATTGTCACCTCACGTAACCCGCGTCATACCATTACAAGAGGGGGCGGGGGTGCTTGGGGGCAATACCACAATCCCTATAACATCAGTTGTCGGGAGTAGAAAGAAGCCTAAAAAGAAGCCTTTCACCGAGTAGGCTGAGATGAAATTTGGCCGCCTCTCGAGCACGTCACACGCATGAGGGCCCATTAGTGGGCCAGACTAAAATCCACTTCCGGCCATGCTTAGTCCAGCTTAGTCCAGAAAATTTATGACAATTTAAACATGTTTTACCATACATACCATTAAACACTAGAGGTATGAGGTAACTAGTTTGTAGTTATTTTGGCAGATATCACAGGTAAAATCAGTTCAATTAAATACAAAAACTTACACTTAAATTTAAAAGTAAACTCTACCGAGTCTGAACTCGCTGTGCCTGTGGTTGCCTCCAAGTTTTAGGCATAGAAGAAGAGCGGCGCAATTTAGGCTATGAAGGTTGCTCCGTCACAACCTTTGCTCATTACCCGTTTCCAGAGATGGGCATTCGACCCTTTTTTGCCCGTCCGGCCGCGACCCTCCACCCTTGACCTGGGTACCCTTCTGGCCGCGACCCCCCAGCCATATTCATAAACATTGTCAGCCCCCACCCCGTTCCGACCCCCGCCCCTCAAAAAAAAAAAAAATGTGCATGATGCCCCCGTGGGAGAGATGCTAACGGAAGAGCTTTATTTAAAGACAATTAGCTGGCTAACTTGCTATTCAAACTAACTGTTGTGGACACACTTCAAACGCGCCACTTACTCACGCAATTATCCGGCTGCGTGTGCTTACTTCCATTGCGAGCCCTGAGGTCGGTTTTATCGTATTGTATAATTATTTGCGTCCAACAGACGACAAGTCTGCAAGCATTCAACAAGTTACTTATTTTGCACACTTCTCCTCCTTCACACGTCCCGGCCTTCAAAATAAAAGCATGCCTGCAAACCACTAAACAGCAGTTTTGTTGTGGCGTATTTCCAGAAGTAGGAAAGTGCATGATGTGCCAGTGTCATACTTGAGTGCTGCGCGCTGCTTGAATGTACTCCCGGACACAACTGTATGTCATCGCAACATAATGGACCGATCAGAACAGCAACAAATCCTGATGTGTGCGTGGCATGTGTTGCAGACCTGTCACCAACAGCACAATGTGTCAGTCATGTGAATCAATGCGGCAGTTGTTTGTGTAAGAAGAGACATGAGACAGCAACGTGCGTTCAAGCGTGTTTGTATTTCCTTATTGTCACCTCACGTAACCCGCGTCATACCATTACAAGAGGGGGCGGGGGTGCTTGGGGGCAATACCACAATCCCTATAACATCAGTTGTCGGGAGTAGAAAGAAGCCTAAAAAGAAGCCTTTCACCGAGTAGGCTGAGATGAAATTTGGCCGCCTCTCGAGCACGTCACACGCATGAGGGCCCATTAGTGGGCCAGACTAAAATCCACTTCCGGCCATGCTTAGTCCAGCCATTTTTAAAAATTTGTCACCCCCCCACACCTCCTCCCCAAAAATGGGCATCCGGCCGGGCCGGAGGGTCCGACCGGTCCGGCCCAGGGACGGACTGCCCATAAGTGATGTCATATGGCCGGCAAGTTCGGCGTTTGGAGGATGTAGCCTATGAATTTGGTCATAGCTATTAACCGTATCCAACTTTGCTACGGTTTATGTGGTCCACGGAGGCTACATGAGGAGGATCCTTTAAAGCAGGGGTGGGCAATTATTTTTCCCCGGGCGCCAAATTAGAAGCCGGAAATATTGTGGAGGGCCGGGCCAAAAGTTTTAAATCCACTCCAGTTATCGATTTTATTTCTTCATTTAAATAATTAAATCACATATGTGTGTGTATGACATACACACATACACTGTATGTGTTGTTGTTAGATAATGAGGGAGTGGGTTGTTTTACAAAAATATTTATTCAGTGAAATTATGAAAAACAATGGTAATGTGCAACTCTTTTTAGGTAACATTAACAATTCAATGCTTTCTGTTTTTAACTTCCTATTACCATACCACAATGTTTTTGTGTGTCACTAATAATATAACATAACACAACATTTTTGTCCCAACTGCCACACAATGCAGAGAAAAATCTAAGTACCGGTAAGCATGTTTCAGTGTTTGTTTTTTCGTTTTTGTGTTTGTTCAATGAGACAAATCTAGCCTCTGTTGAGCTTCAACAAGTGCATCAAAGTCAGGTTGAATGTTTGAGGTGGAGATGTGAAGCACACATGACAGATGATCATCAGTAAGAGAGGATCTATAACTGGATTTGGTAAACTTCATTACTGAGAATGTTTGCTCACATCTATAGGTAGATCCAAAAAGAACCGGCATCTTCTGAGCATGTTTCCTCATGTTTGGAAAATTTTCCTCCTTAAGAGAGGAATAGAACTCCGGCAGTGATGCTGACTTAAAGTGTTTGCCAGTATTGTATCTGACTGCAAGTCTATGAGCTCAAGCTGAACATCAATGGGTGCATTATTCACATTGCATGCAAAGGGAGAGGAAATCAGGTGCATTTCCTCCTCAAAGTTTTTAAAATCTTCTTGAAAAATCACTGTGCAGGTCTCCAAACACAGATGAGTACCTGCAGAGGTGACAAGCTGATGGTTTGACTTCTATCAGGGTTTGCATGTGAGTGATAATTTTGTTCTCTAGTTGATTCGAAGGTAACTGCAACTTTCTCATGAAGGCCTTGACCAGGTTATGCAATTCATGAACAAATAGGCCCTTATCTTGCAGTTTAGTATTCAGTTCATTCATCAGATCTGTCACATCAACAGCAAATGCTAAATCTGCAATCCAGTCTACATCTGAGAGCTCTTTTTAACACTTTGCCCAGACTGAGCCATCTGACAGCTGTATGGTACCTGACGTCACATGTTCGTTATCATGCTCTTCTAAAAGTGCAACAAACTGCCTGTGATTCAATGCTCGTGCCCTGATGAAGTTAACTGTCTTAGTTACAGCATCGACAACATTGTTAAGTTTTAACACTGACTTGCACAACGTATTTTGATGAATAATACAGTGAATAATTTTCAATTTATGCTCCGCATTAAGTTCAGTCACTTTATCTTGCATCTGTTTCAAAAGTTCAACATTTTTCCCTGTCAGATTTGGACAACCATCAGTAGTGACTCCTACTAGTCTGTCCTATTTCAGTTCAAGCTTGTCCATGCATGCGTTTACCTCGTTGAACAAATCACTTCCTGTGGTTGTTCCTTTCATTGATCTCACTGCTGCCAGCTCCTCCGTGATCTTGAAATCCTGAGTTATTCCTCAGAGAAACACAAGTAACTGTGCCGTGTCACGGACATCACAACTCTCATCCAAAGCCAAGGAGAAAAAGTCAAAACTTCACACTTAGTTTTTAGCTGAAATTGGAGATTCTCAGCAATGTCCGCCACTCTTCTGGTTCGCCTGGACGGCGGGACTTTTTCAAATGCTTCTTTTTTCTCTGGATATATTAGTGCTGCGGAGTCCACCAAGCACCCTTTAATAAATTCCTCCTCCGAAAATGGCTTACAGTTCTGAGTGATTTTGTGGGATATCACAAAGCTCGTCCTGGTTGCTACTTCCCGGGCTTCGTGTAGTTTGGCAAAATAGCCTTGTTGTTTTCCTAGCTTAGCTAGCAAATCTTCGGATATCTGCGCTTTCCCAGCCTCACTGAAATGTCTGTTTTTCTGCATGCTTGGTCTCATAATGACGACTCACGTTATACTCCTCAAACACGGCGACCCGCTCACCACAAACTAAACATATGGGGTTACCCTTGACTTCAGTAAATAAATATTTAGTAGTCCATATTTTCTTGAAACCAAGGCATTCAGCATCCACTTTTCATTTTTTGGCACGGGCAAACATTTTGAAGGGTTACCATTTCAATGACACATTTGCTAATCACATGGACGTGGACATGTACCTCTACGTAAACGACGCACGCGCATTATAAACAAGTTTCAACATAAAAGCACTGCTGTTTTAGTACACGCACTTAGCGACATTTTGGAAATAGGTTTTATTTGATTAATTCCTAGCAACTTTTCACAGGCCAGTAAATGGCCGGGCCGCGGCCCAAAACGCATTATGCAACATTTTAACTGTACTGTAGCTTTCATTTTCTTAATTCCCAGCAACTCTTCGAGGGCCGATAAGATCCGGGCCCGCGGGCCGTAAAATGCCCGGGTCTTAAAGGCTTTGAAAGACCCAGCCTGCGAATGGTCCTTTGGAGGACTGAGACTATGAATTAGGACATAGCTACAGTTATACTGCCGTCAGCCTCCTGCTGACCACAAACAAGAATAAATACTGTGACCCATCGTCAGAAATTTTTGTTGAGAATGTACTTATCCTGTCAGTTCATTGTGTATTTTGAGGCTGCTGCCCCTCAGTCTTTTCACTAGATAAACATGAAAACAAGTTCAATGACCAGGACTACTCAATAGTGCCACATTGTCATTCCAGTGACAGTTCTCTACAGTACTGAAAAAAAAATGCTTTTCACTCTCTGAAGAAAAACGCTTTATCCATGTTTTTACACGTTTTGTGTGTGTGAACCTGGGTTACTCGCTTGGTGCTAAATTGATGGCAGTGCAGGGGTGAATTGTTGAGACGTGGTTGACTTCCTGATGGGGAGTAGATGAGATTCATATTGAAGTTGAGGTTTACAATGACACACATTTTCTGAGTGCTGGAAATAAAGAGGAGGCCATTGAAGAGTATTGAATCAAGGGTGAATGGGAGTTCCACCAAGGCACTTAAACCTGTCTGTATACTGCAGCCAACAAAAGAAAAAATCTTAAGTAACAAAGATGATAGTTACTTCCCAATGAGTGCCAATGCTTCATACAAATTTTGACACTCCATCACATGTTGAACACACAGAGAAGAGTGGATTTTGTCTTCTAAAAATAATTGTGACATATTGTTTGGACAGTAAAATATCACCTAACACCTAAGAACAACTTTAAAAACTTGCAGTATAAGAAAACTAATATTAAATTAAACTGCGGATTATGCTCATCCATCCTCATCTCATTCAGTTATCAATAAATAAAATGTGTGATTCATGAAAACTTAAATGGTCTACCTGCTGATTCTAATTAACATAGATTATGCCTATGTTGGTGAATTAAAACTCAACATACTAGCTGAACTGTTTTGAACTTGAAATAGGTAAAACTGGTATTTGAGCTTTTACTTTGAGTGTCAATTGTGTATGGAGAGATGTTTTGAAAACTGGACGCTTTTGAAAGCAGTAATTCCATTTTCTAAAACAGCGGTGTCGAACGGCAATCCTCGAGGGCCGCTTTCCTGAATGATTTCTATGGGGAGAGATTTGTGTCAAAACTATTGACACAAATGCATCGCGATTTTTCTGTGTTTTTCAGATCCACAAATACATTTGTGATTTTCACCTTTTACAGATTCACAAATATATTCGTGATTTTCACGTGTTTTTCAAATCCACAATTATATGTGCTATTTTCACGTGATTTTTTTATTGTTTTGTGTGCATTTATCATAACTTATCATTTATAAATAAATATTCAATTCTGGGTGTGAATTGTCGAATGTGTGTTTATGGATGAACGGACACGCGCATTTATTTGTGACACAAACAACGCTGTTTCAAGCGATCCACACACACACACACGCGCATGTGTACACGCACATACACAAATGCACGCACACACACACGCGCACACCCCCCCCACACACACACACAAACGCACCCACACACACACACGTCTCAGATATTCACATTATTGAAAGGCCATCCCTCCTCCGTCCGCGGGGAGGGTGTTCCTGTCTCCACTGAACAGAAACGAGCCATCATCAATTTTTCATTTAAAAATTGGCAATTGAAACACGGAAAACAAATCTTAAAGGGACACTTGGATGAGCTTAACATTGGCATTTATATAATAAGTTTGCATGTAAAAATGACATCAGTACTAAAATGCCCCCCCAAAGACTGTAGTGATTTAAGGGCTTTTTTTGTGATCAGATTTACGCCAAATTGGCCCGCCCCCTTTTGCAGCTCGGCTTGTTATGTTTTTCGGTCTCAGCGGTCTACGTCACAGGAGGGAGGCAAGCATGGTAATATTGCTCGCTTCGTCAGTTCTGTTGTCTAAAACGGCGCCCGATCGCCACCAAAATGCAAATGCACATTACTACTCTTGTCCACTTCAACCTGTGAAAGTATAAAAGTGTTCTGCACAATAGTTTGGATTTATTGACATAAAACCTGATCTCATCATGATCACCTCCACAAAATCAAAAATACCGTGGAGATCGCTTCTCCACTTACACAGGCTGATGCGGACAAGAGCATGAATACGCACACGAACCCTGACTGCTTATATTTCGGACATTTAGCGAAGCTAAACTCGTGTAAACTCTCAGGAGGCGGACGGCGGCAGGCATTGGGCAAGCAATCAGGCAAGCATGGATCTTTTTTTATTTCCTGATCAAAAAATATATAAAATGAACTTGTTAGTGAAAACATGGCCATGGCCAAGTATCCCTTAAATATTATCTTAAGTGTTTATTCAACACAAGTCATGAAACAAAATATGAGGGTTTTTTTTGTTTCCCTCATGCTCTTTTTGCTTTGACCCGGAAGCCATTCTTCTTCCTCCATGGCCGCTTTCCTGCATGTTTTCCATCTCTCACTGCTGCAACACACCTGATTCAAATGATCAGGATCCTTATCAGGCTCCTGCATATCGGTTAGGTTAATTGTTCGTAGGTTGTTATATATTACATTTTAATCCTGGAGAATACGTTAGAGTGATTTAATTTCTTTTTCCACCAGGGCCACTCAGGAGTACGCCTTCGCCACTCATCCAAAAAACATTTGTCGGATGCGGCCACACGTCATCACCCCTGATTTTAAAAAATGATAAAAAATTATGCTTTAGCTATCGTGATACCAGACCACTTCTGGAGGACACTAGACCACAACCAGCTGTCCACCAAAACAAATCCCATCCAAATCTGATGTGGCATTTCAAAATAAAGTCCCCTGAAATTTCACTGCCATCACCCCTGAATTAGAAAAATTGTTTAAAATTACCCTTCAGGTATTGTGATACCAGACCAGTTCTGGAGGACACTAGACCACCCCAGTTGTTCACCTAACCAAGTCCTGTCCAAGTGTCCCTTTAAGGCCTGAATACTCAAGGCAAGTAATAAACCAAGAAAGTCATCGCTGGCGTCAGGCCGAAACCTTCTATGTCACAATTTGGTGGATTTAATATTTTTTCACAAATCTATACTGGTGGTTAATACACAGGTGTGAGCGTATTTGTACAAGTTATTGATCAATCTAAAGTCTTATTCTCTTGCTGGAATATTAATGGTTGCATAAACATGACATTTTGGGGTGATGATTTTGGAGGTATGAAGATTCTGCCAGATGCCAACCACATGTACACCACAATGTACATTGTGGCTGATTCATGGCTAACTTCAGAATGCGATCTCTCATTCATTCATCAATACATGAATTTAATAATAACACTGTAGAGTTATTATTAACAAAGTTTACTAATAATAACACTGTAGTGTTATTATTAGTAAACTTTGCTAAAATTTAATTGTGACACACTGAGTTTCTTGCTGTAGAAGGGAAACATAACTTGATGATGGTGTGCTAAGCACATTTTGGCACCAGCCTGAACTGAGAAAGGACTCTCTGGGTGAGTTGGCAGGATGAAAGTAACACCCAGCTGGGTAGGTTTTCCAGCTATGTGCTGGTTACTGTGGGATGAATGCCTCATCAGACACACAGCCGGCTGCAAGACAGCTCACATCAATGCACAGCATCTGGTGGCATTATATCAGCCATCTTAAGACGTTAAAATTCTAAATTACACTACATGGTTATTTGTCTCAGCTGCCGTTTTTAGTTGCTTTTACTTGGTTCACTGTCAATGTGGGGTTAGTAGAGTCAGGAAATCATGGGGGTATTCAACAAAGCTTGGGTAATTGATTGTGGCGGATCCTGCCAGCAAACAGCAGGTCCACAGCCCCATTCCCGTAGCCCAGCAGAGGGCCAGCAATGATGTGGATAAGGGAATTATCTCTACTCTGGTGATTTATACAGGATGACACTTGAAAATCAATTAAATCAATATAATTCATGTTTTCAAATGTTCGACTGTGTGTTCTGTTTTAACCAAATAACCAAACAAACTGACAAGAATAAATAGTAAAAGAAAAGACGCCAAAATAGATTTAAAATCCTATCAGTTAATTTGTTCTTTGTTTTTCCAAATTAAGAAATAAATACAGAGAGAGTCTGATACTGACTAGAAATTTTACATTTGCAAATAATTTAGTTTGAACGTTTGTTTCAGTCAAGTGTATATTTACTGCACCACAAACGCAACCAGCAGAGATGCTTCATTCACTGTCAACTGTAATAAGGAATTAAAGTATGAAACTTGATAAATTATCGTCCCTTAAAGGGGGAAAACAACCCAAACATATTTTTTCAAGAATATGTTCTATGCAAGCCCACTAGTTGAAACAAGGCATTCTGATAAATATTGCGTTTATGGAATAAAATCCCCCCGTTTTTAGCCATCTCTGGGAGCGGCCATTTTGTCACTTCTGTCGACTAAAAATGACATCACAATTACCCAGGGCTCAGGTAACGACCGATCACGGCTCCGCTTTAGAAAACAGGCGAGCTGTGATTGGTCGTTCCCTGAGGCTTGGGTAGTTGTGATGTCATTTTCAGTTGATAGAAATGACAAAATGGCCACCCCAAGACATGGCTAAAAACAGGGGGATTTTGCTGCTCTCATATTGCACAAACACACTATTTATCAGAATGCCGTGTTTCAACTAATGGGCCTGCTGGGAACATTTTCTTGAAAAAAAATATGTTTGGGTTGATTTCCGCTTTAACAAGATAACATTGCCAAAACAACAGGTTACAAATTATAAGGGACAAGGGGGGAGAAAACAGTGTCCTCAGCCTCCCTGTAAGTTCTTTTAGGGAGTCCTTGAAAAGAGGGTTTGTCAGGGTCTTCCAGTAGTGGGAACTCTAAAAGAATGGGGTACTGGACCTCCTCATAAGGGGCCCAATAAATTTGAAGCGTTGTGTAGTCGATTATATCATTGCTAGTAATACTGTCAAAAATAGAAAACGGAAACATATTTCCATACTAACAAATAGTGAATCATCTATGTAATACAAATATAGCATGCACTTTAAGTCACCACTGGCAATTTTTAATCAATGATTCAACGTGAGGGTACCTATCTTTCTTGAGGAATTTATACTAGGGCCAACTGTAACAAGGGTTGTACCGGAAATAATTTCTTCTTCATTTTTTGAAAGATTTTTAATCAAAGGAAAATTCGGCCGGCCAGTCAGAAAAATGATAAATGAATGATTATTTGCTAAAAACAAAAACGTTTATCAGTTTGAACATGAACTATCTTGTCTTAGTGGTGTATTCATTTAAATATAGGTTGAAATGAATTGCAAATCATTATATTCTGTTTTTATTTATGTTTAAAATTAACACAACGTCCCAACTTCATTG
The DNA here is from genome assembly GCF_054856515.1 of Filicampus tigris. Lineage (NCBI taxonomy): Eukaryota > Metazoa > Chordata > Actinopteri > Syngnathiformes > Syngnathidae > Filicampus > Filicampus tigris. The sequence goes on from NC_141219.1 coordinate 29,767,866, forward strand.
GAATTGGGTTTGTACATGCGTAAAAAGAGCGCCCACCCGCCGCGCGCATTTTTCAGACCAGAAGACCATGCGGGCTGCCCCACGGGCAGGGTGTGTGGACTTCAATTCCTGTAACAAGAAAAACACAGGAAAAACACTGAAATTCAATGCAAACCTACAACATAATTTTCACTCACAGAGTCAATCCAACACTAACCACCGTCCTCCTCACAATTGTGGCTAATGGATTTTTATCACGGCGACAGTATTGGGACTGATTTTGATGAGTCCCAAGGCTGCTCTCCAATTCCTTTTGAAATCCCTTTCTTTAGTAGTAGTATTAGCATTCAAGTAGACTGAGGCCTTGGCCCTCTGAGATCACAATGTTATTAATACAAACACGTCAAACCGCATGTTGAAATTCAAAACTGAGGAGCCAAAATATCGAGGTTTCAAAGTCCTGAAATATAATTGTCTTTTAATATTTAACACTACCACTACACATGGAGCAAATTATTAATGCTACATTTTTTATTTTGCTCCCACTTTGTTATATTGTTCACAAATCTGTCTAAATATGTATTAGTAAGCACTTCTCCTTTCCCGAGAGGCTTGACAGGTGTGGTATATCAACCCATATCGCCTAAAAAATGTTGAAGGTGATTTGTCAACTAAAAATTCAGGAAATCTCAAAGTCGTGATTAATACTAGGACATCTGCTCTAGGTCACCATGAGTGGCTAAAAGTGTTAAAATTAAAAATACGAACATAGTGGAACATGGAAAGGGTAGTTTATGAACTAGAAATTCGGGAAATCTCAAAATTGTGATTAAGACTAGCATACCTGTTCTACATGATTGTTAGTGGTCAGAAATGCTAAGATGAAAACCACGAACTCAGTGGAACACAGAAAACGGCGGTTCTGCTGTCACTCAAAATGACTGATCATGAGTGCGGCTCATTGAGTGACCATTTTTTTAGTCATTTAGCGGCGGATACACTCATACATAATACTATAACTTTAATCTCCAATTTCAGCAAGATGCAGTTTACACGGTGGAATTCATCCAGAGGTTATAAGTATCCCTCACATACAATACTCAAAGCTTAACACTAATGAAAAAAAAAACTGACACAAGTACAGAAAATCTTTTTTTTTTTACATTTTTGTGAAAATGTCCATAATTTTTTCAATGAAATTTACATTTATGATATTTGCTTTAATTTAGCAGCCATTCAATGGGAAAAACACTTTGCTTACATTGTGCAAATGCACAGATGATCTAATTTTGCGCTACTCCATTGCACAAAAATCAATATCATGTTTTACCTGTTTTAGACGGATTTTGTTACCTTTTTCGAGATGCTGCATCGGCATCAATCCAGAGAGCAAAACAAAAACTAGCAATAATAAGGCACTAAAAGAGGAGAGGCAAGATGGTGTAAAAGAAGGCAAAGTCAGCCAATTCATGCTTGTACATTATAAAGCTTGATGATTTGAAAAGGGACGGTGGTCGACTGGTTAGCACGTCCGCCTCACAGTTCAGAGGTCGTGGGTTCGATCCCTCCCTGTGTGGAGTTTGCATGTTCTCCCCGTTCCTGCGTGGGTTTTCTCCGGGTACTCCGGTTTCCTCCCACATTCCAAAAACATGCATGGTAAGCTGATTGGACTCTCTAAATTGCCCCTAGGTGTGATTGTGAGTGCGGATGTTTGTCTTTGTGTGCCCTGCAATTGGCTGGCAACCAATTCAGGGTGTCCCTCGCCTACTGCCCGAAGACAGCTGGGATAGGCTTCAGCACGCCCCGCGACCCTTGTGAGGAGAAGCGGTGTAGATAATGGATGGATGGATGGATTTGAAAAGGGACTTGGTGCAAATTTTACACACACACAAACTCATAAGCACACACACACACAAAAATTCAAATTGAACTCAACCAAGTTGACTAAAAATATCCACAGGACAAAAGGCCAACACATGCCCACAACTATAAAACAAGGGCACAGCTCGACCATATCCAGGGTTCACGCTCTCCGTTCACCACGGCGCCAATGAGGGAGTTGAAATGGAGAGTGGCATGATGAATATTTCCTATATTCACCACTCCGGCAAAGGGCCAATTCGTCCATCAAAATTGCCCCGACAAAACCCGCGTCAAAAGCCATGGAAGGCTACAAATTACAAATGCCTGTATGCAAATAATCCCACATTTTTCTTTACGACCAGTTACGCATATGATTGGTTACAGTATTAACACAATGTTGCCTGCCACATGAAGTATAAATAAATAAATAAATAAATAAACACCACTTGTCAATCTGATGACGTAATGTTTACATACAGTCAGGGTTTTTCCTGGATCAAATTGAGGCATAGGTAGTACCATCCTGACCATGCACCATGACATGAATGTATTCTGTAAATTCAACTGACCCACATACTTTTACTGGGAACATACTTTAAGTTGAGTTCCAATAAGAATGACTATTATCATATTAAAGCATACATTTATTAAAGCTAGAGCCACAATTTTTAAAGTGGTACTGCAAGAGCCACGTTATACATAGGGGCGCACATAAACTGCCCCATCCCGTCGCTCGCTCCCTAGCTCTCTTGCATATTTTGACAAACTCCACTTCATTGTATGGCTTTTTGTATTTGAGCGTTCAAACCTCCAAGCAAGTTGAAACAAGTGCTTCATAAATTTCGGGAACAACTGTGTCTACTTTTCTGCCTGACCTTTCAAAGTTGTGTTTGCGAAGTTCAGTCCCGGTTGGACAATTCCTGGTTGACGTTTGCATGGAGGGAACTGAAGTACCGCTGAAGAAGTAAAGTCTTGCTCAAATGATGCCAAACATATGAGGCAAAATGACCCTGCAGAAAACAAAAACTGTTAAAACGTCCTGTGTTGAACTTCATATTTTTGTTATGCTCCCTCCCATTTTGAGAGTGAACTTGGTAGGCAACACTTCTCAACGTTTGTTCCCTCTATCTCATTTGCATCAAAGTGCATGCATGAGTTGCTAGTAGCTGGTACTTCGTTTGCCGAATGTAATCTAAGCTTTTCCCACTAGTTTACAAAATGTATCTTTCATTGTTACAAAAGAAAGCCCAGTCTTTGCTCATTTTAAAAAGGAAAATCAAGAGGAGACAAGATGCATCTTTCAGTGTTAATACACACATTTAACACTCTGTGTTAATACACGTAAATGCACTTTATTTATTAAGGCTTCCTCCATTGTCCTCATGCCGTTACTTGCAAATAAGTCTGCCAAAATAGCAGTAAATTGCTTGCCAGCACCTCTCCAATTGGAAACGCTTTCTGACTTCACAATGGCCCCGACATAAAGTAGAATATGTTTCAATCCAAGGGGATTTGCCGTTGTGGCAGATGTCCGAGTATGCGCAGCGCCACCCATGGGGAGGCTGCAATCAGCCATTTTGGTCCTTAATTTTGGAATTGCCTTGCCAGAGGACGTCAGGTGCGCAGAGACTGTTGATATTTTTAAGAGGAAGCTCAAGTCACACATTTTTAGTTTGGCTTTTAACTAATTGTAAGTAATTTATCTTTTCTTTTGACTGAGGATTATTCTATGATTTTAGTTCTTAGACTATATTATATGTTTTGTTTTTTAGTTTTGTTGTTCTCTGTTGTTGTTAGCTTTTAGCTCCAGTGTTTCCTCATGGGGGGGCCTACGCGTTGGGGGGGGGGGGGTGCTGCCCTTCCCGCAGGGGCTCCTTGGGTCCGGGTGGCCGGGGGCCTCTACACTTTGTGTGGAGTCCACCTGGCTGATCCGGGCCGGGGGTCTCTGTGGTAGTGGCACCCCTGTGGCCCTGGGCTGTCTTTCCCCTCAGCGTGGATGAGCTCCCCTTGGGTAACCTTTCTTCATATGGTTTCTCTGTGCCTTGTCATGTCTTTCTAACACAGTTTATCAGATTGTGTGCTTTGTGTGTGTGTGGGGGGGGGGCGCCATCTGCTCTGACTCTTCCTATAGAGGGCGTCTGTGTTGTCGGTCCAGTCCAGTTTATTGTTCAGATGAACACCCAGGTACTTGTAAGTTGAGACTCTCTCAACATCTGTTCCCCGGATATTCACTGGTGCAGGTGAAGAGTGCTGGCGCCTACCAAAATCCACCACCATTTCTTTGGATTTCCCCGCATTGATCAGGAGGCGGTTCTGCTGGCACCAGTCCACAAAACCCTGAGTAAGTTCTCTGTACTCCCAATCATCTCCGCCTGTGATGAGGCCGACAATCGCAGAGTCGTCAGAGAACCTCTGCAGGTAACAGGTAGGGGTGTTGTAGTTGAAGTCCGAGGTGTAGAGGGTGAATAGGAAGGGAGCCAAGACAGTTCCCTGTGGGGCCCCCGTGCTACAGAGGAGCACGTCAGACACACAGTCCTGTGTCCTCACATACTGTGGCCGGTTTGTGAGGTAGTCCTGGATCCATGTGGTGAGGTGGTGGGCCACCCCCGCCCGCTCCAGCTTGTCTTCCAGTAGGGTGGGCTGGATGGTGTTGAAAGCACTGGAGAAATCAAAGAACATGATCCTCACAGTGCTCCCCGCCTTCTCCAGGTGGGAGAGTGAAGTGTGGAGGAGGTAGATGATGGCATCATCCACACTGATGCCAGGCTGATATGCGAACTGGAGTGGGTCCATTGAGGAGCTCACCAGGGCGCGCAGGTGGACAAGGACCAGTCTCTCCAGGGTCTTCATCAGGTGAGACGTCAGCGCCACTGGTCTGAAGCTGTTGAGCTCCTTCGGGTGGGGGGTCTTTGGCACTGGGACCAGGCAGGATGTTTTCCATAGCTGGGGGACCCTGCCCAGCTTCAGGCTCAGGTTGAACATGTGCTGGACAATTCCACACAGCTGGTCTGCGCAGGATTTGAGGAGCTGGGGGCTGATGCCATCTGGACCCGCTGCCTTCCTCGCCTTCATCTTCTTCAGCTGGTTCCTCACCTGAGATGTTGTGAAGGCCAAGGCTGGGCAGGAGGGAGTGGTGGCTATCTGGTGTAGCTGGGAGCTGGAGACTGTGGAGAAAAGGGGGGAGGAGGTGACACGCCCAGCAGGAGGAGTAGGTGGAGGCTGCAGCAGGAGAGACTGAGTGGGGGCAGGCATCTGATCGAACCTATTGAAAAAGAGGTTCAGCTCATTTGCCCACTGCAGGTCCCCCCCAGTCCGGGTCTTGGGTTGTCCGTGGCCTGAGATGGTCTTCAGGCCCCTCAAGACTCCCCTGGCATTATTCTGCAGTAGCTGCTCCTCCATCCTCTTCCTGTAGGACCTTTTCCCCTCTCTGATCCTCCTCCTCAGCTGGCGCTGCACAATCTTCCGCTCCTCTATGTTGCCTGACGCAAAAGCCCTCCTCTTCTCCTTCAGGAGAGCTTTTATGTCTGGTGTGATCCAGGGTTTGTTGTTGGAGAAACACCTTACTGTCCTGGTGGGTATGGTGTTCTCCATGCAGAAATGTATATAGTCTGTAACAGTGTCCGTTAGACTACTAATGTCATTCCCGTGAGCATCGCTGAATACTTCCCACACAGTTGTGCTGAAGCAGTCCTTTAAGGCCTCCTCGGCCTCTCCAGACCATCTCTGAATCGTGCGGGTCACAGCTGGCTGCCTGCGGACCAGAGGTTTGTACACAGACTGGAGAGCCACCAGGTTGTGATCAGCTTTGCCCAGCGGGGGGAGAGCCAGTGATGTGTATGCCTCCTTGGTGTTGGCATAGAAAAGGTCCAGTGTTTTATTGTCTCTGGTGTGGCAGGTGACATACTGTGTGAATGAAGGTAGAGAGGAGGAAGGGGAGGCATGATTGAAGTCACCAGGGATGAGTATCAGGGCATTTGGGTGCTGTGTTTGTAGCCTGCTCACTGCTGCAGTCAAGACATTGTTGTTGTTGCGGTCCATTCCCCTTGTTCATGCTCGCTGCCGCTGCCGCCGCAAGCTCTTGGTGCTTGTCCACATGTTTCGTCCTCAAATGTTTTATCAGGTTTGACGTATTGAACCTGGCCACTTTGGTTCCGCCTCTTGCAACATTCGCTCTAGCTGGAGTTTCTATGTTGAAGTAGTTACATATCACCGACATTATATATTCCTGCGTACATGTTTCAACGTTGCGCACGACGCCAAATCTGACTCAGTGTTTTGTTGCTTTGGTGTATCATAACATCATTGTAAACCAAACGATGGTCGAATAGATTCGTCGTGTTGGTGCAAAGACAACTTGCACTTTATACGTCTTTGCTCACTGTCTTCCACGGCGAACCCAAAATGTAAGCAAATAAGCGATTTCGACTTGCCTTGCTTGTTTACAAGTCGTTCCTGTGGCGGTTCGTGTGCCATTATTAGGTCTGTTACTCTGTTAAAACGTTGAGTAGGAGCGTGTGCAGTGCGACTTGCAGGGTGCGGGGTACGGGCTGGATTGGTGTCTAGCTCGCTAGCTAGCTAGCTTGGAGAGGGCGGCGCGGTGGAGTAACTCATGAGCGCATGCCTCAAAACAACTCAAAATTAGTATTAATTATAGTTTTTTTTACGATTATGCCAATTTTGTAATCGTGGAGTGTAATAATCGAAAATGTAAATGAATTTCCAGAGCTACGCAGTCCGTCCCTGGGCCGGACCGGTCGGACCCTCCAGCCCAGCCGGATGCCCATTTTTGGGGCGGACGGGTGGGGGGTGACAAATTTTAAAAAATGGCTGGTCTAAGCATGGCCGGAAGTCGATTTTAGTCTGATCCACTAATGGGCCCTCATGCGTGTGACGTGCTCGCGAGGCGGCCAAAAATCATCTCAGCCTACTCGGTGAAAGGCTTCTTTTTAGGCTTCTTTCTACTCCCACGTCTGCGCGAGCGACAACTGCTGTTATAGGGATTATGGTATTGCCCCTCCACCCCCTCTTGTAAAGGTATGCCCCAGTTGCAGGTCGGAGGCGCGGGTTACGTGATGTGACAGTAAGGAAATACAAACACGCTTGAGCGCACGTTGCTGTCTCGCATGTTGCGATGACATACAGTTTCCCACACGGATGAGCCACGCAGCTCGTTGCTGCTGCTGCAAAGTCCCATCACTTAAAGTAAACAAGCTACTCACACACATTCCCCCTTAGCCGCCACCTTCCAGATAGTTTTCGCAATAAAATTAAATGCATCGTGTAGTCATCACTTTATGGTTGTAGCAGGCACGATATGCATTGTTGTCGCTGGCTTTTTGAAGCGACGCCCCCACGACTTGTTTCAAAACAATTTGTGTCCTGAGTATATTCAGACGCGAGCACATCAAGGTGGAGTTCATGCACTTTTTTTGGCGTTCACTACTTCTGGAAATACACCATAGCAAACCTGCAGTGTATAGTGGTTTGCTGGTATGGTTTTATTTTGAAGGCCGGGAAGGAGGGGAAGTGTGCCAAATAAATAAGTAACTTGACTACTAATAATTATACAGTACAACAACTCCAACCCCAGAGCTCGCAATGCAAGGAAGCACGCAGTTGGGTAAATACTACTGGCGCATTTGAAGTGTGTCCACAGCGGGTTCGAATAGTAAATTAGCCAGCTAATGAGCCTTAAAAAGCCTTTGCCGTTAGTGTCTCTCCCGCAGCGACGTCAATCACGGACGCTTTTTTTTTTGGGTCGCGGGCGGAATGGGGCGGGGGCCGACAATGTCGCGGCTGTGATTGACGTCGCGGCCGGAAGGGTACCCAAGTCATGGGTGGAGGGTCGCGGCCGGACCGGCAAAAAATGGTCAAGTGCCAAGCTCTGTGAATTTCGATTAATTACAGAGCCCTATGTTGTAACATATACACACACAGAATACGTGTGTTGAATAAACACCCTATTTCTATAGCTCTTCGTGCTGGTGAGATGGGCAACATGGGCTAGATATTAACATGCATGTGCATTTGGATAAGGCTCTTCTGTTTCCCTCCGGTGTGCGGCTCTCAAATATGCGCGCTGCATTCAAAGAATGATACCAGTATCAATAACCAGCATCGGCGCTTCATTTGTTCGTACTCGCCGATGCCGAGACCAGCATTTTAAGCGTTATCGGTATACTTGCCGATACCAGTATCGGTATCGGAACAACACTATCATGAACACCAAGTGTTATATTGACCTCTAAGAATGGACAATAATAAAACCTGTTTTCTCTGTGTCTCTTTATCAGTTGGGTATCAGTTTGGATCGGCTGTACCAATTAGCAACTAGTAATAAGTGTAGCACAAGTTGTCCTAATTTCTTGTCACTTTCAGTGACCATGACTGTTGCAAATATGTGTAGGAATCCTATATCTATGGCAGGAAATAGTGGGAATCATCCATAAAGACAACATTACCTGATATGTTTTGTCACCTCTTCCAGTTCCCTGAACATGCACTTGTATTGGTGCTTTTGCTCCAGGGCCTGCAAGTGTCGTACCCCATCTGATGTGGCTGCTTGATCCTTGCTAAGTGCTCTCTATGACATATGAAACTATCCAGACTAGCTTTGGTTTACACATGAAATGCTCAGGCCACTCAACCCTGTGAGAGCAAACTGTCAGTCAGACAGCAGAGGACCTTGAAGCACTGAGCTGCTTTGTGAACTGAACTGTGGAGTTCTTTTCCTCTGCACAGAAATCCCCGCTAATCACCTATTATAATCCTGCCATATTGCAGATTTCTCTGTTACACATACACAAACGTATCTAATTTTCTATTGCGGGAACGATCGCTATATCCAGGGGTGCACAAAGTGGTGCGCATGCGTGCTCAGTTTTTCGTTTTTGTTTTTTTTTTCATCACAGAGGTGGACAATGCTCAAGGTGCAAAGTGTTGCCTAAGTGGAAGCGAGAGAAGAGGTGCGCTTGTTTTACATCCAACCGCTGCCATTTCACACATAAACACAAAAACCTTTTCCCCCGTAACCTTCCCTCATAGAGCTGCGCTATAATTAGCTCTGAATCAGAACAAATTACCCAATGAAAAGACATTATTTCTCCAAGGTGGGATGGCGCCATTTGCGTTTGCATTTTGTTAGCAAAATGTTGCTGTTACAACAAACATAAGGCAGTGAAGCTGATGAAATGTACCAAATGTACACCGTGAAGGGGTTCCTGAATTCATGTTTATGTCACACTGAAGTCTTTAGACTGCTATGATGGGGTTTTCATTAACTATTTAGGCTGACCAAAATGGCATCAGTTACTTTAGTTAGTAGTGTCTTCGCTGAAAGAAGTTTCTCTGCACTAAAACCCATCAAAACACGCGCAAAAACAACTGAGACAGACAGCCACTTGAACAGCTTTGGAATAAAAAATATCGAAGAGGCCCAGATATCTTCGTATGGAAAAATGCGTCACACAGTTTTCAACTCGGCATGGAAACAGGAGACTCACGCTATTTAATTATCTATGTTTTGCTTTGAATGTTTTAAAGCACTTTGAGTTGCATTTTTATGTATGAAAAGTGCTATATAAATAAAATGTGATTGATTGATTGATTGATTGATTAAAATGATGAAAGTTGGAAAGATCTTTAAATATTAACAAAGATATTGAGTAGTGTGTCACTTTAGACAGCCCTGTTCCCTTTCTTTTAGCGTAGATACCATGACTTTAAAATGATCTGTACAGTGTTCTATTTGCAGAGCTGGGCACTTGACCCCTTTTTTTTGTGGGTCCGTCCTCCGTTCGTGACCTGCGTACCCTTCCGTCCCTTCGCCCTTATGTGATGAAGATGGTGATGATGCCGACTGGAGCAAGCCAGAGAACATCAGGAGAATATTAAGGAGTGAAAGCGCAGATTGAAGAGGAAACAAAGATTTACACTTCCGGGTAAGTGTAACAAAGAGATTTTTACGGTCTAGAGATGTTCCACACATGGATATACTTCGTATGCAAAGGGATAAGGTACTAAATGTTAACAGTTAGGTAACGAAACAAAATTGCTGTCCCGGATTACACACACGTCAGTCGCGTCCTGACTCCTGTGTCATGTGCCATGGTAATACATGTGTTGAACCACTAGGGCAGAGAATGCATGTGCATGAAAAGCGTTGTGCAGGCAATTAATGAAGGTGGTTCCATGGAAGAGAACATGCAGTTGTCTTGCTTTTCAAAAGAACCCAACGCAACACGTTTAGGTGGTATTTGACCCGGTTAGGGACGAATAGAGGGATGGAGGAAAACCCACTTCCATCCTTGCTTAGTCCGCCCTTTTTAAAAGACTTCTCGTCCTCCGTCCGTCCATCCACAAAATGGGCGTCTGTCTAGGACGGATGGGCGGAATTCTCAGCTCTGTCTATTTGTGTACATGAAACGTTGAGTTTAGTAATATCAGTGACTTTGCATTATAGTTGAGGCCCAACACCTCTCCCGGGGTCTCAAGGCTCAAAATAACTTTTTATCTTAGAGGAGCATTTTAGCTAGCCAATGACTTCACTTGAGGAACAATGTTGTAATATTGAAGAGCAATTTTTTGGGGACCGCGGTTAATCCCGGTGACCTGAAACTAGGTTTTAATTGAACAATAAAAATATGACAATATAATGTGGGAGTTGCAGGGTTGCCACTAGGGCTGTTCGATTTTGCCTAACAAGAAAATCCTGATTATTTTCTCTCAAACGCGATTTTACGATTACAATTCCTTTGTAAAATAAAAAATAATGAAAAATGAAGTATTTTGAATGTCTTTTATTTAAATTTAAAGCGACACTGGGTCATATGTCAGTTTTGGTTGATTATGGCGGTGCCATGTGGACAAAAGCGGTAGTGTTTTGACAAAAATCAACCACATTTCCCATGCGTGCCAGCGCGTAATGTCGTGAAATCCTGGGCCGTCCTTATAGAGAAAGGAGGAAGTGAGTATGCCGTAAAGCAATTCAGGACATTTGTATTTTTTTTGTGTGCCAGGGTACATCCCACCCTCCACAAAATTGCTTTGTGCCAGTAAAAACGATACAGACCCCCTCAGGGCATAAAGTCCCATTCAACTGGTGTACTTGTAAGTCAATGTTTCATCAAAAGAGTTGTGAAAAAATATTAAGGTCGATTTGTTGCCCAGTGCTGCTTTAATTTTTCTTTCTTTGAACTCAAATTTAACCAATTTAACTTAATACACACAGAACAATCCATTGGGATTAACAGCATTTTATTTACACAATAGATTTCAGATCTGTTCTTAATTAAACCAATAATGAAAGAAGAAAGTGCATATACCATCTGAAACGAAATCATCCACATGAGAGAAGGTAGACAAGTCTGTAAACCAAACAGTCTGTCAGCAAGTCCCTTTGCCAACCAGCTCGTGACTAGCCTTTCACCTTTCTCCCTGGTCTTACTTAAACATAAATCAATGATTAGTGTAAAGCTGTCACTCAATAATACAATGCACTGTCAAGCTTAAGTACGGATGCATAGTCCGGCTGGACCAGAGTCCGTGGTAGAGGAGGAAAAAAAGGGACGCCTTTCAGACATTGATTAACTTGCTCACGGGTTGTATTGTACATGTGGGGCACACACTACACTACAGATCTATTTTTGCCCGATTTACTAACCAAACGCTTACTTGCCTGAGCAAATAGCAGAATCGCCGGTAGCCATGGATGTTGTTGTTGTTGTTTCGGACTGCACGCTTGTGGGAGGAAGCGGAAATGCAGAGGAAACTACGGTGGCTTAGATACACCAAAAATAAAAAAATCGAACATGCCGATTTTTAACGTTTTTAAAATCGTTTTATCCAGAAAATTCGGTTACGGTTCAAAATCGCTTAATCGAGCAGCCCTAGTTGCCACTATTCAATATATTAGTATTTGAGTATCCTACTGAAAATTCTATCGAATAATTTAATAGGCGGAATAAATCAAGTTTTACTTGATTCAAGAGCAATTATAAATACAAAAAAGAAAATGAAATAGGTGGCTCGGTGGTCAACTGGTTAGCACGTCCACCTCACAGTTCAGAAGTTGTGGGTTTGATCCCGGCTGGCCTCCCTGTGTGAAGTTTGCATGTTCTCCCCGTGCCTGCGTGGATTTTCTCCAGCTACTCCGTTTTCCTCCCACATTCCAAAAACATGCATGGTAGGTTAAGTGGACACTCCATTTTGCCCCTAGGTATGATTGTGAGTGCGGATGTTTGTTTTTCTCTGTGTGCCCTGCCATTGGCTGGCAACCAATTCAGGGTGCCCCCGGCCTACTGCCTGAAGACAGCTGGGATAGGCTCCAGCATGCCCGCGACCCTTGTGAGGATAAGCGGTATAGATAATGGATGGATGGAAAATGAAATATTTTACTTAATAATGAATGACAAATTTATTTTCTTTATTTTTTTTAATTGAAATCTACACTTCCTAATTCTTAAATTGACATTGTTCAGCGCAGCAAACTATTTTGGTGTGTGGAAACATTTTCCGTGGGGCAATTTCAAACACAAATATACATTTCAGTTAAACCAGGGGTGTCAAACTCATTTTTTGTTGGGGGCCGCATCGTAGTTATGGTGTCTCTCGGATGGCCGTTATGACCGTGAACCCATATAAATGTATGATCACCTTATATGATCATATATACACAACAAATTGATGGATATCTAGTTTTGAAATTAGAAGAATTGTTTGTTCAATTATTTTTTAATTTATTTGATAGGGAAGAATTGGTAACAAGTAATACATTGCAGTGTCTCATATCTCAGTATTGTTAAAAGTGAAAACAATTTGCAAGAAAAACGTGTTTGACGCAAGAGTTATTAAAAGTTGACGCACATGATTTGCTTTTGCAGACCTCGTAAAATGAGGTTCCAGGTCGGATCTGGCTCCTGGGACTTGAGTTTGACACGTGATTTAAATTAAGTACTTCTTGGATCAAAAAACATAAGGCTCTTCATTTGAAAAGAGTCGTTAAAAGCCTTCATGCATTTTCACTTAAAATTGGCATTTTAGTAACTGACATACTGTGTTACAGTGGGTTGATGACTGTGCGTTTATGAGTTTGAACCAGCTGACTAGTAATAAGAAAAATGTTCATTATGCCAGAGGAAGTTATGGAGAGTTCAAACTAAAATGAAGACACCACGAGAGGATACAATTATTTCCTTCATTTTATTTCACCAAAACCCTACAAAATATAGCCTACACTAAGAACCCTGTATGATGTAATAAAAGAAAAAGGTCACGGGCATACACTGTACTTGTCATCTTCATAATAAAACACAGCCACAAATTTGCCTGTCATCATAGTCATATAATGCAGAGTTCAGACTACATGACTTTTTCTTATTTTTGTTGTTGTTGTTCATGACGGTTTCTATGTCATCTTATCAGACATGGTGTCATAAAATCGTTCTGTGTCTTCTTGGGCCGGGCGAGTGGCCACAGTACAAGTACGGCACTGACCAGACCCCGCCTGATCATCGCGTGTTGCCGCCAAGAGCACGGCCCAACCGCACAGTTCGTCAGGGATGCGGACAAAAAGAAGAGTCGAGGAGACATGGAAACAGTTTGTGGGCATGCAGGACTGCGGGACACAAATGCGGGTCTGCGCCAGAGCTTGGCTCCGCAGGAACAATAAGAGCATGATCAGGCACGTGCTCCCGCTCTCGGCATTTGCCGGGAGCCGAATTATTTGGGCAGAAAAGGGAGTGACAGGCAATTTGCTCCATCACACTATGAGTCAAATAAGAACAAATTGTGGGGCCACGTAGGACACACTGTGTGCACAATCAAACAAAAATTGTGACACGCCAGACTTTCTGTGTTGTGGCCGTGAGGCATCCTAGATGCCACATCGGTACAGGGCTAATGTTATGTTAGTATGGTTCGTCAACATATATCTCACTGATTTGCGGAATGTTCATTTTACCGTGTTTTGAGTCGTAGGTAGGCTTTACAAAAGGTGTCCTCGGCATAAAGCAAGGTTCGTGTCACAATGGTTCTTAGCCACGTTTTAGTTTGGAATGCTGTCAGCTTCCCGCGGCGTCAACCGAATAGCTTCGCTTCCGCCTCCGACTTCCTGCGTGCATGTGTGATGTAAGCGAGTCCTCACATATTTATCTCTAACACTCAATCAGGGCCCATTCGTTCAAAAGGTGTAATCTGGATCAAAATGATCTGGATTCTGAAATCCCCGTTTTAGCTATCCAAGAACACATAACTCATCATACTTTTAATCGAATTGCTGAAAGCTGAATCCAAACATTTAGAATGACCAAATGTACAGAGGTCGGCATTTATATCTGTCCGTAAGTACCGACGGAAGGTTCGTTAGTCCGTCACTAATGGACTTACGTTTTCGCTGGCGGACTGACGACTGACGGTAACTTTGAAACACTGAGGGAAAGAGTACAGACGTATGCAACTTTCCACCGTCGCCCAGACTGCCACAAGCCTGAAAAAAAAATAGACGTGACGAGAAGCAGTTAGGAGGGGCAGTGATGAAGATTTTGTGTGTGTGTGTGTAAAGTGGTCCAAACTGTTTCTAAATGAATACAATTGTGTACTGTTACGCCTGTAACTAGTTTTGTACAGACAGTCCTAAAGCAGCGGTGACAGAATATAATTTAGCGATGAAGGAAGTGCATTAAAAATAACGGTGACGGACTGGGTCTGAAATAATGACGACTGACGATGATGGACTCCCAGTAAGGGATGCTAATGTCAGAAACTATTTTTGGAAAATGTTTTCAATGTTTTGTTTGTATATATTAAAGCTTAACTAGAGGCAATTAAATACTTTGTTAAATTGTATGTCTTTTGAGAGGATTATTTTACCGTACAGTATTTCTATTTCAATGCTCTGTCGTGTATGGTTTGAAAAGCACTTGAAGTGTCAATATTCAGATAAAAAATGTCTATTGCATGATAAATGCTATTTATTTGACCAGTCAAAATTTAATTTAAATCACATTTTGTTCCTTAAATCCACCCTGAAGCCATCTAACTGCTGGGATCAGAATAATCCTGATTTTTATTTATTTATTTTTTTAAATCAAAGTTATCACATACAGGTCAACACCGGGGTGTACGGAATCTTTCGAAAGTTGTAATTTGCCTTTACATATCTCTATATAATCTTACACGTTGCATATTTTCGAATGGCATCAGCAATGTACATGTTTGAATTGTGTTATCTTTGAATAATGCCGAAAGTGTACAATTTGACTGGCATGTTATCCCAATTCTACTAAAAAGTTTTGAACACCACAAACTGAGGGTTTGATCCAGATTAAAACCAAAATAGGATTACGTTATCAAATCGGATTTCAGAATCCATTTTTGGTTTTAAACAGCCCATTTTCAAGAATTCATTCAATCCAGCATCGAAAATGTGTTCAGATCAGGAGTTTGCAGCTGGCTAAGACACAAAGAGAAAGGAACAGGGGGGGGGGGGGTATAAAAATGGAAGGTGGAGTTGTTGTAGTGCCTCTGTCTATATATCCCTGTGGAGGGTGGGACTCCTCCAATATCAGGAGGGGTTAGTGTGGTCTCAGAATGATTGGTTTGCAGGGGGCATAACAGAGTCTATAATCCAGTTAGGGTTAAACGGAAAAAAAAAAGGGGAGTCAGTGGTTGAGTGGGTGTTTAGCCTGCAGCACAACAGCAGGCCAGTGTACAAGTCATTGGACCCCCCTCTTCTTCACCTCACACTCCTGATGGCCTGTTAGGGAGATTACAGAAAAGAGAATATCTGAGGTCAAGATAAACAACAGCCTGAGATAGACCTTTTTTAGTAGTATTCCAATATCTGACCACATCTTAAAAGGAACGATGCACTCTGTTTGAGCCTATTTGGTTAAGTCTACTTGTAACGACTCTATGAACAAAGTTAAGCTGTTTGGAGAGATACCTACAGGGGGCAGCGCTGTTGATAGCAGCATCTTGTTGAGGGCTTTTTAAATTGTTGTGAAATCGAGCTCCCTAAATGCACTGATGTACTTCAAAAGTGACATCAAAATACTTTGATTCAAAACATATATCTTTCAAAGTTTGTAATATTTGATGTAATTGCCTTTAGCATTCACGTAAACAACACACATGTGACCAAAGCTGTGCAATGCTGGTCTTTGATCCCAGTTTCAATGCTTTGATCTGTCTCAGAGTAAAACATGTTTTTTTTCCGAAGGGAGAGAGAGGCCAGCACAGCAGTGAAATGGCCCTGGCAGCATTAGCAAAGCCAATAACCAGTCCAACAAATTAACTAAACATACAACACATCTTTCATTTTTGCAGCATACCCCTTGAGCCATAAAAAAAACTGAAGTGCTGCTCTTTTAATAATACATTTATAGATAATCCTTTTACACCACATCTAGAGATTAATGTTAGGGTTTATGTAGGTTATTCTGTTGCATACTATTTATATATTTTAGTTGTACAAAAACAAGCCTACAAGAAACCAAGAACCATTCAGCTAATAAATCTGACCTCAAGGACACCACTGATAACAATAACTAATTGGACTAATTGGCAGTGAAGTCAATTGCTGCTGGGAGAAAACGGGAGAAATGCTGGGGAGGAAGCGGTACAAGATAAATTGCATATTGACGTTAAGCATCAGAAGGAGACCTCTTTGAAGTGCTTCAGTGCCGCATCACATGATGGAAGTCTCCTTTACCATTTTGCTGTTAGGTAAGGTAAGGATGGAAAGTGGTTGTGAATATGCTTCTTAAAGGAAATCACTGCTGAAATCTGTGGACAAAATCTGATCTCTCTCCTTCATCTCTCCCTAGTCTATTGTTATCCATTCCTCTTTTGTTGTCTAACTGTAGACGGGAGACGCAAGGGAGCTCTTTCTCCAAGGCCGGAGTTGCCTCCTGGATCACAGCCGTCGCATGTCGTGGAAAAAGTGCAGCCCAGCAGCCCAACAACACACGCCAAAGGGAGACAAGGGTCACACGGCAGTCTTGCTCTCTTGCAGACACACTTTTCCCTCTTGCTTCTTATACTCCACTTGATATTAATATTCTCTCACTCAGCTTGGTCTCTCTTGTTCACACCAGACTTTCTTCCACCCTATTCCTCACACATGCGCACACCACATCCACGTGTGTGACACAAGCTGTCACAATACCTGCAGCACTACCCCCACTCTGGTTGGCAATTAAATAATTCACCGTCATCCAATTTTTGCTGTTGAAGAACCGTATTGAGAACCCTTCGCACCACATGAATTACGCGCTCCCAAACCCCACAGTGATATCAACCTGTTTGAATGATTGAAGCACCACCTGATTCCAGTTTGCGGTAATGTTCCTTGAATCCGTGTATGATTCAGCACTGCCAGAGCCACCTTTCAGCAACTATAAAATTAGTTGTGTTGTTGGATTGAATCTGAACCACTTGACCTCTTCTCGAAATGAAAGGACACAAAGCATTGATACATGCCTCTCTAGCCAGAGAATGGGCCACTTTCAGATGAACTGCTCTGCTTGCCAGACAGGTAACTGGTACTCCATAACGCTTGCCTGTGCTCTGTCCTCTTCTCACCTCAAATGGTCCAAAATAGTCAATTCCAATATTTGTGAATGGCGTATTATTTGGGATAAGCCTCGTTTGCATCTTTTGCACCAGCATTTTGCCATTATGTCTCCTACTGTAGCTGCATTCAGCTAATGATTTTCCTAGAAGCTGAGTTGCCATTCGTGATCCAATACTTCCTCCTGAGTGTAGAAAGCATGTGATTTTAATTGTGACCACTGTGGGCAGGCTGCTGATGAATGCTTTTCAGAATGAGCGTGGCTATGTGTTGATCTTTTGAGATGATGAGAGGGTGCTTGGTTTCCTCTAGTAAGCAGCCTTTTGCCCACCGTCCTCCAGCTCTCAATTGACCATTTTCCATATATGGATCTAATTTGTATACTGTACTATGCCTGCTCACTATAGCCTGTCCAGATGACAGTACATCAATCTCCTCCGAAAATCACTGCTGCTGGGAGTACTTAAGAATGGCGAGCTCAGCCTCCAAATGATCCTCAGTTGACAATGCTTGTCTTCTTAGCCCTTGCTTCCTTTGTTGAATATGTGCCTCCGGGTTACATCACCTGTGAATTTTCTCCAAAAGAAGTTGTTTTTTTTATTTTGAGGGACCATGCAACAGCTACTTTCAGTTTCCTCCAATCTGAAAAATAAACTTAGTCGACTTGTGGCAATGCCTTAATCGCAATGACCCCGGCCTCTTTCTTGACCTCTGGGTCACTGGTATCCATTGTGATTTCCACATTCAAAGGCCAGTCTTCCTCTGTTTGACACAAAAAAACACTTGCCTTCTTTGATGAAATCTCAAATCCTCACACCTCTGGATGCCTCATCCCTAGGGATTTCCTTGGAGCCTACATAACGCCATTGGGATGGTTGGGTGGATTCTCGAATAGCGACTCTGTTTGTCACGAAGGTATGAAAACGTTTGTCTTCATTCCTGATATATTTTAGCATGGAGGTGCTGTCAGTCTAAAAGACAGAATTTTGTCGATCAAACCTCAGTTCCCTCCTCAGGATTAAATCTACAGGCGAGGAATAGTAATTGCCTTTAGAGGTGTATCTCTAGCTTTGCCCATGAGGAATGCGACATGGACACTATCTCTGTTTTGCATTCTGACATAAGTCTGACGTTCTGACTGCTCCAATCTGAATCTGAACCTCTAAGGAATGTTCAAAACCCTTGGGTTTAACGCATCTTTCCACCTTAAAACTGAACAGCATCTCATCTCATCCACTGATGCAGAATGTTCTGAGGTATGGGTTCATCCCATCCAATATTCCTTATGCAAAGCTCTTGCAGCAACATTTTTGCACACAACATCATTGGTGAAAGAAACCCAAGAGGATCATACACAGAACTTGCCACTGACAGCATTCCACGCCTCGTGTGTGGCCTTTGAGGCACCTCCATCCGGAACTTGAAAGAGTCAATCCAACACACCACTGCAGACCCAGGGCCCATTCCACAGGCAGGTGGTCTCTGTCAAGGTTTGATTCCTTCAGGTCTCTGGCCATATGTTTCTCAGGAAGTCTTTGCAGCACTGTTGCTAACCCATTTAGTCAGAGTGAAACCTGCCTTTAGACAAAGAGCAGTTAAACCTTTGACAGCTTCCTCCTAAAAAACAATGCTTTTCAAACAGTCATCATCCACATAGAAGTTCTCCTTAACAGTTTGAACCACCTGAGATGGACAATCAGACTGATGCTGTCTGCTACCACCATCAAATACCACCCTTAGCTTCTTCTTACAGGGGTGGTATACACCATGGTGAAGAATGTACCTCACCATACCACTGTGAGGTACTGACCTTTACAGCGTAGCCTTTTTAATCATCTCATTAACATATGCTATGTATTCCTTAGCAAATAAATTAATGCTTAAGAACTTCTTTTTTAGGTTATCCAACCTTTGTTTTACCACAGAGCTGGTCCACTGTTCCACGGCCAGGACGAAAACCACATTGCTCCTCCTGAATCCGGGATTCGACCTTCCGACGGACCCTCCTCTCCAGCACCCCTGAATAGACCTTGCCGGGGAGGCTGAGGAGTGTGATCCCTCTGTAATTGGAGCACACCCTCCGGTCCCCCTTCTTAAAAAGGGGGACCACCACCCCGGTCTGCCAATCCAGAGGCACTGTCCCCGATGTCCACGCGATGTTGAAGAGACGTGTCAACCATGACAGCCCCTCAACATCCAGAGCCTTTATGAACTCCGGGCGGATCTCATCCACCCCCGGGGCTTTGCCACCGAGGAGCTTTTTGACTACCTCGGTGACTTCAACCCCAGAGATAGGAGAGCCCACCTCAGAGTCTCCAGGCTCTGCTTCCTCAGTGGAAGGCGTGTCGGTGGAATTGAGGAGGTCTTCGAAGTACTCTCCCCACCGACCCACAACGTCCCGAGTTGAGGTCAGCAGCACCCCATCTCCACTATAAACAGTGTTAATGGTGCACTGCTTCCACCTCCTGAGACGCCGGATGGTGGACCAGAATTTCCTCGAAGCCGTCCGGAAGTCATTTTCCATGGCCTCCCCGAACTCCTCCCACACCCGGGTTTTTGCCTCAGCAACCGCCAGAGCCGCATTCCGCTTGGCCTGCCGGTACCCGTCAGCTGCCTCCGGGGTCCCGCAGGCCAAAAAGGCCCGATAGGACTCCTTCTTCAGCTGGACAGCATCCCTTACCGCTGGTGTCCACCAGCGGGTTCGGGGATTGCCGCCGCGACAGGCACCGACCACCTTGCGGCCGCAGCTCCGATCGGCCGCCTCAACAATGGAGGCACGAAACATGGTCCACTCGGACTCGATGTCCCCCGCCTCCCCCGGGACGTGGGAAAAGTTCTGCCGGAGGTGGGAGTTGAAACTCCTTCTGACAGGGGATTCTGCCAGACGTTCCCAGCAAACCCTCACAATACGTTTGGGTCTGCCAGGTCGGACCGGCATCTTCCCCCACCATCGGAGCCAACTCA
The DNA here is from genome assembly GCF_054856515.1 of Filicampus tigris. Lineage (NCBI taxonomy): Eukaryota > Metazoa > Chordata > Actinopteri > Syngnathiformes > Syngnathidae > Filicampus > Filicampus tigris. The sequence goes on from NC_141219.1 coordinate 29,788,243, forward strand.
CCACCAGATGGTGATCAGTTGACAGCTCCGCCCCTCTCTTCACCCGAGTGTCCAAAACATGCGGCCGCAAGTCCGATGATACGACTACAAAGTCGATCATCGAACTGCGGCCTAGGGTATCCTGGTGCCAAGTGCACATATGGACACCCTTATGCTTGAACATGGTGTTCGTTATGGACAATCCGTGATGAGCACAGAAGTCCAGTAACCGAACACCGCTCGGGTTCAGATCGGGGGGGCCGTTCCTCCCAATCACACCTCTCCAGGTCTCACTGTCATTGCCCACGTGAGCATTGAAGTCCCCCAGCAGAACGATGGAGTCCCCAGGTGGAGCGCCCTCCAGCACACCCTCCAAGGACTCCAAAAAGGGTGGGTACTCTGCGCTGCCGTTTGGTGCATAAGCACAAACAACAGTCAGGACCCGTCCCCCCACCCTCAGGCGGAGGGAGGCTACCCTCTCGTCCACCGGGGTAAACCCCAATGTACAGGCGCCAAGCCGGGGGGCAATAAGTATGCCCACACCTGCTCGGCGCCTCTCACCCTGGGCAACTCCAGAGTGGAAGAGTGTCCAACCCCTCTCGAGAGGACTGGGACCAGAACCCAAGCTGTGCGTGGAGGTGAGCCCGACTATATCTAATCGGAACCTCTCAGCCTCACACACCAGCTCAGGCTCCTTCCCTGCCAGAGAGGTGACATTCCATGTCCCAAGAGCTAGTTTTTGCTGCCGGGGATCGGACCGCCAAGGTCCCCGTCTTCCGCCGCCGCCCAGCTCACACGGCACCCGACCCCTTTGGCCCCTCCCACCAGTGGTGAGCCCATGGGAAGGGGGACCCACGTATCCTTTTCGGGCTGAGCCCGGCCGGGCCCCATGGGTGCAGGCCCGGCCACCAGGCGCTCGCCGTCGAGCCCCACCTCCAGGCCTGGCTCCAGAAGGGGGCCCCGGTGACCCGCGTCCGGGCGAGGGAAAACGTGGTCCATTAATTTTTCTCATCATAAGGGGTCATTTTGAGCCGTGCTTAGTCTGGTCCCTCACCTAGGACCTGTTTGCCATGGGTGACCCTACCAGGGGCATAAAGCCCCAGACAACGTAGCTCCTAGGATCATTGGGGCGCGCAAACCCCTCCACCACGATAAGGTGACGGCTCACGGGGGGGCCCATGCACCCTCAGCAGGGTCCTCGAGGGTGCATGGGAGTTTGCCCAACCGGTCTACATGTGTTTTGTGGACTTGGAGAAGGCGTTCGACCGTGTCCCTCGGGGAGTTCTGTGGGGGGTGCTTCGGGAGTACGGGGTACCGAGCCCCCTGATAAGGGCTGTCCGGTCCCTGTACCACCGATGCCAGAGTTTGGTCCGAATTGCCGGCAGTAAGTCGGATTCGTTTCCTGTGGGCGTTGGACTCCGCCAAGGCTGCCCTTTGTCACCGATTCTGTTCATAACCTTTATGGACAGAATTTCTAGGCGCAGCCGAGGTGTCGAGGGGGTCCGGTTTGGTGGCCTCAGTATTGCATCTCTGCTTTTTGCAGATGATGTAGTACTGTTGGCTTCTTCAAGCCGCGATCTCCAACTCTCGCTGGAGCGGTTCGCAGCCGAGTGTGAAACGGTCGGAATGAAGATCAGCACCTCCAAATCTGAGACCATGGTCCTCAGTCGGAAAAGGGTGGCGTGCCCTCTCCAGGTCGGGGATGAGATTCTGCCCCAAGTGGAGGAGTTCAAGTATCTTGGGGTCTTGTTCACGAGTGAGGGTAAGATGGAACGGGAGATCGACAGGCGGATCGGTGCAGCGTCTGCTGTGATGCGGACCCTGTATCGGTCTGTCGTGGTGAAGAAGGAGCTTAGCCGAAAGGCGAAGCTCTCAATTTACCGGTCGATCTACGTTCCTACTCTCACCTATGGTCATGAGCTGTGGGTCATGACCGAAAGAACAAGATCTCGGATACAAGCGGCCGAAATGGGTTTCCTTCGCAGGGTGTCCGGGCTCTCCCTTAGAGATAGGGTGAGAAGTTCGGCCATCCGGGAGGGACTCAGAGTCGAGCCGCTGCTCCTCCGCGTCGAGAGGAGCCAGTTGAGGTGGCTCGGGCATCTGATTAGGATGCCTCCTGGACGCCTCCCTGGTGAGGTGTTCCGGGCATGTCCCACTGGCAGGAGACCCCGAGGACGACCCAGAACACGCTGGAGAGACTATGTCTCCCGGCTTGCCTGGGAACGCCTTGGGATCCTTCCGGAAGAGCTGGAGGATGTTGCTGGGGAGAGGGAAGTCTGGGCTTCCCTGCTGAAGCTGCTGCCTCCGCGACCCGACTTCGGATAAGCGGGAGATAATGGATGGATGGATGTTTTACCACAGAGTAGTTATTGGGCAGGGAAATTTGTTTTTTTAAAAGGCAATGTCAAACTTTAAAGACCGTTATCAAGCTTAGAAGAGTTTTCCACAATTTCCAGGAACTTAATGTCCTCTCTCGATAATCCTTGATCATCAGTGTCTTTCTCGTTGAAATCATGGTTTATACTGCTTGTTCAACATCTTTTCTAACTTGGACACATAAATTCTGTTGACGATTGCAGCAGACAACTCAGTTACTGAGCTGATATCTTTTACTTGTGAACGTCCATTTATGGCCCATCCCAATGCTGTCCTAATAGCATATGGGCCTCCTACATGGCTGTTTATGACCTCCAAAGGCTCTAATAATTTGGGAGCATTGTTTTCAACAATCAACAGGTCTACATTAGCATTTATACGGCCAAGTAGGGCCATTTTGCAAAATCTTCTTCCGTTGCGATATTGTTTGTGCTCACAGCCATTTTCTTTTGAGTGAGGATTTCTGGGAGCTTGTTAAACAGACCTGTCTCCAAACCAGATACTTAAAACTCTGAACACTCATATGTAGGCACCACTTTTTCTTGTCTCATGGTTTGCAAGAGAAAGTGGGTTTGTCTACCAGTCAATTTGAGTCGTTGCATGAAGTGTTCAGAACAGGAATGCGTCTGTGTGTGTGTATTATTTGGCCACCCATGATGGACTTGATTTTAACTGGCAAAATTGGAAGAACACAGCAAACTGTTCCGGTCCCTGTAGGACCACGTGATTCATGAGATGTTGTAATTGTGCATGACACTGGCTCCTTAAAATGCTCTGTAATTCCACCTCTGTCAACATGAAGTACAGATGACCACAACTCCTGCAGGTAAGACGCTCATCGCTGTCCCGATTCCTGTGGCCTGAACAGCCGAAACACAACTCCCTCTCCTTCAGAACGTATGTTTTATTTTGGTGCCTTTCCCTTTCGAACTGTCGACAGTCATCCAAAGAGTGAAAACTTCTAAGCTGCCTTCCCTGCAGAGCCTTGAGCATGCAAGTTGTGACCGGTTGGGCGTGCTAGGCCCAGTCACCGTGTACCCCTTTGAACCATGTACCCCGGAATGACACATATGTCAATAGAGTACAGAGGATCAGAAATCTGTTTCTTCTTTTATTTATTTTATCCTAATGTGAAAATGTTTAGTAAAACCATTTTTTTTGGAAAGAGGGCACCGTTGGGCGCCGTAGGAGTCACAAGAGTTCAAGTGAGGGACAATTTGCAATCTATATCCACACAAGACAGGCAATTACATCAAGGAATGGCGGATGGGCAGTAGTTCGGGGGCACGGTGGGTTTGAACCAGCAGGTCGGCAAGAACTCCGTCAATAGAAATGGGCAAGATACGTTAAAAGGTTGTTCTAAAACTCCACTTCCAAATTCTATCCAGTTCAAGATGATAATGTAGGACAAACGGAAGGAGTCCATCAATCGGTCCAGCGAGGACTCTTCGACCCTTCAATCTTCCCCCTATGCCTACTTACCTCGTCGAGTGCTTGGTTCGCAGTCCAAAAATCACGCTCTTCCGTTGACGGTGCGGTGCGGCCCAGCAGTCCCTTCAGCACTCATGTGTTGCACCTGTGCTCGCACACCGCTGTCGACAGAGAGGGGTTTAAGAGCACAACTCGTATACCCTGTTCTCCAATTACAGTCCCTTGGCCCAGGCTGCGCATTTGTGTCTGGTTGGGGTTAATCTTTGCCAATCAGTGTGTCAATTATGGGTCAGGATTAGGGGTCGAGTCACCTGGTGGAATAAACAAGCAAATAGGCGAGGTGAAGAGTATGCCGCTGGGTGCTCCCATCTGCAGTTGCAACACTTAATGTTATCCTCTTTGCCACATTGCCCATATTCGTGCTCTCCCTCATATCTCCCACACCTTTGCTTCCCTTTGCACACTGCTGCTACATGTCCATACTTCTGGCACTTGTAACACCTCAATGGCGCGGCACGTAAAACCTGACACTAAAGCTTACATACCCAATATACACTCTGTCTGGGACTCGTTCCTCTTCGAACGTTAGCACTACTGATAGACTCTCACATCTTTGACCATCGCGGGTCGGATTCAACCTTATTGCGTCGCTCACTTTAGCTCCCTCCACATTCTCTATAATTTGCTCCACTGACACATCCAGCGGAAAGCCGGAGATCACTCCTCGTACAAGTCCCCATTTCTTGGCTAAGGCTACCTGAACTCATTTCCCTTCCATTTTATTCACCCTGATTGCTTTACCAAGCTGTGCGCTCCACTTCTCCGGACAGCAGAGGGCGTTCGCAAAAGAGGAGCAGATTGACGGCGGAGCTTAGCCGTGTTTTGAAAGTGTTCCTGTCTGTACATGGGATGAAGCCAAGTGTGATAAAGTACCTTCCTCCTCAAAGTAAAGGTCTGGTCAGTGAGAACCCACGACGAAAACATTACAGGAAGCAATTCAGCGGAAAATAAATAAATTGTGGAATAAATCTTTATGTGTGGGTGTTGCAATCACCAAATATCTATCACGTTTCTAGTTTTAATCAGGTCATTTAAAGTTTGAATAGAAGCAATATTTAAAAAAGAAAAGGTAAAAAAAAATCTGAAAGAACATCTAGAGCCCTCTGCATTCAGAACAAAATAATAATAATAATTAGGAAACATTCTTCAATTCCATGTTTAGGAAAGTCATTGCCTCAATTTGCTTTGTTTCCTGACAATTTTTTTTAAAAACATTTTAAAAACAATGAATGAACAATGAATTTGTGTTAACACTCACAAAGGCCATGGGAATCTTCCAAGAGTGCATACCACAGGCTGCTGTTTTTTCCCGTTGGATGGCGCAAGCCCCCATGAAGCAGCACCCATCAAAGGAGGACTCGGAGTCATCTCCCATTCCCAAAACGCTTCTGTAAAGCCGCGCCAGCTTCTGGCTCCTGAAACTTGCAAGATGCCAACAGCGACCAGCCTCACGTCACAAATCCAGGGTAACTGGCAAAATGCTAAGTACACCAAAATCGATTTAGTGGTGTTATTTCTATAACACAATTTCATACCGTCACTGATGGTGTAGTGGTACACACGCCTGAGTTATGTGCGGGCAGCGTGGGATCAGTTCCCGCTCAGTGACGGTGTCTGTGTGTGTGTGTGCCCTGCGACTGGCTCGCGACCAATTCGGGGTGTAGTCTGCCTTTCGCCCATTGTCAGCTGGGATAGGCTCCAGCACCTGCCCGCGACCCTGTACAGGATAAACGGTTTGGAAGATGATGATGGCAATTTCATACCTCTTTTCCGAGCTATTCTGTTACAAGCAATCTAAACACCACACCATATATAATATACACCTGCTATTTTCCCTCAGTGTTCATTATATTAATAATTTTATTTAGCATTTTATAGTCATTGTTAATGTTCTTTCCCAGATATAATGCCTGTATAGTATAGTGGCTCCCAGATTATTTAGTGAACACCCTGAAGTCACCTTTTAAGACCCTATGGCCTCTGTTCCCTCAGTTAACAAACTCTACCCATATAGCGTTGCCCGTGGATGAATAATCCAGACTATTACTGGTGTTCCCTGCGCACTATTATTACTATGGTGGTGCCCCCAATGATAATTGTTGAGTGAAAAGAACCTTTAGGCAAACTTGGGTCATTACGCAAAATTGTGTGCTGGACCGGAAGTCGGCTAGAGACATACGGCTTGATCACCCAATTCCCAAAGTTTTACCTTAAATAATGAGTTATTAAGGAAACCACTGTAGCTTTAAAGGGTAAGTCAACCCAAACATAATTTTTAAAATATATGTTCTATGCAGGCCCACTAGTTGAAACGGGACATTTTGATTAATATTGTGTGTATGGAATATAGCAAAGTCCACCCGTTTTTAGCCATCTCACGGGGCTGCCATTTTGTCAGTTCTGTCGACTGAAAATGACACAATTGCTCAGGGCTTAGGTAACGAACTCACAGCTCACCTGTTTTCTGAAGCTGAGCCTTGAGCAACTTTGATGTCATTTACGGTCGACAGAAATGACAAAATGGCCGCCCCCTGAGATGGTTAAAAACGGGTGAATTTTGCCGCTTAACTCATATTCCACAAACTCAATAATAATCAGAATGCCATGTTTCAACTAGTGGGCCTGCATGGAACATAGTCTTGAAAAAAATAGGTTTGGGTTGACTTCTTCTTTATCGCACCATTCATGTAACAAATCGGGCCATGATGCATCGGAGGAATGGAACTCTGACGTCTATTGAGGATCGCCTATACTTTGTCCTGTTCATTTGTTCACTACCACACACAAAAAAACAAACATAAAATCGGTGGCCAGTGGCCACTGCCAACTTACATGATCTCAAATAGCAGTAGTCACAACATAGCCTAAAACATAGCACTTCCCAGCCATACAATTCCCTCTGGCAAACACAATTTAACATACATTTCACACTTTCACGCTGCTTACGGTGAAGCCTTCAAATGGAATTACCGTTTATTTGAGAACAGACCTCATGACACCAAACCTTATGCTCCTTCTGCAAGTTGTGTTTATGCCCAACCAAAAGCAAAAGATAGACAACAAACCCTGTCAAAAAACGTAGGCAATTTGGTTTCACGGCTAACACTGGCGCACAGTATATACGATCTAAATGCTTGTCAGATATTATTTTGCCATTAGTGCCCCTCAGCTACGAAAACTGGGGGTGAGGTTGTGGTTGTAATACCCTCCAGTGCCCGTGGTCTTGTGACGGCCAGCCAGGATGAATATGAGGAAATGAGGTAGACATCCAGTAAATAATAGTTGCCATTCTGCCCCTCGGCAAGTGGTGGGTGGTGAGCTCAAAAGGGGGAATGGGGTGGGGGGCTTCACTACATATGATATGTCAGGGTCTGACAAGGGACCAAGACCCAGAGCTTTTACCCCTCCGGAAACATCACCCTCGCCTCAACAATTTGTGCACTTAACACTTCACTTGGCACATGACAGGTGTTTATTTCACTTCTCAGCCTTTTCCCTATTGCAGAGATGCTTCGGAGCCCTGGGCAAATGGCTACATCTGGTATGGGTGTCAGTCCAAAATGCTGCTTGCCGATGAAGTAAGTTACTCAACCAGTGATATATTTTCAAATGACTGACCATTATTTGGTGTGTTTTAGTGTTTGTCCGTTGTAGTATACCTCAATAGCCTCATTCTTAACGATACACATACACACAAAACAATAGCTACTTTTTACCCCAACGATATTATTCACGCAAACTCAAAAGCTGTCAACATACAGTACATTGGTAGTACTGAGGACTGTTGACTAAAATTCTGTGGTATAATCCTGAAAAAAATTGAGAAATTACTCACACGCATTTAATGTTGTTATCAACAGAAATCTCTGATCAAGCTCATAAAAAAAGAAGAGAAAAAAACCAATCATCTTTATTTGTCATGTACACACACACACGCGCATATGCACAAAGTTTGACCTGCACATTTCACACATCACAGTAGTGGACACAGCAAACACACACTGTTGCAGATGAATGATGTTTTTTTTCCCCATCTTTGACTTGGAACCTGCATGTGCATGGTGCTGGTGACAATCGTAACCACTTGTCTATGGCTTCCCAGACAACTCTAGTGTTGTGTTAATTGTGCTCCTATGTAATAATTCATACCATAGGTGGGAGTAAGTCACATATGTGCAAATCACAAGTAATTCGTAACCTTCAACTCTCAAGCAAGTCCCAAGTCAGCATGGAAATAAAAAGTTGAGTTGCCACCAAATTTCAAGCAAGTCATAAGTCAAGTTATAAAATCTTGCTCATAAAATAAATATTTTTTTTATTGATCATATTAGAAAAAGTACATTATCTCTAAAAAATAAATGAACATTTACACCTATAAACATTAAACAAAAAAACAACTTATGAAATGAATGTCATAAATTATTTTGAAGAATGCATGTAATTTTGCACATTGCACACTGCTAACGTGGTGATAATATTGAAATATTCTGAACGTGACAGTAAACATATCATCAAATTTAAAATCTACATGTTGTTTCTGGGCGGCACGGTGGTCGACTGGTTAGCACGTCCGCCTCACAGTTCAGAGGTCGCGGGTTCGATCCCGGCTCCGGCCTCCCTGTGTGGAGTTTGCATGTTCTCCCCGTGCCTGCGTGGGTTTTCTCCGGGCACTCCGGTTTCCTCCCACATTCCAAAAACATGCATGGTAAGTTGATTGGATACTCTAAATTGGCCCTAGGTGTGATTGTGAGTGCGGATGTTTGTCTCTGTGTGCCCTGCGATTGGCTGGCAACCAGTTCAGGGTGTCCCCCGCCTACTGCCCAAAGACAGCTGGGATAGGCTCCAGCACGCCCCGCGACCCTTGTGAGGAGAAGCGGTACAGATAATGGATGGATGGATGGATGTTGTTTCTGGTGCCAATCTGTTACCCAAATCTATTTAGTGTGGTGTGACTGGTTGCTCTTTGATGTATCAGTTGCAATTGTCCTTTTATGCTTTGTCCTTTATCATGTCAAATAGGCCTGATGTCTTACAGTAGATAAGCTCGAGTAACTCGTGACACGTTGGTGTTCCTCCCATAAATCCGCCTATTCCAAGTTGTGTATTTCTGAACCTTCCTGTACTCCTGGCCTCATGTCTCTTGTGCTCCCCTACCTCTATGGTGGCAGGCTAATGAGGCAGGGGCCCCGTGCCGACACCTTTTGAATTTTATTTAAAAGTTGGCCCCATCTTTGGCCTTTAATAGAGGTCACATTTTAAAGAGGTTCCCCTTGAGATTTCATCCGTTTGTCTCAAAACTGTGGGTGCTTAAACTAAATATAATCAAGATATAAATTAAAAGCAAAGCTTTCTATTTCACCCACCTCTGTTGCCGTGGCGACACACTGTTTGCTAAGAAAAATTAAGCTGATTTTGATGGTCTTAACATTCCTGAAAACATGAAATTTGGCACACACAGGACATTTAGAAAAGTCATCACTATTGTGCAATTTAAAAATATATATCTTAGTTGCACATTTTTAAAGAAACAGCCCCGATTGACCGTTTAACCAAAATCTAACAAAAGCTTGAAGCCTATGTAACAGCACGAGACCTAAAAATAATTATCTGGAGCCCTACTCTAAATTCAATGAGAAGTCGGCCATTTTTAATTTTCTTTAAAATTTTGCCTCACTTTTGGCCTTCTATAAGGGCAATATTTTATCAAAGAAGCTTTTAATCTGCTGTACTTTCTGATGCACATTTTAAAAAAATTCCACTGGGCCAATAAAGCAGCACTGAGCAGGAAATCAACCTTAATAAAACATTTTCACAACTCTTTTGATGAAACATTGACTTACGACTGACTTAAGTAGTTCAATGAGACTTTTGTCATCCTCTCTCCCTGTCGCTATTGTTTTTACAGGCACTAAGCAACTTTGATGAGGATGGAAACAACCCTGGCACACACAAAAAAAATACAAATGTTCTGAATTGCTTTACGGTATACTCACTTCCTCATTTCGCTATAAGGACGGAAGTCGATTCAAACGTCTACGCGCTATTACTGGTGTTATGGCAGAAGCCCCAAAACAAAACAAAAAAACAAAAGTATTGTTTGAACAAAATTAGATTGATTACCTCATCGCTATTCATCTTTCACACAGCCACTGGAAATAGAAATGCAATTTAGACCAACTTGCATGCCAGCGAGAGCTCAGGATTTCACGACACTATGCGATGGCGTGCATGGGAAATGTGGTTGCCTCTTGTCAACACTACCGCTTTTGTCCACATGACGCCGCCATAATCAACAAAAACTGACATGGACAGTGTTGCTCTAAACCTAACAGGAAGTCTGCCGTTTTTATTCTTTTTTTTTCACATTTGGACCCATTTTTGTCCTTTTGTAGCCATCACATTTTATAAAATTCCTCCTAGAGATTTTATACAATTACCTTGAAACTGTGGGTGTTTCATGCTAAAATGTTCAAGACTACCAGAAATAGCTTTTTATTTTGCCAAATGCTTTTGCCATGGCAATGTGCTTTTTGCCAAGAAAATTATGCAGATTTTGATGGTTTTAACATTTGTGAAATCAAATGAAACTTGGCCTGCACATCACGCTTGGTCAATTAATCAGTATTTTACGAGTTCATTTTGTGCTTAAAAACAAAACGGCTGAGTTGCGCACCTCTAACAAATGTTTAACGAAACATCATTGGTTGAACATTTCACCGAGCTCTACTAGAGGTTGGATGAACATGTAAAGGCCTAAATCAACCAATCCGACGTCAGCCATCTGTGACTGACGCTGACCCCATGTCGTTGGGCCGACTGTCGGTACGTCACGCTGGAAAAAAATGACGCATGCGTGAGATTTAAAAACCCCCCCATACCATCGCCGTCAGTAGTCACTATTCCTCAGGGTTAGAAAAAGCCAACTTGAAAGCTATTGGTGGGGGCGGAATATAAAAATGTAAACAATGCACTCAGCCATATTGAGTTTTTAAGTTCAAATCCCACACCTAATATTATTGTTTGCTTCTGTAACCAATACATTTTCCTGCTGTGGGATGCTTCTTCCAAAGCGTTGTTAGTGTGGTTTCTTTCCGTATGTGACCTTTGGCTGAAGTCCAGTTCATGGTGTACCTGCCTCTCACCTAAAGTCAGTTGGAATACTGTAGGCTCCAACATACAGCAAACCTAGAGAGGGTAAGAGGTATAGAAGCTGAAGGGATGATTTAATACAAGAGCTATCAGTAATGGGCCCATTGAACAAACATACATAGCAATCCAAAAGAGCTGTGATGTTTTTATTATTCAAAATAGCACATGAGCATCCCTTATTTTATAAGTTTGAGAAGAACATGAGGAGTTCAATAGAGAACAACAAGTTCAACAACTGAATAAGAACACACCTTTAAGACAACAACTAAAATACAAAATGTCTATGTGTTTGCTAAGAGGTGAGTTGTGTTTAGTTCATCATAAACATGCTCCCTGTCAGTAGCATGTTATGAATTAGACTAAATAGCTGAAATGGATCATTCCTGCTAATAATTCTAATCAGAACGAACTACAAAGAACACATAGATTCAATGCACTATTATAGAAACAGTCACACCATGATAAAGATATGATAATCATATTCAATATGCTGAGTCCCGTACAGATGGTAAATGACACTTTAAGAGCTCACAATCACATTTGCGGGTGAAATGCCCACCTATGAACTCATTTGAAATGATCAATGAGACTTGTCTGCATGTATACAGCATGAAAAGAGACACTTGATGTAAACATTACCTATGAAAATACTTCCGTAGAAAATAGAGTACAAAGTACTCACAAAACCCCAATTATTAAAACCACTGCAAACATGGACAGTACAGATTTAGAGACAAATTCAATCAGCCAACCAAATGATCCTTCATACACTATCGCACCAAATGATATTAGTTTACTGTTTATGTAGAAAATTGGAGATCCAAGAGTACAATTTAGAAAACGGCACGCTCATACACAGAATGGTCGAGGCTGGCTTAGTCCTGCAGGGAGGCTTAGGTTTCTAGGGGCTGGCTTGACAATGAAGCAACGGTGCTTTCAACAGCTATTGTGGACTCCATCTCAGGTCTGATTTCCTTTGTCTCCAGCCTCTCGTCCTGGACCAGTTTCTCATCCTCTTCTTCATCTTCCTCTCCCGCTAGCTCTGGTGGCTCATCACCCTTCTCCTGCAGGAGGCTAAGCTGGTTGTTGAGGTCATTCCTCTCCTTCTGCAGAGCTCGACACAGCCTCTCCAGAAGCTCCAACTTGCCTTGTAGAGCCTTGAAGTGGCCATCTCTCAGGGTTTTCTAGAAAAGAATCAAAATATATCATGGCGGGTTTGGGGAAGGGGGGGGGGGGGGAATCTGCATGAAAAGAGACATTTTTAACACTAGACGTATCAAGATTCCACCACTTTGCGTTCATACCAATTTGTACCGCAGGGTCGCAAATGTACGCAAGGCTTTTAGTTAACATTCTACATAAGGGTGTGCTCAGACGCTTTTGTTGTGAAAATGAGGCAATTACTGACGCACCGTGGGTGGTGTGGTTGAGGGGGGCACACAAACCCATTTGGAAGAAACTTGCAATCATTACGTCTGTGAATGAATCACTACTGTACATGAATTGCCACTGAGTAACTGAGATGAAATCAACATTGTATTTTTCTATTCTTGTTGAGATTACTTATGAGCTAAAAAAGTGTGCAACTGTCTGTTAGTTACAGTATATACAAAGGAATGGAATTTGAAAACAATCCAATCACATTTTTGTTTATATATATATATATATATATATATATATATATGTTAGGGGTGTAACGGTACGCTAAAGCACATTCAGGTTCGTTCTTTTGGAAACTTCGGTTCGTTAAATTTTCGGTACAAAAAAATATATATATTTTTTTAATATGTTTTTTTGAAAAGATGACATGCAAATGGTACATTTTTTAGAAAAAATAAGTAATAGCGAACCATTCGGGTGATATTCTAAGAAATTGCACCAGAATAAAAAATACACTAACAATAAAGGTCTCTTGATTTTGTAAATTATTAAGACAATGAAATCTTTAAACACTCAGCAGCAATAGCCTATGACACATCTAAGTATTCAAGTTAAACAAGTTGTCATGACAGTACATGTATACAGTTTTTGTGATAAAAAAAAAAAAATACAATAATAGTTACAATTATTGCTAACTATATTAAAACTCTTTTTATAATGAAAAAATACAGTAACTTTAAAAAGCTTTTATGAAATTGTATACACTTTTTAGGTATTGAAATCTTTGAATGTTTAACAGCGTATTGTAACGAATTGGGTTATCTGTGTTGTGGTCCGATTTGTGTGTTGCTGAGTTATGATGTTTCCGAGGTTCATGAATGCACCGTACGGCAAGCGAGTGGAGCAGCGGAGAAAGAAGAGCGTGAGCAGTTGTACTTGGATTAATAAAAACGTGATTATTAAACTACGTCTAACGGCGTGTTCCTGGAAGATGCTACAATATGATAAATCTCGCTGTTTAAGTTGAACGTTTTTGCTCCCTCGTCTAAGAAACATTCACAGTCAGATGATGCCGTGCATGTTAGACGTGCTACAGTATCTGCAACAGAGCCGCCAATCTCATGTAGCAATATCGGCACACAACTTTGGAACTCCTCCACATATCTTTCCCCATCAGCGATTTTAACAGGAAAGCCAGAATGTTCCCAAACAGGTGACCGCAGTGTACGCGGGGACCTTCGACCTCTGGCTATCTCTTTTGTACCGCCACTCTCATCTCCTGCACGCAACAGTCAGCGTCCGTGCGTAAGGTCGCGCTAATAAGTGGACCGAACCGAACATAATATATATATATATATATATATATATATATATATATATATATTTTTTTTTAAATACCTCCTCAGCCATCTGCAGCAAACTTTGGTTGTTGCTCTCCCATTTCGTCCTCCATTCTGTTGTTTCTTTCTCCAGCTTCTTAATTTTCCTTGTCATCTGAAAAGTGAATAGTGTTAGGCCTGCCGCACTTTGGACAACATGCCAAACCAAACTGAAATGTCATCCTTTGAAACCTTTATTGTGATGAGCCATCTCATTTTTGAGCAAATAAAATTCATACGAATTCAATAAACATCTGTTCCCACATTCACACAACCCTACCCAACCAATCACATACAGAAGTAAACTACATATGTCCATTAAAATAGAACTGCATGCGTGAAGAAATACAACCCTTCTCACAGGCCAAAAAGGCCCAATAGGACTCTTTCTTGCTTGACAGCATCCCTTACCGCCGGTGTCCACCAGCTCGTCCAGAACACAACTCGCGATTGGGAGGAACGCGTTCGGCAACAGTTTTAATGTTTTTTCTTGCAATTGCGTGTTCCAAATTTCCTTGCAACAATGAGAGTACAGGCGGATGTCTGGCGAATGTCGAGAACGTTTGGCGAAGGTTTGGGACCTCGAACAAACCCTGACGAGAATGCAACATTCTCTACCTACCTAAGGTACTACTGTTCAATAAACTTGAGCATCTGGATAATTGTTCACGAAGAAATAACGCAATTGTGGACGGGATAAATGACTAACGGGACGAGAAGGCTGAAGTTTCTGAGAGAAAAGTTTGCCAACTATTTACAAAATGGTTGGGACAGGACGGCGATTGAATGGCTATAGATGGAGCTTTTTGTGTTGGAAAGTACCAGGAACAGGGGAGGCTCAGACAAATTATTGTGAGACTGGATCTACAGTCAGTGATGTGCGGTCATGGGCGGCAACTGAGGCAGAGCCTCACTAGCACCGTCTGCTGGATGTCCTCTGCATGTGAAGAGTTTAAAAAAAGGAAAGAAAAATCTTAAAATGCTTACATTAAATGATGTTCTTTATTAATTCTAGGGCCTGTATCTACCATTTGATTTTTTTTTTCAATCCAATAATGATAAATTATTTCACCAATAAAATAGCTGGATTAGGCCTGCACGAAGTGTCGTTTGAACATCGCGATTGCGATGTGCGCGATAGTCACATCGTAGGACGTGCAATGTTTTAACTCTTTTTTTCTTAGAACACGCAAACTTATTTTGCTTCATAAAAGCAGCAAGCTACTTCGTGGTCTTACACAGCCTGTCTCGCTCAATCAGTCACCGGCCCCTAACCCTCCACTCTCACAGCCACTGCTGCTCTGAAAACACTAACAGGCGACATGGAGGAGACGACAGCGGCAGAAGCGGCAGTGGATTTAGTCCCCAAAAGAAAGTCAACATCCAAAATACAAAAGTATTTCAGCTATAAAAAGGAAGATTCAGAACAACAAAACATCCTTTGCCAACATTACAGACGCCTTCGCCAGCATAACTCCTTATGATAAGAAGTCCAAACAACACCGACATATCACGGATGCAATATGTTTTACAGACCATTTTAGTTATTGTTATATTTTTGTGAACAACTCAGGGGACTAATGCACCTGCCCTTTAATTTTAAATATTTTTTGTTAAAATTTGTTTACAATTTTGCTGCAGTTTCACAAAGTTATTTTTTATTCTAATGTTATATTTTTGTAAACAACTCAGGCGCTAGTACACCTGCTTTTTAATGTTTTAATATTTTCTAGTTTAGTTTAAAGATGTTTATAACTCTGCTGCTGCTTTAGAGGTTTTTTTTTTTCTTCTATTTTTTGAAATGACTCAAGGGTCTAGTGCACCTGCTCTTTTTATTTTTTTGTTTAAAATATGTTTAATATTTTGCTGCCGTTTACATTGAAGTGTGAAATACAATGTTAAATCTATTATATTACAGAGGCATGACCTCTGTGATCCCTTTTATATACAGCAATCATCATTCACAGATGAACCCCCTTAGTCTGGATTAAACGATAGTATATAAATACAATGATGTCATGGTGAGTTAACCAAATTATTCCCAAACAAATCTATTCAAGTCATCTGGTGAAAAGTCTTCTATTTTTAATATCGCAAATATATATCGCAACCCCCCCAAAAATCGCAATGTCATTTTTTTCCAATATAGTGCAGCCCTAAAATGAATGTGTGTATTTTCTATGCAGGATAAGCAGGAAGGGAAGCGAAGCGCACCACAGGCTCAGAGCCTCACCTTTCCATTGCCGACTATTGTCAGGATCAACAAACCGATAATATATCGCTAAATTGACAGGTTGCTGGGAATAACTACACAGCACCCTGTCTCGTCTGACAGTGTGGAAGAAGCGAGAACTTTGATAAAAAGTAACAAAGACTCAAAGAAACATTGTTATGTAACAAACATACACGCAATAGCAACACATTTGAGAGTGCATATCTTTAACAGTAAGAAACAAATTGGTGGATAAATGTTTTTAAGGTATTTTATGGCTGATTTAAGACATGGGTCAAAACCGACCCGTTTAACCCGTTAAGAGAAGCTAATAGAAGAGGAAGGATAAAGGAGAGAGTGGATATTTTGAGAGACTGCCTCTCCTTCACTGACTGTATCCAATGTCATTAGTATATCGCTCCTGTCCCTCTGGGCATCAGAGACTGTAAGCGTTACAATTTACAAATCAAATTATTGTTATAGTTAAGAAATGCTATAAAACGTGCATAGAACATACTCAGGGTTTTTCTGCGTTCCAAATTGCGATTGATATCGCTCAACACAGTGTAAAGCTCTGGCTGTGTTGATTTAGCGAGCAATGTCCCTTTGCGGCTGCAACATATTTTAACTGCAGTTGCATAGTTGGTCAGTATGGAGGCATTATATCAGGCCTGGCCTACCCGCGGCTTGTGAGCCACGTGCGGCTCTTTGCCCGGTTTCATGCGGCTCTAAAGGCCCTTTTAACTGTGAAGTTGCAACGCGCCGTTGTCAACCCCATTCATTGTGCATGTGGTGAGGGGCAGCACCACAGAATGGAGCGTTGCTGGCCGGCGCTGTGCGTACTCGGCCGTCTGCCACGACGGCAAATCCCCTCGGATTGAAACATAACACTATTTTATGGTGGCGCCGATGTGACGTCAGAAAGCGTTTCCAATAGGAGAGGGGCTGGCAAGCGATTTACTGTTATTTTGGTGGACTTATTTGCAAGTAACGGCATGAGGACAATGGAGGAAGCCTTGATAAATAAAGTGCATTTACTGTATTAACACTGAAAGATACATCTAGTCTCCTCTTGATTTTCCTTTTTAAAATGAGCAAAGACTGGGCTTTCTTTTGTAACAATGAAAGATGCATGTTGTCAAGGTGTGGTGTACTCATCTAAACCAGTGGGAAAAGCCTCACATTGTACTTCCTGGTCAGCTGCTATGTCAGCACTTCCAAATATGGGCACACTGTTGAGCGTATGATAAAATGCTTGTCCAAATGCGGCAATTGAACAGATTTCATTCGGCAAGCGAAATACCAGCTACTAGCATCTCACGCATGCACTTTGATGCAAATGAAATCGAGGGAAAAAATGTGTTGCCTACCAAGTTCACTCTCAAAATGGGAGGGGAAAAAAAAAATCTGGGCATAACAAAAATGTGAAGTTCAACACATGATGTTTTAACAGTTTTTGTTGAATGTAATGGTAACCCCGCTGAAAAACACAAACAACAAACACAAAATCAGCACAAATACACAGCAAAACTAGCATATCTTGTGAGCTCATACGCTGGTCAATGCTGGCAGGTTTTCTGCAGGGTCATTCTGCCTCATACGTTCGGCATCATTTGAGCAAGGCTTCACATCTTCAGCAGTACTTCAGTTCCCTCCATGCCAACATCAACCAGGAATTGTCCAAAGGGGACTGAACTTCGCAAGCACTAGTTGCTCTATTTCAAAGAACAGGCAGAAAAGTAGACAGTTGTTCCCAAAATGGAAGCACTTGTTCCAACTTGCTCGGATGTTTGAACACAGCATAAGATAAAAAGCCATACAAAGAAGGGGAGTTTGTCAAAATATTCAAGAGCACTAGGGAGTGAGGGAACGGGATGGGGCAGTGTGCGCCCATATGTATAATGTGGCTCTTTGCAGTACCACTTTAAAAATTGTGGCTCTAGTTTTAATAAATGTATGCTTTAAGATGATAATAGTGATTCTTATTGGAACTCTTAAAGTATGCTCCCTGTAAAAGAAAGTCAGTCAGCTGAATTTTACAGAATACATTCATGTCATGGCGCACGGTGAGGATGGTACCACCTATGCCTCAATTTGAGCCAGGAAAAACCTGTACTGTATATTATGTATTTGTATGGCTTGACGGCAACTGGCTGGGTCTCACTAGTTTGAAATCTGTCATGTTTTTTGGGGGGCATGTGAAAATTCATGCGTTTTGATTGGCTGTTATATGTGAGATGCCGTAACACTGTGCAACAGCGATTCAAAACCAGTGGCCAACTGTTGCCCACTTAGGAAATTTAGCTACTCAACCTCACACAATGTGCGAGTTCAATCGAGTTCAGTCATATCGCTAGGTGGTAACAGAAAGACAAGAACACAGCAAATATAGTTACATTTGTGATTATTGATGAATGGTTTGGATCCCTTACCTTCTCCATCTCTTGTCTAAAAGTGGTGAAGACGTCATTGCTTTTAGCCAGAGTGCTCTGAAACTCCTCAAACTTGTCCATGTAGAGGGAAAGCTAATACAACACAAAGGCACATGGGACGAGTTTTAGAATCTTTCAAGTTAGGTTAGTTTTATTGATAAACACTCATAAATAAGGCCCATTAATATTGGGACATCAACATAATTCTGATCTTTAAACAAACATGAATTTAGCATACTTTGGGCTTTGGTGCGAGTGTATGTACATCCAAATCAGATGCACGTTGTAGGAATTATAAAAGTGTGTTAATGTGCCTCCCAATTTTTAAGGGAGCACAAGTAATGGACCTGCTCATTTTTTCCATGGCTGGGTGTGTGATTCCCTCATGATTCCATTTACAAGGAAGATATAAAAAGTCTAGAGTTCATTTGAAGTGTGCTATTTGCATTTGGGATCTGTTGCTTTCAACTCTTATGAGATGCAAAGTATTGTCACTAAGAGTGAAGCAAGCTATCATTAGGTTGAAATATCAAAAGAAACCCATCAGAGAGATCGCAAAAACATTAGGTTAGGCCAAATTAATTATTAGGAACAATTCCAAGATTGCATTGCATGTTATGCGCTCTCTAGTAATGTCTTTGTTCGTGTCATTATCATTCGATTTTGACAACCCTAAACCACCTATTACATTTAAGTCTGTATGGGTTAGCTTGACTTACTTTTTCTCTGAAGTCCACCTCTGTCTATGGAGTACCCCCTTCACCACATATCCGAAAATGAGGTGCTTTAAACGGCCACACTTGGCTGAAGAGACGGCCTCGCTGGAAGTCCGTTACTCCAAATCTTTCCAAGTCTAGCTTCGAAATTTCAACAAGCCAGTCTACAGGGCTTGTTTTGCAGCTATTTTTCATGTGTTGGCTCCGATGTTGGGAGAAGATGCCGGACCTGGCAGACCCAAACGTATTGTGAGGGTTTGCTGGGAACGTCTGGCAGAATCCCCTTGTCAGAAAGAGTTTCAACTCCCACCTCTGGCAGAACTTAACCCATGTCCCAAGGGAGA
This sequence comes from Filicampus tigris, assembly GCF_054856515.1. NCBI lineage: Eukaryota > Metazoa > Chordata > Actinopteri > Syngnathiformes > Syngnathidae > Filicampus > Filicampus tigris. The sequence goes on from NC_141219.1 coordinate 29,807,701, forward strand.
CAGGGGACATTGAGTCCGAGTGGACCATGTTCTGTGCCTCCATTGTTGAGGCGGCTGATCGGAGTGGTGGCCGTTAAGTGGTCAGTGCCTGTCATTGCGACAATCCCTGAACCTACTGGTGGACTCCGGCGGTAAGGGATGCCGTCAAGCTAACGAAAGAGTCCTATCGGGCCTGTGTATAGTGGAGACGGTGTGCTGGTGACCTCGACTTGGGACGTTGTGAATCGGTGGGAAGAATACTTCGAAGACCTCCTCAATTCCACCAGCACGGCTTACGTTGAGGAAGGAGTCTGGAGATTCTGAGGTGGGCTCTCCTATCTCTGGGGTTGAAGTGATGGTTAAAAAGCTCCTCGGTTAAAAAGCCTGATATCCGCCCAGAATTCTTGAAGCGGAAGTCAACCCAAATATATATTTTTTTAAGAATATTTTCCCAGCAGGCCCACTAGTTCAAACATGGCATTCTGATTAATTTTGCGTTTATGGAATATAAATTAAGTAGCAAACTGCACTCTTTTTTAGCCATCTCTGTTTTCTGAATCTGAGCCGTGATTGGTCGTTGTGAGCAGTTGTGATGTCATTTTCAGTCGAAAGAAGACAAAATGGCCGCCCCCAGAGATGGCTAAAAACGAGTGGATTAACATTTATTCCACAAACGCAATATTTATCAGAATGCCCTGTTTCAATTAGTGGGCTTGCATAGAACATATTCTTGAAAAAAAAAAAAAAAGGTTTGCATTGACTTCCCCTTTAAGGCTCTGGATGTTGTGGGATGGTCCTGGTTGACAGGCCTCTACAACATGCTCTTGTTAGCAAGTGAAGGCAGGATGGGGCATGAGATCAACAGGTGAATCAGTGCAGCATCTGCTGTGATGCAGAAGCTGAATGGTTCTGTTGTGGTGAAGAAGGAGCTGAGCCGAAAAGCGAAGCTCTCACTTTAGCTGTCGAACTACATTCCTACTCTCACTTATGGTCATGAGCTGTGGGTCGTGACTGGAAGAAGAATGACAGTGCATCCTTGATAGGAGGAGGCGGCCTGACAACATGAAAAGAATGGCAATTGGCATCCACGATCCAGTGAGACAAGCGCTAGTTTGAGACGGCAGTGCCCCCACAAGAAACACAGACGTACGAAGATCCCAGTAGCAGCATTATAAAAGTGGAGAGCCCTTACAGGGAACAAGATCTCCAGTTTGACCCCACCGTTCCCTGATGGGGGTACAAAAGGTGCGAGCCGGATTGCCTGGTTAAAATGCGAGCCGACATACCTTGGGAATTAAAGTGGCGTTCTGCCTTAGAATGACACCAGCACCATCCAGGTGCCACCTCAGACAGGATGGACTAATTGATAGTGCATGCAACCCACAGACACGCTTTGCGGAGGCAGTGGTGAGCAAGAAGACAGTTTTATGAGACACACACTGAAGGGGCACATTAGCCAGGGGCTCAAAGGGGGGCTGGCACAACAAGTGAAGGTCCCAATGAAGGGTACGAAAACACAGAGCCCCGGTTGCAACCATGACTAACAGAGGCACATAAAGGCAAACCGCCGGTGAAACACGGGAGTGGAAGCCGCTATGACGCCAATCACTACCATGCTGGGAGAGGTGAGCGGACAATACCGTCACCAGCAAAAGTGCACAACAAAGCCCCGGAGAAAGCCCAATGGTGGCAAAGCCCAATAGCGGGTAGGACTGATGCGGACGCCTGCCAAAATAAGCAAAAAATAAGCATACAAATAACCAAAGTCATGACCACGGTAAAACAGTACGGGCCCCAATGCGGCAAACACCCCAGCAACACAAATTACACTGCGGCATATGTGGCAACCACCAAAGTGATATGAGCAATCCAAGGAACCGACAACCTCACCTCATGCCGCACAACCACACGGTACCGCAAACAAACACAATGCCACCCTGGTGACCACAAACAAAGCCGTTACAGCCACAGCAGGGTGGAAAATCCGTAGCTCCGACCAACGCGGAACAAGGCTCTGACGAAACATAGACAAAGATCAACGACTTGAATCCTCAGGAAAAAGCAGAACCCAGTGGCATGCAAGACAACATGTGAGAAGGTTCTGAGAGGCTGTATTCCGGGTGTCAAGTGCTCTTATACACGGCCTTGGTCCCCCAGGGGTCACTAACGATTTCGGGACTCAAAGAAACAGTTACATAAACAATTGTCATTTTATATCTAAGATTAGCTGTTGGATCTTTTAATCAGGTGCGCTTTGTAGTCCGGAAATTAAGGTATGTCCATGCTCATGTCGGGTCAATCACACTCTGCACAAAATTAAAGGAATAAATAAGGCTTACAAAGTCCTTTGCCAATGTTTTTTCCGGACAGCACACATAAATATTTAAGTCCCCCATATAGACGATAAGATCATACTTTGGTTTCAACAAGAGGACATGAAAACCATTCATGACGTAATAGAAAGGCGAGTGTTACTGTGTTACCATCTCGGACGCTACATTAAGTTCGAAAATGAACCCTTGTGAACCAACGGGAGGAAATTAATAGATGTCGACCTTCTTACGGCAACAATCAGGTCCGTGTTTAACGGCCATATTTAATGACTTCCTGAACAAGAAAAAATACACAAAAAAATGTAAGTTTGTGGTACTGATGCCTTATTGACCTGGTGCTTGAGTTGAACTTCTTGCTCCTTCATCACGTCACACTGGTGTCTGGATTCAGTGGCATCTTTCAGCAACTAAAATCACAAAAGTTAAAATGCTCACCGACAATTCACATGAAAAAAAATCACAGTCCCAACATCTATTGTTTGATTTGGGTTGAATAATTGTGCAACAAATAAGACAAAAGACAGACTATTTCGATTCTAAGTTAAAATAAAAACATATACATACAGTGGGGCCAATCAGTATTGGGAAACCTAGTAGGAAATCAACCCAAACACATTTTTTTTCAAGAATATGTTCCCAGCAGGCCCACCAGTTGAAACATGGCATTCTGATTAATATTGCATTTGTGTAATATGAGTTACGCATCAAAATCCACTCATGAGATCAGGGGTCAGGTAATGACCAATCAAGGCTCAGCTTCAGAAAACAGGTCAGCCGTGATTGGTCGTTACGCCATTTCACTAACTGACAGAAACAAGCCCTGCCTGTCTTGTGTGTGTAAACCGGAATAGCAATTTTATTTTGTTAACTAACTGTTAACATTTACTACCTAATCCCTTTGCGTCCGAAGTGTGTCCTTGTGTGGGACATCTTTTGACCGTAAAAATCTCTACCAGCGTATACATTTAAATGACCCGGAAATCTTTGTTTCCTCTTAAAATAACCTTGCGTTATTTTGCAATTATTTTATAAAAACTGAAAACGGCTTGTTAAAACAAAAATTTATTGCAAAATGTTGTAGTAAAACGCAATACTATTGCGTTATTACTCAATCTTAACTATTCTCCTGATGTCCCCTGGCTTGCTCCAGTCGGCGGCATCATCATCATCATCACAACACGATGGTCTTGTGTTTCAGCTAGATGCTATCTTGGTTAAACCGTTATAAACAATTCAATCCACTCACGATAGTCCCAGCCGGTAAGTGGATGTGCATAGGAAATTAACCAGCTAATGATCTTTAAATAATGTTTATAAGTGCACAGAGTTCTGTTTTGTTTTTTCTGGGGGCGGCGGTGGGCGGATCGACGAAATGTAAGGACCATAAGCGCTTTAAAAGGACAAGGACAGACGGGGCCGAGGACGATTGTTTTTATGAATAAGTATGGAGGGACGAGGACGGAAGGGTACACAGGTCCCAGATGGAGGACGGACCGACAAAAAAGGGTAAAGTGCCTAGCTCTGCATATATAGATACATACAGTGGGTACGAAAAGTATTCCGACCCCCTTGAAATTTTTCACTTTCTGTGTCATTGCAGCCATTTGCCAAAATCCCCAAAAAGTTCATTTTATTTCTCATTAATGTACACTCAGCACCCCATTTTGACAGAAAAAAACTAATGTAGAAATGAAATTAAAAAAGAAAAACTGAAATATATGGTCGTAAGTATTCAGACCCTGTGCTCAGTATTGAGTAGAAGCACCCTTTTGAGCTAGTACAGCCAAGAGTCTTCTTGGGAATGATGCAGCACGTTTTTGGATTTTGGGGATCCTCTTCAGTCCTGTCAGGTTGGATGGTGAACGTTGGTGGACAGCCATGTTCACGTCTCTCCAGAGGTGCTCAATCGGGTTTAAGTCAGGGCTCTGGCTGGGCCAGTCAAGAACGCTCACAGAGTTGCTCTGAAGCCACTCCTCATTGTCCTGTTGAAAGGTGAACCTTCGGCCCAGTCTGAGGTCCTGAGCACCCTGGAAGAGGTTTTCCTCCAGGATATCTCTGTACTTGCATTCATCTTTCCTTCAATTGAAACCAGTCGTCCTGTCCCTGCAGCTGAAAAACACCAACCACTGCATGATGCTCCCACCACCATGTTTCACTGTAGGGAAGGCATCGGGCAGGTGATGAGCAGTGTCTGGTTTTATCCACACATACTTAGAATTAACACCAAAAACTTCAATCTTGGTCTCATCAGACCAGAGAATCTTATTTCTCATAGTCTGGGACTCCATGTGTTTTTTGACAAACTCTATGGGGGCTTTCATGTGTCTTACACTAAGGAGTGGCTTCCGTCGGGCTACTCTGCCATAAATCCCCAACTGGTGGAGGGCTGCAGTGAGTCAGTTTAATTAAACAGCTGGACTACAATAAAGGAGCAGAAGAAATGGACAGCATGTGAGTTAAACATGAAGGTCGCTGCAAAAGGTCTGAATACTTATGACCATACGATATTTCAGTTTTTCTTTTTTCATGAATTTGCAAAAATTTCTACATTTCTGTTTTTTTTGTCAAGATACAGTGCTGAGTGTACATTAATGAGAAACAAAATGAACTTTTTTGATTTTGGCAAATGGCTGCAATGACAGAGAACGCCAAAAATTTCAAGGTGTCTGAATACTCAGTACCCATTGTACGTACATATGTACATACATACACATATACACATACAGGAAGTCCTCGATTTACGAATGAGTTCCTTTCCTACTTTGGCGATGTCACACGAATTTCTGCGTACGTCGGATTTCACCGTTGAAGTTGAAATTTATGTCAAAAGCTTAGTATAAAAACAATGAAAATTCATTAAAATAAAAATATAAGATGCTGTACTTACCGTTACTGCTGAGGTGAATGGAAAAGAAGGAGGGGAGGGTGAAAAAGGCAACGGTACTGCCAGCACACAGACACGATCGAGACACTCTGCGCATGCTCAACCGCAAGGAATCCTGGTCTTTGTAGTACAGGAAGTGCTTGTATGCTGAAGTACGGTGTTTGGCGCGCAACCCACCGCAAATACTCAAGTAGAGATAAACAAGCTCAGAGACGGAGCACAAAAGCACACATTCGGAGCAAGGAGGAAACTGGCTGCTTCCTTCCTGTGTTGAGTGACATGAATAGCAAGGGTTTTATTGACAGTTGAATGTAACACGCGGAAAAGACGATCATTTGAGTCACGACGCCGTGCGTCGCCGCTCACAGTGGGTTATTCAAATGCGGGAGCAACTCTGTCCTCTCATTCATGTAAACGGGCTATTCCAAATGTTTCAGAAATCAGAATTTTGATCTTAACCCGAATATTGACTGCATGTAAACGTAGTCACTATGGTGCTGGGGACAAAATGGCGGCGGAGGCACAGGCGTCTTTAAGTCGAAACGTCGTAGGTCACGTACGTTGTAATTCGAGGACTTCCTGCATATGTATATGTTTTTTTTTCCTGTTACACAACACAAGACCAACTACCAGCTATTTGAATTTTAATCAGTACTACTTACGTACTGGAGGGTCACACAAAATCTACTCACAAAGTTTCTTTCTCGCAGCTGTTTCTCCTCCACTTCCTTCATCATTTCAGTGATTCTCTGCAACTTAGCGTCCATTAGCTGTTGCTGTAGCTCTTTGTGCTTGAATACTCTGTCTATGTGCTATAAGAGGGACACACACATTTTGTGGGTCAGAATACTGGAAGCAGGAACCACTGTGATCGAATATATTAAGATTGAAGGCATCTCACAATTTAAGTCATCATTGAGAGGTTAAGAAAGAGGCATATAGCCAGCGCCATCTTCAGAGTCTGAAGATGACCCTGTTGGGCCAATGACGTC